>NC_061509.1:278700732-278794561 GCF_022539505.1 Lolium rigidum
CCAACACACCCAATAGGTGCACTAGTTCGGCGAAGAGATAGTGAAATACAGGTGGTATGAATAAGTAGTAGCAACGGCACCGGAAAAGTGCTTTGCCCAGGACAAGTAAACAAGCAGTAGTAACGCAGCAGTAGTAACGCAGCAGTAGTAACGCAAAGAAACAAGAAACAAGCAGCGATAGCAGTATTTAGGAACAAGGCCTAGGGATTACACTTTCACTAGTGGACACTCTCAACATTGATCACATAACAGAACAGATAAATGCATACTCTACACTCTTGTTGGATGATGAACACATTGCGTAGGATTACACGAACCCTCAATGCCGGAGTTAACAAGCTCCACAATAATGCTCATATTTTAGTAACCTTTAGTGTAAGATAGATCAAAAGACTAAACCAAGTACTAACATAGCATGCACACTGTCACCTTCATGCATATGTAGGAGGAATAGATCACATCAATATTATCATAGCAATAGTTAACTTCGCAATCTACAAGAGATCATGATCATAGCATAAACCAAGTACTAACACGGTGCACACACCGTCACCTTTGCACACGTGCAGGAGGAATAAAACTACTTTAATAACATTGCTAGAGTAGCACATAGATAAATTGTGATACAAACACATTGCAATCATAAAGAGATATAAATAAGCACCTCACTATGCCATTCAACAAGTGAATAAGTATTCTCGTGAAATATAGCCTAAGAGACCCACACGGTGCACACACTCGTCACCTTTACACACGTGGGACAAGGAGTCTCCGGAGATCACATAAGTAAAACTCACTTGACTAGCATAATGACATCTAGATTACAAGCATCATCATATGAATCTCAATCATGTAAGGCAGCTCATGAGATTATTGTATTGAAGCACATAGGAGAGAGATGAACCACATAGCTACCGGTACAGCCCCGAGCCTCGATGGAGAACTACTCCCTCCTCATGGGAGACAAAGCAGCGTTGATGGAGATGGCGGTGGTGTCGATGGAGGAGCCTTCCGGGGCACTTCCCCGTCCCGGCGGCGTGCCGGAACGAGACTCCCGTCCCCTGCATCTTGGCTTCGCGATGGCGGCGGCTCTGGAAGGTTTCTCGTACCGTGGCTTTTCCGTATCGAGGTTTTAGGTCTGGAACCTTTATATAGGCGAAGAGGCGGCGTCAGAAGGTCGAAAGGGCGACGACACCATAGGGGGGCGCGGGCCACCCCCAGGCCGCGCCAGCCTGTCGTCCGGGGCCCACAAGGCCCTCCTCCGGCGGCTCTCGGGTGTTCTGGATGCTTCCGGGCAAAATAGGAACCTGGGCGTTGATTTCATCCAATTCCGAGAATATTTCTTTACTAGGATTTCTGAAACCAAAAACAACAGTAAAACAGGAACCGGCACTTCGGCATCTTGTTAATAGGTTAGTTCCAGAAAATGCACGAATATGACATAAAATGTGCATATAACATGTAGATATCATCAATAATGTGGCATGGAACATAAGAAATTATCGATACGTCGGAGACGTATCAATCAACCTCGTGTTGGTTTTTAGGCCCTGTCTAGGATCGGCTTACGATCACCGTACGCGAGCGCGAGGCCCAATCGTGAGTAGGATGATCCGATTATGCGGTGAAAACCCTAAATCGTCGTAGATCGCTTTAGCTTTATCTTGATCAAGCAGGACCACCATATATTCGTGCACCTCGTACGAATCATGGGTGGATCGGCTCTTTGAGCCGATGCACAGGACAACCTGAGAGCCGATCGAGGCTCGTATTTAACGTTTACGTGTATGCCATGCAGGAAACTAAGCGAGGCATCATCCAACACCTTCCCCGACCAGGTATAGGTCAGGTGGCACGCCCTTGCGATAGCGTCGGACGTGTGACCGTGAAGGCTTTGCGGGCCGTCGCTCCGAGGGACCGGGGCCAGCCGCAGCCCTAGTTGTTCCCGGCTCTACGGTGTTGCCGGCCGCTGCCCGCCGGTGGGTTTCGACCGCAACACATTCTCGGCACGCCCGGTGGGACACTCTTCGACATCCACCGCATCGCCATCTACATCCGAGATGGCGGAAAGCACTCCGGTCAAGTACGAGGATCTGACTGACGAGCTCAAGAAGAAGCATGACGAGATCAAGGCAGTCCTCGAAGCCGAACTCATCGGCTCTTTCCACAGAACCCGCTCCCATGGCATCAGGTGGAAGGGGTTCTCACCTGAAGGCGCACTCGATGGAGTGGACCTGTCCGCCCCGTCAGAAGAACGCACCAGGTCGCTGCGTCAGGAGATCAACTACATGGTGGCTCATTCGCTGCACCGCCACTCTGAGAGCCTGGTGAACACTTTGGAGCGTGTCGCTCTGCGCGTGATCCAGGAAATCATGAGCCATCGGTATTCTCCGTCGGGACCAGCTCTGGGGACTTACAAAGGAGAGATGCCACTCCAGTCCCATCCACCGCTGCCGTTCGCGTTAGCAGCACCAGAAGTGCCGAACTCATCGGCATACGTCGTCTACAAGATTGGTGGTGACCCTAGTGACTACCAATTCCTACCTGAGGCGCCCAAGGAGATCCCGCACGGATACGCGTGCGCATATGTGCCGGACTGCAGTACCTGGGCACTCTCGAACCAGACTGCAACAGCAGGGGCCTCTGGAACAGCAGGAGGAACGTCGGGAGCAGATCTCGAGAAGCAGACGTGGCTAGCTAAGTACGCTACTCCGACAAAACTCCAGAGCCCAGCTCCTGCAGCTGGCTCAGAACTGGAAAAGCAAGCATGGCTGGTTAAGTATGCCACCCCGGCGAATCTTCAGGGTTCGACACCTTCAGCCATCACCGCGGATCAGATTTGTACAATTCTGAAAGATCAGTTCGGCATGATGCCGAAAAGGAAGACGTTCGGCTATACCAAGCCGTACCCCAACGAGTACGAATTGATCCCGCTACCACCCAAATATCGGCTCCCGGACTTCACAAAGTTCAGTGGATCAGATGGTTCCAGCTCCATCGAGCATGTGAGCCGATATTTGGCACAGTTGGGCACGATCTCAGCATCAGACGAGCTGCGTGTGAGGTTCTTCGCGCAGTCCCTCACAGGATCGGCTTTCGGATGGTACACATCGCTGCCACCGAACTCCATCCGGACTTGGAAGCAGTTGGAAGAGCAGTTCCATGAGCAGTATCACTCAGAGGCTTCCGAGGCTGGCATTGCCGATCTAGCACAAGTACGATAGAAGCGCGGGGAAACAGTGTCAGAATACATCCAGCGCTTCAGGACTGTGAGGAACCGATGCTATTCGGTTCACGTAAGTGAAAAAGAAGTAGTCGAGCTGGCGGTGGTGGGTCTCTCATCATCGATCAAGAACGTGGCCTCCCAAGCAGACTACCCTTTATTGGCGCACATGGTGCAGAAGCTGTCAGCATATGAACAGCGCCACCCAGATGTTTACCAGGACAAATTCAAGCGTGCGGTGGCCCTGGTTGAGGCAGACGAGGATGAAGGTGCTGCGGGAGATCGAGAGGTAGCAGTGGCTGAATGGACTCGGGCGGCAGGCCCCGTGTCCTGCAAATGGGTTAAGCCACAAGGCCCTCCAAAAGGGTTCGACTTCGACGTGACCAAAACCGAGCAGATTTTTGATCTCTTACTCACGGAGAAGCATATAAAGGTACCCGAAGGCCACAAGATCCCTACGGTGCAGGAGCTAAACGGAAAGCCATACTGCAAGTGGCATAACACGTTCACCCACACCACGAACGACTGCAGGGTGTGGCGGCAGCAGATCCAAATGGCGATAGAAAAAGGGCGGTTAATTTTCAACCAGTACGCCATGAAGGTCGACACACACCCCTTCCCCGCCATTAACATGGTGGAGTACACTTACCATGGAGGGTGCCAGCCAGATTTCTCGTGCAATATCAACATGGTGGGACCTGGGCACCACTCTGGTAAGGATGGAGATGAGGGCAGCTGCTCTCATAGCAAAGACACGAGAGGAAGCCGCTCCGCGCGATCGGCTCCGCCACGACGGCAAGCGCTACGTCACGAGGGAGAAGTGAAGAACATAAGATATCGGCCGACCTCTCTCTGATCACCTCCTCAACAAGTATGTGAGTTAGTATGACCAACGCCGGCGATACAGCGACGATGATGAAAAAGATCGTCTGGCTAGGGACGACAGGAGACGTCGTCGGCATGATCAAGACGAGGAGCGATACGAGCGCCACGCCAAGGAAAAGTCGAGGGAGCAAGACGACGTGGATAGGCACTGGGACTGCCCTTTCTTCAGACACTGCTGGGATTCAGGAATGAGCCGATTGCCAACAATCGGCAATTGCCCAGAATGTAGACAAAGGAAGAAGGATGCAGCTAACGTGTCCGTGTTCAAGCGTCTAGGGCCTCTCCCACCTCGGAACAAGTATGCTGAGTCCGCTCGGGTGGAAGATCTCGAAGAACTAGAGGACGATGATGAAGACAAGTATCATCGGCCAAGGTGGTGCCCTGATGGGCTCAGCCGTTCCCAGAAGCGAAGGGTTCAGCGTCTACGTGGGTTGGAAGAAGCTGAGAGGTTATACCTGCACACGTTGAGGAAGGCATGGCCTGATCTGGCCGCCAAAATTCGTCGAACCCTGGACGAAGAAGGTCGGCCACAAAGAAAAGAGTGGCGCCCCAAGCAAAGGAAAGCCGATGATGAGACATCGGCTGGCACAAACATGGTGCTCGTCCTTCCAACGGAGTTTGGTGCTCCAGGATTATACGAGGCACCCAATTTCGACGACTGCGAGCGCGTCAACGTGACGCAGGATGGGACTAGGATGGTCTTATCCACAGGCCCGACCGTGTAGCGAACGCAGCGTCTATGGACAAACATGGCGATGCCGATCCGGGAGATCGGCCCCAAGGATTTATGGAGGAACATTACAAAACCTTCATCGAGCAAGCAACGTGGAGGCCGATTCCAGCAATCGGCCAAAATTATCCTCACCATCCATTCTGCCTGGGTTCAACATTCGATCCAGCAGGGAATACCTAAAGAGCCGATACCATCAAGTCCCTTGAAAGAATCGGCTCGGGGGGCACCCAGGTGGATAAAACACGAGGATATGCAGTAGAAGCGTCTTACAAATGCCCAGCAGCCTAAGATATCCTTTGATGATGGGTATTGAAGTATGGGGGCCGATACATAAATCGGCCGTAAAAAATTCAAAATTTTTTAAGCACAGCCGATGCGCAGACATCGACTTAAGGATAGAAAGCCGATGCATGGCCATCGACTCAAAGGGGTATAACATAAGCCGATGCATTGAGCAGGAAGTGGGCCACGAAGGGAGACTCTACTGGAAGAACTCCTCATGGACGTGCAGATCAGGTTAAGGATGGGATGCATCAGATCCGCCAAAGGAAAGGAGCCAATCTGACCAGCAAGGCGCAAGAAGTGGACTGAAGAAGCTCGGGGGGCACCTAATCAGATGAACATGTGCGATACATGTGCAGCGAAACATCGGGGGCCGATAGAAAAATCGCCCTGTAAAAAAAATTTCTCACGCAGTTTCTCGCAAGGTACAGCCGATGCACGGACATCGACTTTAGAGCTGAGGGACGAAGCCGATGCGTGGCCATCGACTTTAGCACAAATTTTATGGGATCTACCAGTAGCATGTGCAAAACACAAGGATCTCTAGCTCTGTGTCAGAGGAGTTCTACTTCTGAGCCGTTGTGTGATCATCTGCAATATCGACTTTCAATGGAGGAGGGGTGATCGGCTCTGGCTGGCTCGGCATGATAGTTCTCTCAGACATGATCTAGCCCAGGTCCATTTGTCTGAATGGCGTGCCCTCGTCTCTGTTTCGCCTTGACTGAGACTCGGGGGGCAGCTGGCCTGGTGGATGCTCTGTTTTTGAAAGTCGATTGGATGGAAATCGGCTAGTCCTGCGCCGCGATTTTCGTCAAGGGTGGTGATCCGGCGGAACTCCAACTCATTGATCGAAAGGATGAAGGCTTGATGCGCTGACATCGGCTTATTCAGTTTTGACCAAGATTGCAGTCACCCTGTGGTCGAAGAGATGAAGAAGCAAACTGTGTAGAACGGTTAAATAAAGGGGATATGGGGGAGATTCAATGCCACAGTAGTTCCCGAGGAAGTGGTGCCCAGCAGAAAAATTTCGCAGGCCACGTGGAGAAGTGGAAGGGGCAAGGCATCATGATGAAGGATTCTGCGGCGGTTTCTGCTCTGCTACGACATGACCCGACGAAAGAAAAGCGTAATGATTTTGGAAATGTCATTTCCAAAACCAGGGGGGCATGTGTTATCACCAGAATTTGACCGAGTCAGAGATGGGCCGCGATCAAGATGGACTTGAAGAATATACATGGAAGAAATACGTGAATCGGCCTTGTGTACCAAGTTTGGGCTAATTGCCCGTGTATCTGTACCATAGTAGGATACGTGTCGGTTAGGAGTTAGAGTTTTACCCGTGCACGGTTAGGTGCACGCTTGAGTTAGAAAGTCCCCTGGACTATAAATATGTATCTAGGGTTTATGAAATAAACAACAACCAACGTTCAACACAATCAATCTCGGCGCATCGCCAACTCCTTCGTCTCGAGGGTTTCTCCCGGTAAGCACCATGCTGCCTAGATCGCATCTTGCGATCTAGGCAGCATAAGCTTATTTACGTTGTTCATGCGTTGCTCGTGCCGAAGCCTTTTGATGGCGAGCAACGTAGTTATCTTAGATGTGTTAGGGTTAGCATTGTTCTTCGTATCATATGCTGTCGTAGTGCAACCCTTATACATCTAGCCGCCCTTACACCTATCTTAGGTGTAGGGGCGGCACCCCGCTTGATCATAGTTTAGTAGATCCGATCCATTACGGTTGCTCCTTGTTCTTCAAGGATTAGTTTAACATCCGCAATAGTTAGGCCTTACAAAGGGTTGGAGGATCCAGCGGCGTGTAGGGTGTAATTTGCTAGCCCTAGACAGGATGTTCCGGGATCAACCTCGTGTTGGTTTTTAGGCCCCGTCTAGGATCGGCTTACGATCACCGTACGCGAGCGCGAGGCCCAATCGTGAGTAGGATGATCCGATTATGCGGTGAAAACCCTAAATCGTCGTAGATCACTTTAGCTTTATCTTGATCAAGCAGGACCACCATATATTCGTGCACCTCGTACGAATCATGGGTGGATCGGCTCTTTGAGCCGATTCACGAGACAACCCGAGAGCCGATCGAGGCTCGTATTTAACGTTTACGTGTATGCCATGCAGGAAACTAAGCGAGGCATCATCCAACACCTTCCCGACCGTGTATAGGTCAGGTGGCACGCCCTTGCGATAGCATCGGACGTGTGACCGTAAGGCTTTGCGGGCCGTCGCTCCGAGGGACTCGGGGCCAGCCGCAGCCCTAGTTGTTCCCGGCTCTACGGTGTTGCCAGTCGCTGCCCGCCGGTGGGTTTCTGACCACAACAGAATGACAGAGAAATACCATGTAGTAGGTAGGTATGGTGGACACAAATGGCATAGTTTTTGGCTCAAGGATTTGGATGCACGAGAAGTAATCCCTCTCAATACAAGGTTTAGGCTAGCAAGGTTGTTTGAAGCAAACTCAAGTATAAAACGGTACAACAAAACTTACATAAGAACATATTGCAAGCATTATAAGACTCTACACTATCTCCTTGTTGTTCAAACACTTCACCAGAAAATATCTAGACTTTAGAGAGACCAATCATGCAAACCAAATTTCAACAAGCTCTATGGTAGTTCTTCATTAATAGGTGCAAAGTACATGATGCAAGAGCTTAAACATGATCTATATGAGCACAACAATTGCCAAGTATCAAATTATTTAAGACATTATACCAATTACCACATGAAGCATTTTCTGTTTCCAACCAAATAACAATGAACGAAGCAGTTTCAACCTTCGCCATGAACATTAAAAGTAAGGGATTTCTATTTTCGTGCCCCTGCTTCGTTAGTTGTACTCAGTTTTCCCCAACTCGTTAGTTTTTCCTCAGTTTTCCCCTCCCTCTAGTTTGAAACCCCTCGAAGACGCGGGTTGCCGTCAGGTCAGAGGCCTTACCGTTACCGTGAGGTCGGTTCCTCGCCGACCGTCTCGTGTCCGACGGGTGGATCCATCTACCGGCCGACGCGTGGGCCGTTTTATTTCCTCGATTGTATACGCGGTGCTGCCAATGACAAATGGGGCCGCTCTATGGGGCTGCCGCAGCCAATGACCAGTGGGTCGTCTATTTATTTATAGAAAATTATATATTGCCGCTCTGTGGGGCCTCCGCAGCCAATGACCGCTGTGGTCGTCTATTTTATTTAGAGAATATAATATAGAGCCGCTCTGTAGGGGTCGCCTCAGCCCATTTTCGCAGCTTAATCTAAAGTGACTCTTATGCTAAACATTGTGCATCCCGACGTTGACCTAGCAGTGGCGGCGAGCATAGCCGTTCTGACCGTCCGATATCGGCATCGGCATCGGCATCGTTTGGAGGATGTGGTGCTCGAATAATAGTGGAAATGCGATATTATTTTTTACATGCATAATATATAGAAAATAGCTAGATCTCTAAATCGATGCATATGAAGCTACATATATATTCTTGGTCATAATCCCCTTAATTATCTAAGGGATCCCATTATCTAAAGGGGATGGATGCATGGCTTCACGTCGTCGTCGCTTTCATCGTCAGTATCTTCGTCGTCCGAGTAGTAGTACCTCCCGCACATTGTTCCGTCGAACACCTTCACTCGTGAGCACATCATCGCCTTCATATTTGAAGTGTACGAACCAGCCGAAATCCACACCGTGCGCGATGGCGAATTTCTCCTAGCCCTTGTCGAGGTACATCCGGCCTTGTCCGTCAAATAGGACCTCCACGGTCCAGAGACGAGGACCGCAGTCAGCTGCTCGCAGATACACCTTAGCTGGCTCCTTGCCGTCAAGATAGTCCGCAAATTTTTTTGGGAGTTCCTGCAAAGAGATCGAGCGCCGATCGTTTGAAATTAGGGAACCTTGAAATTAAAGGTTTTTAGAACATGCCCATAATTAATCACATGCATCATATATGTGGGAACTCGTACGTACCTTCTTGACCAAAGGGTCTTCATAGACGACGATGAAGAACTCCTCTATGATCAATGGCAGTGTTGACGGTGGTGGTGGCAATGATGATGATCCACTTCCCCTTCCCCTTCCCCTTCCCCTTCCCCTTCCGGTCCGCGTCCGAGACGTGGAAGCCATGGCAATGGATAAAGTGTATGTGAACGAAAAGAAGAGAGAGGCGAGAACCTATTGACACAAGGGATGGCCGTGTGGGTGTTTATAAGGGAGAGATGAC
This sequence comes from Lolium rigidum, assembly GCF_022539505.1. Taxonomy (NCBI): domain Eukaryota; kingdom Viridiplantae; phylum Streptophyta; class Magnoliopsida; order Poales; family Poaceae; genus Lolium; species Lolium rigidum. The sequence goes on from NC_061509.1 coordinate 278,710,072, forward strand.
CTATAAGGGAGAGATGACCGTTGTAGGGTTTACACAATAAAATAAGGAGGAGATGACCGTTGTGGGGGTTTATACACAATAAATTAAGGAGGAGACGACCGTTGTGGGGGTATAGTTTATCATTTTACCGTGAAAAGTAATGCCTAAAAGGAAAGTAATGGCTACAAGAAATCGGTGATGGTTTATCGTTTTTTGCGTGAAAAGTAATGGGTACAAGAAATGGGTGATGGTGTATCATTTTTTGCGTGAAAAGTAATGGCTACACGAAATGGGTGATGGTGTATCATTTTTGTGCGTGAAAAGTAATGGCTACAACAAATCGGTGATGGTTTATCATTTTTGTGCGTGAAAAGTAATGGCTACAACAAAATCGGTGATGGTTTATCATTTTTTTGCGTGAAAAGTAATGGCTACAACAAAATCGGTGATGGTTTATCATTTTTTTGCGTGAAAAGTAATGGGTACACGAAATGGGTGATGGTGTATCATTTTTGTGCGTGAAAAGTAATGGCTACAAGAAATCGGTGATGGTTTATCGTTTTTTGCGTGAAAAGTAATGGGTACAAGAAATGGGTGATGGTGTATCATTTTTTGCGTGAAAAGTAATGGCTACACGAAATGGGTGATGGTGTATCATTTTTGTGCGTGAAAAGTAATGGCTACAACAAATCGGTGATGGTTTATCATTTTTGTGCGTGAAAAGTAATGGCTACAACAAAATCGGTGATGGTTTATCATTTTTGCGTGAAAAGTAATGGGTACACGAAATGGGTGATGGTGTATCATTTTTGTGCGTGAAAAGTAATGGCTACAACAAATCGGTGATGGTTTATCATTTTTTGCGTGAAAAGTAATGCCTAAAAAGAGTTTATAATTTAGCTCGTGAAAAATAATGCGAGAAAACCAAACTTTGCGTGAAGCTAACCGACGACAGAGAGAGAGAGAGAGGGTGGTGGCCCCGACCAGAGAGAGAGATAGGGGTTATCCTGCCCGTTAGACCATACGATCAACGGTCGTCGGGCACGATCCGCGTGACATGGGCTAGACCAATCGGGGCAATGTTGGGCGTCCGTGAGAGTTTGTGAAGGGAGAGGGCAAAACTGAGTAGTATCAAGAAACCAAGGGCAAGTGAGTAGTAAACGGACTAAGGGATTCAAATATGAGATTTAAAAAATGGAAAATGCGTGTTTTGTACAATGAAACCCATCTTGGCCTACCTCAAACTATTTGCAATACAAATCTACATGAGTGTGAAAATTATGGTCTCATTCAGACAAGGTATGTTTTGGGGAAAGCTGTTTTGGGTAGGGCTTATTATGGAAAACCATGCACCTTCATAGCTACTAGGTGATTTGAGAAGTGGCAATTTATGGTGAAACTTGATTTATCTACGATTTATCTATGATTTGAGAAGTGGAAATTTGTGGTAAAGACTCCATGAGTAAGTGCCACTCCTTTTCGGAATTTTTTGCACATTAAATAACTCATTTAACTAGTTAATCCCATTTGTTGACTCTCTGTTGACCAGCCACTTGAGGGTAAAACTGAGTATATTGCACTAGCCGTATTAGCACTCAAGGTGAAAACCGAGCATACAAAAAATGCTAGTATATGACTCGAGGGTATACATGAGTATATCTAAATTTCCGGGGTTAGACTCGAGGACGCGTGTTGCGGTGCGAAGTGGAAGACGTGCCATTGTTGACGCGTGTCGCGGTGCGTACGTGGAAGACGTGCCATTGTTGACGCGGGTCGCATTTAGGACGCGTAAGCCCCTCTCTCCCTCCCTCTCGCACACGATACGTCTCATTATCGCTCACGCACGAAACCACCCCTCTCACGTCCCATCAACTTCTCCAAAAACCCCAACCGCCGTACGAGCCCTCCCCTGCCGGCGATGGAGAAGAAGAATGCGCCGGCGGCCATCGCCCCGAGCCCGTCGCCTCCGAGCCCGTCGCCTCCGGAGCCCGTCGCCGCCGAGCCCGTCGCCGCCGAGCCCGTCGCCTCCGAGGGCGGCGCATCCGAGGGCGGCGCATCCAGCGCGGCGCCTCCGTGAACCGGGCCGGTCTCACGGCTGACGGACCACTTCACAAGATCGGCGAATGCTTATTGGCGAAAGAGGAGTACGTGGACAGCTACTCCGCTATGAGGCAAGTCCGTAGAAATTGGCGCTCGGGTTTACCCGATCCCGACGTGCACCCGCACGAATGGATCATGCTACACCACGCCCTTCCACGCGCCGCTGAGTTCACCTTCCTCCATCTCGGCACATCCCGCTACGTCACCATAGATCTATCTGCAGTTCGTGCAAGGTTCAAATTCCTCGGCTTTTCCCGTGGCGTCACCATAGATCTTATTTTCAATCTTAGTGCTGAATGTTATCTTTTCAATATATTTTAGATTCTACTTTGTCGGCTTTTCCCGTGGCGTCATCGTGCTTGCCCAGAAGAACCCACCGCACAAGATACGGCTGCTGAACCCACTCACAAAGAAATCAAACACGATGTTTGAGGCGCAGATGCCATCTGTTTTTCTGAAATCAGTCGCTGTTATCAAATCCCCGACTATGGTCTTCGTTGCCACACATTACCCGCCGGTAATTGGTTGGGTCGATGAGAGCACTCCAACTAAGGATATAAATGAAGATGGGGATTGGGGAGAAGGAAGATTTTCGATCAAGAACCATGGTTTCCGTTGCATTACCCCGTTCAATGGTGAACTGTATGCAGTAGCTGCGGACAATTTTGAGATCGGAAGAATAGTGTGCACCAATATACAGTTGCAGCAGCGCGCGAGCACTGTCAAGATGGAGACACTAATTTCATTTCCAGAACTTGGACGTCAGAAGTTCTACCTTGTGAAGTCGGATGGTGATCTGCTGCTTGTGTTGTTGGTCAGCGCGGCTTTGGCGGGCAAACCATTGGTGTACCGTGTGGACACTCAGAGCCGCTCTCTCCATCCGGTCACTAACATTGGCAGTAATGCCTTCTTCGTGAATTATATCCGGTGTATCTCCGTCGACACCAGAGTGTACCCGACACTTCAACCTGGCAGCATCTACTACACGGATTTGGGTTATATCAGAGCGTACTCTCATGATACAAATGCATGGGATGAGTGGCCACTACGTGTGGATAGAATAGGACTCTACGGTTTGAGAAATGAACACGAGGCCATACCGTTTGGAGGATGTATTGGCCTCACACTGCGGACGGAAGGAGTTCAATGAATATTTCCTTGGGGAATTGCACGAATGGAGCGACGGAGAAATATATGAGGAGGAATGAAGAACAAATTCATTCATCCTAATCTTCTTGTTGTCCATACATTGCGTGCGTGATCTTGTATATTTTTGCAGCTTAGTTTGTCGTGAACATTAACAATGTTATTGGCTGCTTTTGGCTGCTGTATGCAGTTTACCTATGTATTATACTTAGTTTTCTGATTATGCTGCTTGTGAATTTATCATATAATAGCTTCTAGATTTGCTACTAGATTTGCTTCCATATTGGGCAAAAAACGAGGGCCAAAAGGCATAAATAACCCCGGAGATTTGCTACTAGATTTGCTGCCATATTGAAGAAAGACAGAAATAGAAGCTTCTCTAGATTTGATACTAATTTGGTGAAAAAGACAGAGAGAGAAAGAGGGGAAAAGGTGCTCTTAAAAATGCCAATTTGGGCCGAGAGAGACAAAACCCAGCTCCTGCTCACGTGCAACCAAACGCTTCTCGTCCCGTCCCACGCGGTCCCTTTCTACCAGCCCCACGCGACGCGGCCCCACACGACGCGGCCCCACGGACGACGCGGCGCAACACGTCGGCACGAACGTCCAAATAAACGGATTCCTTCCGTCTGAGCTCCTTCTGCGGGTCTTCAGACAAAGGCTAGGGTAAAACTGAGGAAAAACTAAGGGGCTGGGGAAAACTGAGCACAACTAAGGAACCGAGGGCACGAAAATAGAAATCCCTAAAAGTAAAGCTAAGAACACATGTGTTCATACGAAACAGCGGAGCGTGTCTCTCTCCCACATAAGCATGAATTTATTCAGAGAATGAAAATAACAAAACGAAAATAAAAGCACACAGACGCTCCAAGTAAAGTACATAAGATGTGATGGAATAAAAATATAGTTTCACTAGAGGTGACCTGATAAGTTGTCGATGAAGAAGGGGATGCCTTGGGCATCCCCAAGCTTAGATGCTTGAGTCTTCTTGAAATATGCAGGGATGAACCACGGGGGCATCCCCAAGCTTAGACTTTTCACTCTTCTTGATCATATTATATCATCCTCCTCTCTTGACCCTTGAAAACTTCCTCCACACCAAACTCAAAACAAACTCATTAGAGGGTTAGTGCATAATCAAAAATTCACATATTCAGAGGTGACATAATCATTATTAACACTTCTAGACATTGCACAAAGCTACTGAAAGTTAATGGAACAAAGAAATCCATTCAACATAACAAAAGAGGCAATGCGAAATAAAAGGCAGAATCTGTCAAAACAGAACAGTCCGTAAAGACGAATTTTTTAGAGGCACTTAACTTGCTCAGATGAAAAAGCTCAAATTGAATGAAAGTTGCGTACATATCTGAGGATCACACACGTAAATTGGCAGATTTTTCTGAGTTACCTACAGACGGGGCTGCTAGATTTCGTGACAGCAAGAAATCTGTTTCTGCGCACTAATCCAAATGTAGTATCAACCTTACTATCAAAGACTTTACTTGGCACAACAATGCAATAAAATAAATATAACGAGAGGTTGCTACAGTAGTAACAACTTCCAAGATACAACAAAACAGTAGTAAAATAAAAATATGGGTTAGCTCCCAAGAAGTGCTTTCTTTATAGCCATTAAGATGGGCTCAGTGATTTTAATGATGCTCGCGCAAGAAATAAGAGTTGAAGTAAAAGAGAGCATCAAGAAGCAAATTCAAAACACATTTAAGCCTAACCCACTTCCTATGAAAAGGAATCTTGTAAATAAACAAGTCATGTAAGCATAATGCAACAAGTATAGAAAGAAAACACAAGTGCTACTTCAAGATTCTCAACATAAAGAGGGGAAACTTAATATTATTAAGATGCATATAACCATGTTTTCCTCTCTCATAATAACTTTCAGTAGCATCACGAACAAACTCAACAATATAACTATCACATGAAACATTCTTATCATGAGCTACATGCATAAAATTATTACTCTCCACATAAGCATAATCAATTTTATTAGTAATTGTGGGAGTGAAACTACCATAACCATCATTGTAATCATCATAAATTGCAGGCATGGTATAATCATAATAACCTTTATCCTCCATAGTAGGTGGCACCAAAATACCACTATCATTATAATCATCATAAATAGGAGGTAAAGTATCATCAAAGAAAATTTTCTCCTCAAAACTTGGGGGACTAAAAATATCATGCTCATCAAAACCAGCTTCCCCAAGCTTAGAATTTTCCATAGCATTAGCAACAATGGTGTTCAAGCATTCATACTAATAACATTCCCTTTAGCATGCATATAAAGTTCCATGGGTTTTTTAATTCTCTCTTCAAACACATCATGTCCTAATTCAAGATAGATACTATAAAGATCTCTAATATTTTTGTTGTTTTCCATTAAGCCTAACTAGTGTAAACAAGAAACAAAAAGATGCAATTGCAGGATCTAAAGGAAATAGCTTCGAGCACTCACACACCGGCAACAATGCTAGGAAATAGCTTAGTAGTCGGAGGATGTGAATACCTTTTACCTTACCTCCCCGGCAACGGCGCCAGAAAATAGCTTGCTGTCCACAAGCGGCGCGTGGTTGACGTGGGAGGTAGAAATCTCTGTGGTGTAGCTTTTCTTCGTTCCCGGCAACGGCGCCGAGAAAATAGCTTGATGTCTACGCACGCTTCTATTCCCGTAGACAGTGTTGGGCCTCCAAGAGCGAGAGGTTTGTAGAACAACGACAAGTTTCCCTTAAGTGAATCACCCAGGGTTTATCGAACTCGGGGAGGTAGAGGTCAAAGATATCCCTCTCAAGCAACCCTGCAATTACGATACAAGAAGTCTCTTGTGTCCCCAACACACCTAATACACTTGTCAGATGTATAGGTGCACTAGTTCGGCGAAGAGATAGTAAAACACAGGTGGTATAGATGGTGGTAATATTGCAGGAAGTAAAGATGCAGTAAAACAGTAAACAAGCGATGTTTGCAGTGTTTGGAAACAAGGCCTAGGGATCATACTTTCACTAGTGGACACTCTCAACATTGATCACATAATAAATAAATAACTTCTCCTCACTTGTGCTACATACACTCTCTTGTTGGATAACAAACACCATTCATTGTGTAGGGCTACAAGAGCTCCCTCAAGCCGGAGTTAACAAGCTCCACAACATTCGGAATTCATATTTAAGTAACCTCTAGAGTGCATAATAGACCGTTGCAATTTAGACCGAGTACTAACATAGCATACACACCGTCACCAATAAGCTATGAAAGGGGGAATAGATCACATCAATACTATCATAGTAATAGTTAACTCCATAATCTACAAGAGATTACAATCATAACCTACGCCAAGTACTACATGATGCACACACTGTCAACATTACATCATGAAGGAGGAATATACTACTTTAATAACATCACTAGAGTAGCACATAGATTAATAGCGATACAAAGCTCATGATCACATAAAGATCACATGGGAGAGAGAGATGAACCACATAGCTACCGGTACAGCCCTTAGCCTCGGGGAAGAACTACTCCCTCCTCATCATAGGAGACAGCAGCAGCGATGGAGATGGCGGTGGTGTCGCTGGAGATGCCTTCCGGGGGCAATTCCCCGTCCCGGCGGCGTGCCGGAACAGAGACTTCTGTCCCCCGAATCTTGGCTTCGCGATGGCGGCGGCTCTGGAACTTTTCTCGTATCGTGGCTTATTCTTTTAGGGTTTTCGCGACGGAGGTTTTATATAGGCGGAAGGGCATCCTCGGAGGAGTCCTGGTGCAACCACACCATAGGGGGGCGCCCCCCCCTTGGCCGCGCCGCCTTGTGGGGTGGGGCCCCCTGGCTCCCCTCTGGCCCCTCTTCGGTGCTCTGGAAGTTTCCGGGAAAAATAAGATACTGGGCGTTGATTTCGTCCAATTCCGAGAATATTTCCTTTGTAGGATTTCTGAAACCAAAAACAGCACAAAACAGGAACTGGCGCTTCGGCATCTCGTTAATAGGTTAGTTCCGGAAAATGCATATAAATGATGTAAAGTGTGTATAAAACATATGTGTATCATCATAAAAGTAGCATGGAACATAAGAAATTATTGATACGTTAGAGACGTATCAGTTATAAATCTACAGAACAGGAAAACACTGTTTTATGTATTTGTTCTTTTCGGAACCTTAACGAAGTCAAATGGGCCTGAGATTTTTGGATGATTAATATTTCATCAAGGGAAGCACCTGGAGCACTAGAACTTTGTGAATGGAGGCCCAAGGGACAAACGGTCCCAGGTGGCGCAACCACTTGGTGGGACCGCGCCACCAGCTGGTCCATCTGGAGCATCGAAACTCGGATGACATCGATTCCACCGGCAATCTCTTCGTATTGACATAAAACCTTCTATAAAAGGTCCCCAAGGGCCAAGAATTCTCGAGAAGGTGCGAGGCGGAGATCGAATACCAAGAAACATAGAGCTAGAAGGTTGTCGCCATAAGGAGTTCTGAGGGGGGGACTGCTACTAGAATCGCCTCCGGTAGGCTCCACTCCTTCCGACATGTTTATAATCAACATCTACATCAACACCAACATCATCTCCTACTGTAATTTCTTGACAAACTTGATGTGTGATGCAGTCTATTGATTTCCCATGATCTATTGTATCTCCATGTCTATATTTAAGTAGTGACTTGTTTATGTCAATTGTGAAATAGTTCGTTGTTGGTTGTATACAAAAGTATATGCTATCATCTATTGTGGTCTTATGTACTAATATACTAGACCATGAGAGCGCGCGTTGCCGCGCCCGTCCATATTAAAAGAAAGAATATCAACAGTATATAAGAAAAAGGATAGTACAGATATGTAAGATGGGTCAATATTGTGCTGGAACTTAAAATCTAGAAGAGTATAACATAAAGAATGAATAGTTGACTATCTCAATTATGAACATGTCTTCTCACTGGGTCTACATATATTGTTATTTATAGCATTAATCGTACCATCGAGTTAAGGAAATGATCATATTATACACATTTCAAAATGAGATGAAAAACGATAAACAATGGCAAAGAAAGTGCCTACACAAGTCCTGATCATGTATGCATACTTGCGTAACAATAACCATTGTGTTCCATCTGATGAGATAAAACAAGTTTATTATCACCAGAACCATGCCACTCCTTTTTCAGCTAGCCATGAGCATTGCCTTTATTAACCTGCAATGAACATAAAGCAAATAAATGTAACAACAACAAAGGAGGCTAAGCATGATGGATGGTACAAATAACATGAGTAAAAAAACGACATGGAGCATAGAAATAAAAAAAGTGTGAAGTTCTGCCATTAGGTGAAATGATTGCATGTTTATAGATGGCAAAAGCAAAATCAATGAAAGTTTGAATTAAGGAACATAGTTGCATAATCCAAAGGTAAAGGCAAACTGCATAATTGGTTTTTTTTTTGAACATTTAGTTCATGAGTTGTATTACCAAGATGGGGCTGGGGTTATTGCCTCCTTATTCAAAATAAGTAATCACTAACACAAGAATAATTAAATAATGGGACAATAGAACTGAGGAATCATGGCACGACCATGCGGCTAGTCTATATAACTCAAAATCATGTCACATGATGATAAAGGAAAAACTGATTTTCAAGTATAGGCACGTAAGACTCTTGGGTGATGTTGGTCTCAGATTTTATGCACTTGTGTACTGATCTCACAGTTGAAATAAGTGAGGAGATATGTGTATTTATCTACAAAGAGATATTAGTGAACAATAATTTATTCTCCTTAGACTATACATACTGTTAGGTTAGCATGTTTGCAACAATAATCAAGATGAGTGGAGTGCATACATGAAAAGATACTATCTGATTAGTCCCTAAAGTACCAAGTTCCCACCTGATATATAATGTAGACAAAGGTCACAAAGTATAATGGGGTGCCCCCAAATAACATTTGAAAAGCAGGAAGCAATAACATGCAATCATGTAAGGCTATAGCATGAGAAACTGCGTACTCAAGAAGTATGAAACATCTCTTATTGTCCAATAGACCATTAGCTTTACAACCCAACTCTTCGTGTACAAGTGGTGAAGGTATTTTACAATAAAGAGTATCATCAACAAATTATATAGAAGAAATACAAGAATGTCAAGTCACTCTAGAAATTAGAAACCAAGGTTAAGTTCTAGCAAGGTTTTGATACTGTGGCCATGAAATAGAATATGAAGGCAACGCACACCCATCCATTATAGAATTAGACTGATAGATATATCTGCTAGAATTTGCAATGCACATATATTTATCAAATAGACTAATGCGCAATGTAATAAATATCTTTACAGTGCCTCAAATATGAAGCTAAACTAATAAAGAAGTATTTCGTAGGCAGAAAAATAGTAGTATGCTAACACTTTCAACAAAGCTTTACTATTCTTATGTATAATGCCCTGCTTTGGTGTCTTGGGTATTCTTTCTGTGTCATGGCAAAAGCTCCGGAGGCAAACAGTTGAAAGATAAGGATGTAAATTAACTTCAAATTTTAATTACATGCAATGGAAGTTGATATTAGTAGATACTTTTATGAAACAATACAATTTCATAGTCTATCTTTTAACACCTGAAGGGAACAATAACCACATAAGATGAGATCATGACGCCATGCTAAATGTCAGTTTCATGAACACTTCGTATTGACTACACATCAGAAACCCTCAAAGTTAAAGTTGAAATGACAACATAAAATATACAGATGATGTCCCATTAATATAAGCAGTATACTTTGGGGTTAAATTCAACTGATGTGTTTTACATAATAGAAAAAAATGACAGGAAAAGAGAAAAATGAATTCCTAAAACCTCAGTCAATTTTTTTATCAAAGGTAATTAAAGAGTGGAACCTGAACAACAAAGGATCTTAGTTCGAATTCCAAAGCAGGCAATTCAATGATGTAGTTCACTTAATAAAGTGTAGAGGTAATTTTTAAGGATGAAATCTGATTTGAAGCATAAAGTTGAAAAATATGAAGTTACCTAGCTTAACCGAGCCGATCAGACACTTCTTTATTGCAGTTCTTAAATATAGTCAACTGAATTTTAAGTCGTTTTACATTTAAACGTCACATGCCATCGAACAAAGCTAAGTAAAATTAACCTTCAACCGATACAGAGTAGCTCACATCAGTAAATGAGTTTCTTGTCTTACCTTTTGTAGTTTACGTTTGCTATTACTGGCTGATAAAAGTTGGATCCTGAATTCTGTGAAAAGTCTACCAGCTTCAATGGAATTCTCAAAATCAGAAAACATTAAAATATTCTGCAAATGTAGCATCACAGAATAAGTGTGTCCAACAAGAGCTGATTATAGATAGATACATGAAGATTGACTTTGAAAGCAGAACATAACCTTGCTGTAAACAGTGAGCACATCCAATGGCTTGAACATCCTAGTTAATGGCATCTACGCTAATTATGTCCATGGCCTAGCTGTTAAATTAAATCAAGAATGTACATATGCTTGTGTTCCTTGAAGATTGTACATATGGAAGTTATTTGATTTATAACATGGAAAGAATTGTTAACTTTGGAGTTCAGACTTATGAGATAACCATTGAGATTTAGAAGGATAAGTACTCCGTATTCACTGTAACAGATTTACGATCTGTCAACCAGAATATTCAAAACGTTTTTCATTATCTATCTACGTAGCCTTTTGTTTTCAAAAGCATATAAGTGGAAAAAGAAATCTGCTGATTACCTATTAGTTCATCCATATGCAAAGGAAGGGAAGTCATTAGGAGTCTAGAAAACCTACAATGTAATCTTCTGGTTTCTTTTTGCCATTATTCCCGAGCCAACACACACTCATGGTCCCCTTTTAGTGCGAGATGAGGCGTAGCGAGACACTGATCCTGATAGACATTGCCGTGACATTGTGGAATTTAATTTTCATCCTAGATAATCCAATAAAAGGACAAGGAAGAATACTAAACACATAAGACATTGTGAATTTTATCCAAATATATGATAAATTTAAACCTTGGTGTAAATTTATTTATAAAAAAAGGTAAACTTATGACCCACATAGATGGCTACGATCTTAAGAAACAGAAGCATGGAAGCATCACCAAAAAATTATCCCAACGATCTTTACACTTCCTTACTTTTCTAGTTGGTTCCTTTAACACATACAAACTGACATGAACATAATCAAGAGAAGTGCAGAACACATCTATGAGGATGATTGCACGATGTACCTAAAACTAAATAGATCATACAATCATCATTTCTGTAGCAACCATTTACCCAATTAACATGACGCAACTGAAAAGTTGTGAGAAAGCTCTGTCATACCTGAATATGCATTCTCGCACAGCATTTTGACAGAAGGGGGAAATAGAGATAAAGTCGATGAAACCTGATGTCTGGTTGCCATGAAGGAGGGTAGATTGCAATAAGTGGCAAGCTGACTTCACGGGAAGAGGATTTGACATCAACGACCACAAGAGGAGATGCGAGCACCAGCCAGCCAAACTGCAGATCAGCGCCCAAACCAATAAATCCCTTGCCGCTGACCGTGTGGCCCATTAGGAAGGCCCACCTGACATGCTGCTGGAGCCCCTCTCAACTGTGCCAGCGGAAGAAAGGTGGGGAGGGCAGCGGCGGCGTTGTTCCACCTTGAACGACGTACTGGCTTCGATCAAAAAGGGCATGGACAGAAAGGGGTAGTCTCTCAACGTCGACGACCGAAACAGCGGCGTCGCACCTAGTCTCGCCTTACGCCGGTATCGGGAGGAGTGGGGTCTGGGGTGCGGCCGTGCGGGGAGATCGCCGTCCTGAAGGAAGATGGTGCTGGTCCACTCATACGGTGTTGCGGGGAGTGGAAGACGAGTCTGGCCGTTTCACTGGACAGACGAATCGTCTACCAAACCTCGGTGGGCCGCCGAGCAAAGCCGCAAGACCCATATAAGCGTTCAGCGGCCCGATTAACCAGGAGCGTCCTAAGTTGATCTGTGGAGAAGCGGCCCTGTAACGGGATATGGCCCATTTAACGCGATCGAACTAATAAAAAAGGATTAGGGATGGATCGGGATTGCTGTGTCGATGTACACCGTTGGATTAGTAGATCGAGTGGCTAGGAACCTTAAATCGCTGTAAGAGCCCCCTAGTGGTTCCATTTTACTGTTACTTAATGAGGGCACACATATATTGGGGGAATACATAAGGTTTTCATCGTTGCATGATAGGAGGAGAGATGGATAGAGATTGACAAAATCCGTGTCCCAAGTCTTAAATATCCATCCTATATTAATTCATGACTAATTGATGGGGGGGGGGGGGTACAAGTACGGTGGTTGGAATTTATATCTTAATAATTTCATCGGAAACGGGCTTGGTACCAATCACTTGGGGTGTGGATGCTCATGTATAGTGTTGCACCTATCTATGGATCCTCTCTAGAAGAAACAACAAAAACACTATCCATGTGCGCTTACTAATTGTGACAACCAACTGAATGAAATAACAATTTTCCTAAACACTTGGTTACTTGAGATATATGCTCATACTTTACTCGCTTTACTTCACTTGTTTTACTTGCTTGCACTAGCTAGTTTTACTTTCTCTATTTACATTTCAACACTTCGTAGTTTTCTAGTTTGAAGTGAAAAGTACCTTATACGCACTAATTCATTGCTTTGCACGAAAGATCATATAAGTGGGTTATAGGGATTTAGAGAATATATAGTTTACCTTCAGCTTCTCGTGGGTTTAGCACTCAAATACTTATCGAATTGTACTACGGTTATTCCATACTCTTGGGGATTATCAAGTACTTTTCTCGCGCTGTTGCCAGGAAGCGTAGCGCTAAGCTTCTATTCTTGTTTGCGTTGCTAGTTTACTTTCAATACCTTGCATATAAAATAAAAAAATAGAAAATGGAAAATACCAAAAATACTCTTTTTATCAGCACAAGTATGAATATAATTGAAACTTTGTTAATGTATTTGATTGCTGCTGAGATTGCAAAGAAACATAGAGAATTAAAAGAAGGGATAAGATTAGAACGTTTCATGAGGAAACAAACTTTGCTATTGAGTTGCTTGACTACTATGATAAAACTTGTTGCTCAAAACAATATTGTAGACACTTTGAATTTCAATGTATGTTCCATGAAAAATATGTTATTGCATCTTACCATAGAGGTGATTATGATCATTTAGGGATGAAAAAAGTAGAGAAATTTGTTACTTTTATAGCATCTTATGAATTAGAAACTTTTATTTATGAACATGAAACTTGTCCTGTAACTTCTAAATTTGAACATGTGATCACTCTTCTCATTGATTACTGCATACACAACTTTGAGCCATAGCTGGCCCCTGCTCCTTTCAATGCATTCACAATTTTTTTTTATCTAAATCCATCAAAGAATAGATCACATTTAAGGGTGGAACAACAAAACATATCCATTGGAACAAAAAAGTTATCCGTGGATTAAAATTCCAAACCATATTCTGGACAATTTTACAACTAATTTAAAAATTGTAGCGCAACTATATGTGCACCAAATCACAGCTACCGACTGTACAAAAAAAACCTAAATGGAACAAAACAAAAAAAACTTGACACAAAAAAATATACCCTCAAAGTAACACAACCCTACTAGATAACATAAATTAAATTAAGAAAAAGCATGAAAAGAAAAAACAAAATAAGAATGAAACCAATGTAAGAAATAAGAAAAACATACCGATCAAAAAAAGGAAAATACGGTATACACCTACATCGAGTGGCAAAGTAACCGAACAAATGAACCGAGAAATGATGGACGTGAAGAGAAGAAATCATATTGGGCATATAGTGAAGGAAAAAAGATCCTTCAGCAAATAGTGGCAAAGAATCCCGTGCGCCACCAAGCAATCCCCCATCGGTGACTAGGATCCCGAGGCTTGGAGCCTCAAGCCTGCTGCCCAAGAACAGCCCATATGACTCGTTGTTTGACTTATGGATAGGTCCACTCCGACTACTCTATTTTTTATTAGGTCCACTTGACAAATATATTCCCATTTTTTATGATTAGACGTGCCATTTTCTAGATTTATTGGGAAGTTTTCATGTTAGGTGCTACTACCTCTAGAAATTAATTTTCTAGACAACTTTGGAGGATGGAAGAAGTACCTAGCTCTAGTTTTTTTTAGATATGAGAGCATCGCCCCAGCCTCTGCACCAATAGATGCTCACGGCTATCTTTATTTAAACAAAGTATCAGTTTACATAGAATCCATTATTACAATCAAGGAAAAGGTAAGGTCGACACATGAATCAACCATAAGAAAATGCAACACATAGAAAGCCTATCCATTTGCTATTCTATTAATATGTCGCCACCCACTAGCGTGGAAAAAGAAATTCTGAGCAACCACTAGCATCCGGTTGCATCCAGTAACCATATCCTCCCGTTGTTCCGACGGGAGAAGGAAAACCCATTGTTGAATCCAATGAGAAGCGCGTCGGATAACATGCAAAAAATTAGTTCCAGTATGTTTGTTAAAGATGATATCATTCCTAGTCCTCCAAATGAACTAACATAGAGCTGAAATACCAATACGAATCTTCTGTTTACCATTCTTACGTACACCATTAAGTCATTTACCAAACATATTAGTAATATTAGTTGGTGGGGGAATATTATAAGAAGGAAAAACCATGCGCCAAATAATTTTTGCAAAATGGTAGCCAATAAACAAATGGTTAACGGTTTCAGTAGAATCACAAAAACAACATTTTTGACACCCATTCCACTTCCATTTAGCTAGATTATCTTTAGTAAGAAGCACTTTGTTACTAAGGAACCACATACATATCTTTATTTTCATGGGAATCTTTAATTTCCATAAATATTTACGAAGAAAAATAGTATGTTCATTCATTAGATCAAGATACATAGACTTAACTGAAAATAGACTGGAATCCGTGAGTTTCCAAACAAACACATCGGGTTCAGTATTCAATGTAATTGTCATTAGCCGCTGACATAAGTTCAACCATTGTAACCATTTGTTATCATTCAAACCTCTTCTAAAAAAGATATTCAAAGGCGTAGTTGCAAATACCGTTGATACTAGAACATTTTTATGTTGAACAATATTATACAGTGCCGGGTATTGTTTACATAAACGGAGGCATTCCCCAACCAAACATCTTCCCAGAACCTCACAGTCATTCCATTTCCCAAGTTTAATGCTGCTCCGGTTTAAAAAGTCATTCTTAACATGCATACGACCCTTCCAAAAGGACGAATCATTAGGCTTAGCTTCAACTTGTGATAGAGTTTTATTTTTGAAGTATTTATTATGTAACAATTGCTGCCACATACCCTCATCCGAAAGGAGTTTGAACAACCATTTACTAAGTAAACATTTGTTTTTAATTCAAGTACCTCAATTTCTAATCCCCCTTGATCCTTAGGTCTACACAAAATATTCCACTTAGAAAGTCTATATTTCTTCTTATTATCCTCCGATTGCCAAAAAAATTTGATTGATAATAATCTAGTCTTTTCCTTACCCCGCTGGGATTTCCAAAAAGGATAACATAAACATAGGCATGCTTGTAAGAACCGAATTAATCAGAACAAGTTTGTCACCGTAAGAAAGCATTTTCCCATGCCAGCAGCTTAGTTTAGATGCAAAACAATTATCGACAGGGTTCCACTCCGCATTTCCTAATGTCCTATAATTTATAGGAATACCCAAATATCTAAAAGGCAAGGATCCAGATTCGCACCCAAGAATACATCTATATTGATGCTCTATATCTTTAGCCTTACCAAAACAGAAAATTTCACTTTTATAAAAATTAATTTTTCGTCCCGATAATTATTTAAAAATAGATAGAATAAGTTTCTCGACAGGGACCTTCTAGTTTACATGAGAAAACAAAATATCATTCTCGAGACACCTTCTAGATCCATGTACAGGTTGTGCATGTCCTGCTCGACGATTGCCAGGACAACACTAGACCCATCACGAGTCATCACCCAAGCCCCCTGCTCTCACGTTAGGTTGTGCATGTCCTGTGCGACGACCCATCACGAGTCAACTCTCTCCAAACACAAGCCATGGTACGTACGTCTTTCTTAGGGATCACAAATTCTCAGACGAAAATTCAAAAAAAAAAATTCTCAGACGTTTTACTCTGAACTTAAGAATCCCTCAAGACTTGGCATGGAAACGGAGGCCGGTCAAACACGCATTTCCGCTCACTATTGGAAGCGCCCTCTTCTCTCCTTGGTTTGCTTGGGGAGGGAGATCGGTCGACCAGACGGCGGCAGCCGGGCGCCGGACTTGCACCCCCGGCAGCGGCAGGTACTTTTCTTTTTCACTGTAATAGTAAGTAATAACGCTTCCCCCCTGTACTGCTACTCTGCTTGTTCTGCAGCTATCGTGCTGGAAGGTATATGAGAACTCCCTTGCTTGCATGTTTACGTTAAATAGGGATAAGAGTTGAACATCAAGTTATTACATGTTAAGGCCAATATTTCGCTGAAACTTAAGTTTTACTTCTTTTTAAGCAACCCAAGCTTACAAGGAGCTTCAACTTAGGAATTCCCAAGACCCATCGTCCACGGTTTTCAAGTCATCTCATATTTCTAATGCAAAGCTTCATGGCGTAGTTTCAGTTTTACTAGCCCACAAGCTTAAACTAAAGCTTGACAAAGCATCTTTATGACCACCAGTGAAGCTTGACGAAGCGTTATTTAAATAGTTTTAAATCCTTTGATCCTTTAAATCCTATGACCATCGAGATTTATATCGATCTAGATTATGTTGATATGCAAAGCTTGACGAAGCTTAAACTAAAGCTTGACAAAGCATCTTTATGACCGCCAGTGAAGCTTGACGAAGCACGGGTAGGATTCAACACACTTAATCTATGCTTGCATTCAAAGGATTTTCCAAAATTATGTGTGGTCAATTGATCACACAGGTCACAACATGGCTCCGCCACTGGTACGTGGTACCAAACGTGTCAACCTTCCACTCAGAAGCTGCACCATGCTGAAGTTACCCAAAAACGGTAGAACAAACGAAAACATGATAACCTTATACAACATAGAAGGCAAACTTGATTGGAACTACCTCAACAATTTTATTTTCCTGTTATACACTCTCACCACCGTCACTCAAGTTAGGAAAATACACACGAAACTTATCTTTACAATTAATTTAGGACTAACATCAACATAATCTAGATCGATATAAATCTCGCTCAACATATCATTGATAAACTTATTTTTTAACAGATTACTACTTCCTGACTTTCAAAGCCTACAACTTCTGCTCAAGTATCCCGTATAATACATTGCAGTGATGAACTTTCCTGCCTATCTCAATAAGACACCTTCTGGTTCATATTATGACAAATAATATAATGATTATTTTTCTTTACACAAAGATAATCTAATATGGCATCAAGTAGCCATGTTTTTTGGGGGGCAAAGTTGGCTTTGGTACCATCAGATCAGAAGAAAATTCAGTCACCTCATCGAATTTTGTTTTTCTTCTTAAATTCATTTTTGGCAAGAACAACTGCCTCTGAAGTCTCCCCAAATTTATCGCTTATTATTTTGAGAGAACTGCAAATAAAAAATATAGACTTCTTGTTCTACTCTATCTATTTTTTAGTTTTTTGATCGGATACATGCTGCAAATGTAAGTATGCAGAGTATGCACATTTTGTCGAAAAGGAATGAACTCTTAAAACATTTCCTATAAAACATATCTTCTAAACCTATAACATAAGCAACCTTACAAAATAACATAAAATAGAAAATTCCGCAAGGAAACACCTTAGATGTAAACATATTTTTATGATGTGTAGTCCTGTGGATATGCCAACTAGCTATACCATGGTGGGGTCCTAATTCCGGCAAACCTGAGTGGTCCATAGATGGTGGTGAGGTCTATGGCCCAACTGGGCGGCCCAGTTGCCGGAAATCCAAGGTGGAGGAGTCCAACCCGGAGACAGATCCGGCCCATGACAAGCGGCAGTAGGGCCTCGTTACCCTTGTGAGATTTTCGAAGCTGGGTAACTCGTGTATCCCCGTCCTAGTGACTCCTCACCCTATGGCCCCCTCTTTCTCTCCCCTCCGTGAGGATCCCCCATCAGAGTACCATCGATCACGCAACAACATGTAGTGTGAAACTACTTGATCGATGGTAGAAAGGATAAAAGGTAAACCTATGTGCAAACATGGAAAAAGATAACAATAATTCTCACCAATGCAGTTGGTGTAGGGATTCTTGGTAGGATTACCAATAACTATAAGCTACTCCGGTGCTGCCAAATGGAAACAGCCAAAACAAAATAATTTGATCTCTTAGGGATTACTTGAAATGGGTTTTGATGTATCATGTGTGGTCAATTGTTCCTCAATTTTATGTTAAAAATGAATGTAAAACACGCTTAAAATATGAATATTACCAGTGATAGATGTGTGGCATGAAGGTTTACTGTACTTACTCAAAATTGGCATAGTATAGATAAGCACAAGATTAGAAGGGACATGCATCACCAATAACTAAGAATTTAGTTCTCTCTTCGGGAATAACAACCATAAGGGATTCCAACTATTAGATGGAAACCATAACTCCAAGTTGAACAAATCAGCTTTTGTGTACATACAATAGAATTCTTCGAATACGGTTTAGTTCGATTACAAGAAAAAAAAATGTTACTATAGTGATGATTCATACAAGAAAAGAAATTTATAGGTGGCAGGAAATAGAGTGGCCGACCTCTTAGCGAAAGATTAAAAATACGCAAAAGGTTTGCAGAATGCATAGTTTATGAAGAAAATAAACAGAACTTATTTCTTCCCACTTTGTCTATTTAGATGAATTATTTCCAGTCAAAATTACAGCTTGAACAAAAGAAGTCCATGTTTCTGAACTATGGAACATCACAAAGAGATTTGAGCACCTGAAAACTAACCCTAACCTTTGACCCATATGGTAGAAGCTAGCACATATAATCATTCAGTCCTACTCATGCTCGCTGCAGGTTCAGGACATGAGTGAAACCAATATCAAGAGATCAGTTGAATGATCCGGATTTCTTGTACCCTCTCATGCAAAATATCCCTTGCATCAACATCTGAAGATGATATATATAGTTATATACTGCGCATGTATTAAAGCATAGAAGCAATCAGTCGAACATGTGTAAGCATTGGTGAACACCTATGCCTCTGGTGGGCCTCTGCATGCGCTCCCGGGTGCCAGGGGCAGTCTCGCCAGCTGTCCGGCGCCCGCCGCACCCTCTCCCCATGGAGTGCTCTTGTTGGTTTCTCTGTGAGAAGCCATCGCCAGCGATCTTCACCTCCACATGCCTCCGACTCGTTCACAATGAGCACCAGTGTGCTTGGCACACACAAGGAGACACGATGGGATATGTGAGGCCGAGACCTGGCCTGAGCGCAGAGAGACGAGGACCACGAGTCAGTGAGAGGGGAGGAGGCACTTACGGCGGGAGTGCTCGGCGATGGTAGGGATGTGGCCGCGCAAATCCTCCTTGCTCGCCATCTCTCCCTCTCAGAACATTCGCGCTGGTTGCTCTTCGGAAATACTCCTACCTACGGCGGCTAGGGAATTTGGCCCAATCGAGGGAGTAGGCAGAGGTTAGGCAGGAAATCACACGCGAAGGACACTGATCGGTTTGATTTCCTGATTTTGCGGGGCTACGGACGGCAGGAAGGAAAAGAGAAGCCGAGGTCGAACATACAAAGCATACTCCGTCAGATGTACCGTAAGATGTTAATGGAACAGTCTCAATCCATCAAACACGTTTGACGACCAACGACCAACCCCAATATAATACTACTATAGATTTTTCATAACAGATTATAAAATAACACACTAGAGCAACAACTGCCTGCGCCTAAAAATTCATCTCAGTACCTTTTGTATTGCTAGCACTTAGCAATAACATTACTAAACTGTGGAATGATATGAGGAACCACAATTAACCTTAAGCTGCTTTGTTTGATTATTTTCAAGAAAGAGGCATACAACCAGACATGCAAATTCAGCACCAGCACTCTGAAAGTAACCAACACTTACATAATGCATCTCCAATCTTGGAACACAACCAAGAGATGCAAGAACTAATGCACGATGCACATGCTTCACAAATCTTGTTTGACAGATATATGGGTTAAAACTGTGAACCTTTTCAGGTCTAGTTTCTGCTGTTATAGACGCAGATAAAACTAGTTCAACTTTCAGGCAATTAACCGACGGCAAAGCTTGCTAACTCTGTCTTTTCTCTTGAGCGCAGCAAATACGTGCATGCACCACTTGGGCAAAACCAAAACTACATTTCCAGAGAAGAGTAGTTATGGCATCAGTGCTACTGCTCGTGGTTGGAATCATGCTACAGCTAGCATCTACTACATCTGCAGGACCTGCCCCCGGATGCCGAACACAATGTGGCGATGTCGAAATCCCTTATCCATTTGGCATTGGTAGCGGGTGTGCTATCAACAGCGGCTTCGAGATTAACTGCAATAGGACTGCGGACGGAACAGAGAAGCCGTTCATTGTTAACATCGAGGTTCTAGGGATATCACTGCCCCGTGGCCAAACTCGGGTATTAAACCCAGTTTCGACGTATTGGTACAATCATACCACGGGATCAATGGGCGACAGAACGTGGTCCCTTGACTTCTCGTCATGGCCATACCGGTTCTCTGACGTGCACAACAAGTTCGTAGTCATTGGCTGCGACACACTTGGATACATCTACAACCGCAATAACAGAACCGGGTACACGACCGCATGTGCATCGGTGTGTGCGAGCCCAGAAGCAGTGACAAATGCCTCATGCTCCGGTATAGGTTGCTGCCAAAATGCTATACCCAAGGGCTTAAGGCGCTTTGATGTCTTTTTCTACCGTGTGTATAATGATTCAAATAGTTGGCAGTTCAACCCATGCAGCTACGCTGCCCTTGTGGAAGCAGAGACGTTCAGTTTCAGCCCCGACTACATAACCACCACAAGGTTTAACGATACCTACCAAGGGCGGCAGCCGCTGGTGCTAGACTGGGTAATTGGAGATGAAACATGCGAGGTGGCCAGAAACATGCCATCTTATGCATGCCGCAGCACAAACAGTGAGTGTGTGGATTCAACCAACGGCCCAGGGTATGTATGCAACTGCTCCCGAGGGTACGAAGGAAACCCTTACCTCCCAGGGGGGTGCACAGGCAAGTAGTTCTCTTTGCTCCGCGTCCATATGAAATCGTGCATACTGTATTATGCTGTAATATGAAATTGGCGTTAATTCAACCATTAAAAGGAGTTCCTGCGTAACAATAGACACTCCCTCCTATCCAGATTACTTGTGGCAAATTTAGGCAAAATATTGTCTAAAATCTGTCTTGGTTTGTTGAATCCGTGACAAGCAATTTGAATCGGAACAGTGTGGTTATGCAAACTTGTAACAAATAACCAAAATGAAAATTAGTTAAACAACAAAAGCTGGAGTAGCTAATAACAAAAGCATAAGGAAATACTGGAGTAGCTTTATTTTTTTCCTTTCTTCATCTAGGGTAGATATGGTCAAAACATCAGCGACATTTCGTCTAACAAAAATTACTTGTCTTTCATTGGTAATGTAATATTTGATATTATTATACTCATTGTTGCTCATGCTATTAGATAGTTATTATTTAATATTATTAATAATAGATAATCCATTTGACCCCAAAGACCCAAACGGTTTCCTCTTCTTGTTGCAGATGTCAATGAATGTGTGAAGTATCCAAGACCATGCCCGAAGGCTGCAGCATGCCACAACACAATAGGAAATTACCGATGTTCATGTCCTCCGGGCAGAAAGTTGTCAAAGGACACGAACACTTGTCATCCGGACATCACCCTGATCATAGGTAAACAACTAAATATTACGGAGTAGCATCTTACTCAATTCTCAATTTCTCATTTAGAAAATTGAATCAATTCCAACTATACTAACAAAAATAAAAACGTACTACATATACTCACTCGGTAACTCTGGTTCAGCTAATTCATATCCCTGTTTGTTGTTATGTGTATGATGCACAAACCAAATCAGCTTCTGGGCTCAGTAGCACAGGTGCTTTTGATCACCATATTTTAATCTATTATAACACATACTTAGTGATCAGTGACTTGTAATACCCTGATGCAAAGGCCAGGGTTATTCCCCTTTTTGAAAAAAAAATAACTATACATGCTTTCAATACGTATGCTAGTTTGGGGTCAATTTAACAGACTTAAATTTGATATTGATTTTTATAGGCGCTTGCATCGCCACTGTCGTTCTATTGATTATCATCTTCTGCTTGCGTGTAATTTTCGAGAGAAGAAAGCTAGCAGATGTCAAGAAACAGTATTTTCAGCAACATGGAGGTGTCATCTTGTTTGAGAAGATGAAATCGGACCAAGGACTTGCATTTACGGTGTTCACTGAAGCCGAAGTAGAAAAGGCAACAAACAAGTTTAACAAAAGCCAAATTCTCGGACATGGAGGTCATGGCACTGTCTACAAGGGAATTATAAATGGTAGAACTCCAGTGGCAATCAAAAGATGCGCCTTGATTGATGACAGGCATAAGAAGGAATTTGGTAAAGAAATGCTGATTCTTTCCCAGATCAATCACAAGAATATTGTTAAGCTGTTGGGTTGCTGTCTTGAGGTGGAAGTCCCAATGTTGGTCTATGAGTTCATCCCAAAAGGAACATTGTTTGACCTCATTCATGGAAACAACCGCACACTGCATATTCCATTCAGTTCTCTCTTAAGGATCGTAAATGAAGCAGCTGAGGGGCTTGCTTTTTTACATTCGTATGCAAACCCACCAATTATACATGGTGATGTGAAAACCTCTAACATCCTTCTTGATGATAGTTACGTGGCTAAGGTATCTGACTTTGGGGCTTCCATACTGGTACCAACTGACGAAGCCCAGTTCGTGACAATGGTACAGGGGACATGTGGTTATCTGGATCCTGAATATATGCAATCATGTCGGTTGACAGATAAAAGTGATGTTTATAGCTTTGGTGTCGTCCTCTTGGAGATCATCACTGGGAAGGTTCCCTTAAAACTTGAAGGTTCTGAGTTACAAAGAAGCCTGTCATCATGCTTTCTATTGGCTATGAAGGAGAACAACCTTGAAGCTATGTTGGACAGTCAAGTAAAAGATCATGAGAACATGGAGATGCTTACTGGGCTAGCGGAGCTAGCTAAGCAGTGCTTGGATATTTCTGGTGACAACAGGCCCTCTATGAAAGATGTATCTATGGAGCTTAGCAGATTAAGGAAGCTTTCAAAACATCCCTGGATACAGCATGATACCGAGACAGAGAGTTTTTTCAGCGCACCATCAACCAGTAATTTTGAAATAGAACAAAGCTCTGATTACACAAGGAAGGATGAACAAATGCCCATGAATCCGAGCAATTCTTACTTTATCAGGTGAAAAGAAGCCGTGACAAGATTAGATTCATCGGTCCTTTACATTACCCTTCCTTAAGTTACTGATGAAAGTTCTATATTTCAAGCTTGTAAGACCTTTTCATGGTAGAATAAATTGGCATGTAATTTTTAGACACGAGAAAATATGTATAATGCCACAAAATGGGGATAAGTTCAGCGCTGTCCAATATTTGATATCTCCATATCCTGTTCATTTTTCTTTAAACAAGGGCAATATATTAGATGTTTGACCAGAAAAGTAAATAAGATTGTAACCTGTTCCACTCTCCTGGCATTAGTTCACTCAAGTATTTTGCACCTGCGGTGACCCAAAGTTGGGCTTCCTTCTTGATTTTGTCTAGGACTAGGACAAAGCTCGTGATTTGCTGCGAGCAAGTACCCGCTCTAGACCAGCGACCAGGGACAAAGGTGGGGATGTGGATGGAGGAGGCATGTAGCTTCAGCCGTGGTCTGGAGGAATGCATGTATTTTTGCATGTGCGCCTTGACCTTGACACTAATTTTTTTTCGTCCAACCAAACCATTATGTCAACCTCCACCATATGGCAATATCATAAATATATTACTAGTCATACATAGGCATAGGTTGCCATAAGATGATTTTATTCAAACACCTAGTGTGCAACAAACTACAGAGATTCATATCTCGCTGAACATATATGAGAAGATCAACCTTACCAATAACCACCGAAATAACTAAATATTCAAACAATCCGCATATAATTCTCAGAACTCCTTTGACACATCGACTAAGGTGGTGTTTAGGGGGGGGGGGGGTGTTCAATCCATAGACATGCATCTGATTTTTGTATGTATTAATCCTGGGCTAGCTTGCTAACTAGGCCTATCCAGCAGCGTATATGTACACCCCTTTGATATTCCAACGCGCATATATTATTTACTATATGTATATGTATATGCGCATATATTATTTACTATATGTATATGTATATATGTCTACTGATTCGAAACTTCATCAACAACACCAATTGGTACACCCCGCAGTAGGTCTTCCGCTCTAGGAGATCCGCGTGTGTGCATTCAACCTGTCTAAAAAAAGCTTGTAATAAATGTGTGTGCAATGACTAGCTAGAGGGTTAAACTCTGATTCCTCTCGCATATGCATAAACTTGAATCCTGGCTCCATCTTAATACAAGTGGCTTGTTCTTTCTAAAAAAAACTTACTCGAGCCCAAAACCTATGCATATAAGCAGAAATATATACCAGACTATATTTTGTGATTATTTAGGTAGCAATGAGAAACCAGCAGCAGCGGCACCAGGTGTGCCTACATGCTTTTTGCAATAGTCCGAGGATTGAGAAGTTCTTTAACAGGTTGTGCTCTAATTTTGTGAGAACCAATACGGTACATGGTTGCTCGTTTTTTTTTTTCTTTAAGGTTACGAGAGCATTGGCGTGCATCTAGTTTTCTATTCTTTTTCACAGTTTGCCAGTTACAGGGTTGTTCATATATTCGTAAGTCCACACAATGGATGCCAAGGCCGTACCAGACCACGTGAAGTGTTGCATCTTTTAACTAATAATAACATGAATATCTGTCTCTTCGAGATTTGACTGAGAACTCTCCTTGTGGTTGCTCTCTTTTTGTTAGCGGAATGGTAGATGATTCATTAATGGATAGGAAATTGATATACACAAGAAGCAAATACTTGTTGGGCTATGTCTGTCGATCAACAATGAGGTTCGTTGGCAGCCCAACTTCAGCCCACTTTCATGATTTCGGACCCACACGTCTGAAAATTTCTAATTGGTGCGAGAGCAAAATTTCGACCCCACTCAAAAAAAATTCAACCAGCGAAATGACCCTTCTATCCATTAGTAACGCGGAACTATAATGCCTGATGCCCGCTTGAGGGCAGGGGTAGTTAAGTAAATGTGACCCAATGGCGCCATAACTAGTCTCCATATGAAATTATTTTGGCAAATATTTTAAACCGGAGGGAGTACAACAATCACAGTCGGGCAACCATGTGAGTCTCGCATCCAGTTTCCCCCATTCCAACAAACCCTAGATCCGCCTCCGGCCACATCCACCCCTCCCGTTGGCTACTTCTCCCTCTGGAGTTCGCCCTGCACATCATCGCCGCGCTCCAACCATACCGTAGCGGTCCATCGTCTCGAACCACATCACCACATCTACGCCATTTCAGACAAATCCTCTCCCTCAGCATGAGGCTAGGAATGGGTATACTTGTTTTTCGCAGCAAGTTAGTTTGATTTTTTTGCATGTGCTCGAATGTTCGGTCGATTGCTATCGATTGGGTAGTTTTCTTATCGATTGCTAAGAATACCGATTTATTTCATTTGTTACTGGCTTATAAATACAAGTATGTTCGCTCTATTTCATCATGTTACACACACATCCGCACATCTTAAACTATGTTTCGGATGTTTGGGTCCTGTAAATTATTTGGTTCAAAAACTGAAATATTCTCGATAACTGCGTTTTTAAGTATTGAAGAAAGAAGTCTAACCTTATTTATCTAAAAATAAGAAGCGAGAAAAACTATCGTATTTGTTAGGCAAGAGTTGGCATATTTTGGTTATAAAATATTGGCATGTGTTTCACAATGTAAACCGGTTCGGCAAACTAAATTATCAGTATTACTTCCTCTGTTGTGAGTAGTCTTTGTCCTCTGATACTGGAGTTTTTTCCTTCCGTCGGCGTGTCTGTAAAAACATGTGAGCTTTCAATATAAGCTGGGCCTCCCCGTGGTTGGGGCTCTTGTTTCAAAAAAAAATCAGTATTACTTCGGTAGAAAATACCGAGCTACATAACTGAGCTTTAATGTTTGTCCTTGCTATTTTAGCAACGGTATGAAAACACAATAAAAAGATGAGGAACATTGCAAAACTGTCTGGAGCTTCTCTTGTTGAGATGATGCTAGCATCACATGCTTCAATGGGGGGAAATAATAGTAAAATAGGAGACTCAATTGCTAAGGGCAACAAGAGAATATCAGCATCTCAGCCACCTGAAGGAGACTATGAGCTTGCAGTCTTATTACATGATATGCTTGAGAGCTCCCTGTTCTTTCAACAGCTAAGGTGCTAGTTCCCCCATCCCATCTCGCCTTATCATATCTATAAATGTCTGATTCTGAATGCCAATCAATTGTTTCTTTATACAATGATCCATGACGTGCTTCTTACATGCACAAGAAGATTCCTGCAACCAACAACAAGGAAAACCTAACGCCTCCAGATAGAACCTTGAACCAGCCAAGCATGAAAAGATTATCAGCAGACTCACCAGCTTAGACACAAAGGAAGTCCAATCTCAGCCCCACGAAGATCCCTGCATCTGAACCCTTCTCTCGTTGAAGGCAAGTTGTACCACATAATGCATACTGCATCTATCAAGTAGTGTTGTCAAGTTCTTATATGCATTTAGTTTAGTTTTGTTTTAAAATTACCATATAAGCTGGCTTACTCCCTTGATCATAGGTAATGATGCAACAGGACCTGTCTTCATGGAGTTCACTGACCAGATAGATGCCAACAACCACATGAATGATGAAGATTTTGTAAACCCTCAGTCTGATGACCAAACCCTCGGCTAGCAGAGCTGTAGGACTCGGGGATCCTGAGGTGGAAACCATGTCTAGCAATGGGGTTAAAGACATGATTTGTGTATTTAGTATGTTTTTTCGTCCATATTTTGTTCGGAGTACCTCTTTTATTACCTTAACTATTTTTTTGTAGTGGCAAGGGGATTAAACATCAACTTGGCAAAAAAACTCAGAAGTATGTACCGAATGTTTCGCAAATTGCAAGTAGTCATTCCAAAAGGAAGGACTAGGTCAGCTTCAACTGCAATTTCTGCAAAGTTTGCAAGTGAATGCAACATTGCAGTCAGGAACTGGGTGTCTATGTTCGCATTGGAACAAGTGCAAGGGTGACTCTCAACTCCTCCATGGTTATTGCGCTAGATTGGCTGTAAGTAGATACTGCTGGTTCTTCCCCCCTTTGATGTTTATATGCAGATGTCATCCTGCAGTGCTTTCCATTCTTATGTTTTTCATGTCATTAGTCGAAGTTAAATATGGACATAACTGGTTCACCAGTAAAAGCAGCATGTAGAAAGCATATTTAAAAATTCATCCAGCAATATTGGCACCTGTTGAAAGTCAAGTATTTTGATTGGCATCTTCTTGATGAAGTGCCAAAAAACAAGTCATGTTCGTTCTATTAACAACTCCGAGTGGAATGAGCTTGTGCAGCATTGGATGGATCCCAAGACAAAGGTTGGTTCCTTTTAGAAATAAAAATTGTTATATTTTGTATGCTTTTGCGTTGCTAAGTCGATAATGTTTGCAGGTGGTCTTTGATATGAATAGAAGGAACCGTTCTAAGGCTCTGTTCAATCAAACCACTTGGTCGCAGAGCTATGAAACTAACCTGGAAAACTTGGTAAGGACCCAGACTCAACATAAACCGCAATGGATGTTTTTGATGTATATATAAGTCCATTGTACTAGCCCTTTCCACCAGTTTGGTGTTTTGGTTGCATGAAGCTTGGCAGATGTTTCATGTTTGATGGATATTTAGTTAATGCCGGTGTTGCATAATTCTAGTTTGATAACTTGAGTGTATTCATATGTATTCAAGAATTTTGTGCTAGTGTATCCAATTTTAGGTACTCCCTTTTCCCTTTGAATCTCTGATCCATAATAATTGTTGGAGTCAACCACGCCACTTACTATATATCGGAGAGTGTACCATTTTTTATGATTCCAACTTTTTCATCTACATAAATTGTTACGTATATGATGTACATGTCCATGCAAATTAAATAAATTTATTTTGGTGATGTAGCTATTTTATATTAGTTTTGAGCACATTGTTGCATGTGTAGAACTGTAGATTAGAAGAGCAAGATGCTCTTATTAGATTGCTTTCAATTGTTATCCGAATGCAAACCAACATTTAACAGATGACATTTATATAAACTCTTGTCACACTTCCCTCATAGAATCTGTAAGCTGGTGATACGCGTACAGCACGCGTCCGTTGGGAACCCCAAGAGGAAGGTGTGATGCGTACAGCAGCAAGTTTTCCCTCAGTAAGAAACCAAGGTTTATCGAACCAGTAGGAGCCAAGAAGCACGTTGAAGGTTGATGGCGGCGGAGTGTAGTGCGGCGCAACACCAGGGATTCCGGCGCCAACGTGGAACCTGCACAACACAACCAAATTACTTTGCCCCAACGTGATAGTGAGGTTGTCAATCTCACCGGCTTGCTGTAACAAAGGATTAGATGTATAGTGTGAATGATGATGTTTGCAGAAAACAGTAGAACGAGTATTGCAGTTGATTGTATTCGATGTAAAAGAATGGACCGGGGTCCACAGTTTCACTAGTGGTGTCTCTCCCATAAGATAAATAGCATGTTCGGTGAACAAATTACAGTTGGGCAATTGACAAATAAAGAGGGCATGACCATGCACATACATGTTATGATGAGTATTGTGAGGTTTAATTGGGCATTACGACAAAGTACATAGACCGCTATCCAGCATGCATCTATGCCTAAAAAGTCCACCTTCAAGTTATCATCCGAACCCCCTCCAGTATTAAGTTGCAAACAACAGACAATTGCATTAAGTATGGTGCGTAATGTAATCAACAAATACATCCTTAGACATAGCATTGATGTTTTATCCCTAGTGGCAACAGCACATCCACAACCTTAGAACTTTATGTCACTCGTCCCAGATTTAATGGAGGCATGAACCCACTATCGAGCATAAATACTCCCTCTTGGAGTTACAAGTAATGACTTAGCCAGAGCCTCTACTAATAACGGAGAGCATGCAAGATCATAAACAACACATAGATAATAGATTGATAATCAACATAGCATAGTATGCATTATTCATCGGATCTCAACAAACGCAACATGTAGCATTACAAATAGATGATCTTGATCATGTTAGGCAGCTCACAAGATCTAACAATGATAGCACAATTAGGAGAAGACGACCATCTAGCTACTGCTATGGACCCATAGTCCAGTGGTGAACTACTCACACATCACTCCGGAGGCGACCATGGCGGTGAAGAGTCCTCCGGGAGATGATTCCCCTCTCCGGCAGGGTGCCGGAGGCGATCTCCTGAATCCCCGAGATGGGATTGGCGGCGGCGTCTCTGGAAGGTTTTCCGTATCGTGGCTCTCGGTACTGGGGTTTCTTCGACGAAGGCTTTAAGTAGGTGGAAGGGTAGGTTTAGGGGCGACGCGAGGGCCCCACACGCCAGGGCCGCGCGGCCAAGGCCTGGGCCGCGCCGCCCTATTGTGTCGGCGCCTCGTCGCCCACTTCGTTTCCCTTTCGGTCTTCTGGAATCTTCGTGCAAAAATAAGGCCCTGGGCGTTGATTTCGTCCAATTCCGAGAATATTTCCTTACTAGGATTTCTGAAAACAAAAACAGCAGAAAACAGCAACTGGCTTGATGTCTACGCCTCCTCCTTTTCCTGTAGACAGTGTTGGGCCTCCAAGAGCAGAGGTTTGTAGAACAGCAGCAAGTTTCCCTTAAGTGGATCACCCAAGGTTTATCGAACTCAGGGAGGAAGAGGTCAAAGATATCCCTCTCATGCAACCCTGCAACCACAAAGCAAGAAGTCTCTTGTGTCCCCAACACACCTAATAGGTGTACTAGTTCGGCGAAGAGATAGTGAAATACGAGGTGGTATGAATAAGTATGAGCAGTAGCAACGGTGCCGAGAAAATAGCTTGCTGGCGTGTAGTTGATGGTGATAGTATTGCAGCGAGTAGTAACGCGATAGAAACGAGTAAACAAGCAGCGATAGCGATATTTAGGAACAAGGCCTAGGGATTACACTTTCACTAGTGGACACTCTCAACATTGATCACATAACGAGAATAGATAAATGCATACTCTACACTCTTGTTGGATGATGAACACATTGCGTAGGATTACACGAACCCTCAATGCCGGAGTTAACAAGCTCCACAATTCAATGTTCATATTTAAATAACCTTAGAGTGCATGAAAGATCAATTCGACTAAACCAAGTACTAGCATAGCATGCACACTTGTCACCTTCATGCTATGTAGGAGGAATAATACACATCAATACTATCATAGCAATAGTTAACTTCATAATCTACAAGAGATCATAATCATAGCATAAACCAAGTACTAACACGGATGCACACACCTGTCACCATTACACCGTGCGGGAGGAATAAAACTACTTTAATAACATTGCTAGAGTAGCACATAGATAAATTGTGATACAAAATACATTACAATCATAAAGAGATATAAATAAGCACTTCACTATGCTCTTCATAACGATGAATAAGTATTCTTTGAAATATAGCCTAAGAGACCCACACGGTGCACACACTCGTCACCTTTACACACGTGGGACAAGGAGTCTCCGGAGATCACATGAGTAAAATTCACTTGACTAGCATAACGACATCTAGATTACAAGCATCATCATATGAATCTCAATCATGTAAGGCAGCTCATGAGATTATTGTATTGAAGTACATAGGAGAGAGATGAACCACATAGCTACCGGTACAGCCCCGAGCCTCGATGGAGAACTACTCCCTCCTCATGGGAGCAGCAGCGGTGATGAAGATGGCGGTGGAGATGGCAGCGGTGTCGATGGAGAAGCCTTCCGGGGGCACTTCCCCGTTCCGGTGGCGTGCCGGAACAGAGACTCCTGTCCCCCAGATCTTGGCTTCGCGATGGCGGCGGCTCTGGAAGGTTTCTGTGGGTTTCGTCGATCGTAATAGGGTTTTCGCGACGGAGGCTTTAAATAGGCGGAAGGGCAGCCTCGGAGGGGGCTCGGGGCCACCACACCATAGGGCGGCGCGGCCCCCTCTCGGCCGCGCCGGGGTGTAGTGTGGGGCCCCCGGGGCTTCCCTCCGGCGGCTCTCGGGTGTTCCGGATGCTTCCGGGCAAAATAGGAACTTGGGCGTTGATTTCGTCCGATTCCGAGAATATTTCGTTACTAGGATTTCCGAAACCAAAAACAGCGAGAAAACGACAGCGGCACTTCGGCATCTTGTTAATAGGTTAGTTCTAGAAAATGCATGAATATGACATAAAGTGTGCATAAAACATGTAGATAACATCAATAATGTGGCATGGAACATAAGAA
Source organism: Lolium rigidum (assembly GCF_022539505.1). Classification (NCBI taxonomy): domain Eukaryota; kingdom Viridiplantae; phylum Streptophyta; class Magnoliopsida; order Poales; family Poaceae; genus Lolium; species Lolium rigidum. Next base: position 278,742,003 of record NC_061509.1, read on the forward strand.
ATTATCGATACGTCGGAGACGTATCAGCATCCCCAAGCTTAGTTCTGCTCGTCCCGAGCAGGTAAAACGATAACAAAGATAATTTACGGAGTGACATGCCATCATAACCTTGATCATACTATTTGTAAAGCATATGTAGTGAATGCAGCGATCAAAACAATGTATATGACATGAGTAAACAAGTGAATCATATAGCAAAGACTTTTCATGAATAGCACTTCAAGACAAGCATCAACAAGTCTTGCATAAGAGTTAACTCATAAAGCAATAATTCATAGTTGAAGCATTGAAGCAACACAAAGGAAGATTAAGTTTCAGCGGTTGCTTTCAACTTGTAACATGTATACCTCATGGATATTGTCAACATAGAGTAATATAATAAGTGCAATATGCAAGTATGTAGGAATCAATGCACAGTTCACACAAGTGTTTGCTTCTTGAGGTGGAGAGAAATAGGTGAACTGACTCAACAATGAAAGTAAAAGAATGGTCCTCCATAGAGGAAAAGCATCGATTGCTATATTTGTGCTAGAGCTTTGATTTTGAAAACATGAAACAATTTTGTCAACGGTAGTAATAAAGTATATGTATCATGTAAATTATATCTTACAAGTTGCAAGCCTCATGCATAGTATACTAATAGTGCCCGCACCTTGTCCTAATTAGCTTGGACTACCGGATCATCGCAATACACATGTTTTAACCAAGTGTCACAAAGGGGTACCTCTATGCCGCTCGTACAAAGGTCTAAGGAGAAAGCTCGCATTGGATTTCTCGCTATTGATTATTCTCAACTTAGACATCCATACCGGGACAACATAGACAACAGATAATGGACTCCTCTTTAATTCATAAGCATGTGGCAACAATTAATTTTCTCATATGAGATTGAGGATATATGTCCAAAACTGAAACTTCCACCATGAATCATGGCTTTAGTTAGCGGCCCAATGTTCTTCTCTAACAATATGCATGCTTAACCATAAGGTGGTAGATCTCTCTTACTTCGGACAAGACGAACATGCATAGCAACTCACATGATATTCAACAAAGAATAGTTGATGGCGTCCCCAGAAACATGGTTATCGCACAACAAGCAACTTAATAAGAGATAAAGTGCATAAGTACATATTCAATACCACAATAGTTTTTAAGCTATTTGTCCCATGAGCTATGTATTGTAAAGGCGAATGATGGAATTTAAAGGTAGCACTCAAGCAATTTACTTTGGAATGGCAGGAAATACCATGTAGTAGGTAGGTATGGTGGACACAAATGGCATAGTGTTGTTTGGCTCAAGGATTTGGATGCATGAGAAGTAATCCCTCTCGATACAAGGTTTAGGCTAGCAAGGCTATTTGAAACAAACACAAGGATGAACGGTGCAGCAAAACTCACATAAAAGACATATTGAAAACATTATAAGAATCTACACCGTCTTCCTTGTTGTTCAAACTCAATACTAGAAATTATCTAGACTTTAGAGAGACCAAATATGCAAACCAAATTTTAGCGTGCTCTATGTATTTCTTCATTAATGGGTGCAAAGTATATGATGCAAGAGCTAAACATGAGCACAACAATTGCCAAGTATCACATTATCCAAGACATTATAGCAATTACTACATGTATCATTTTCCAATTCCAACCATATAACAATTTAACGAAGAGGAAACTTCGCCATGAATATTATGAGCTAAGAACACATGTGTTCATACGAACCAGCGGAGCGTGTCTCTCTCCCACACAAGCATGATCTAATCCAATTTATTCAAACACAAACAAAAACAAAAACACACAGACGCTCCAAGTAAAGTACATAGGATGTGACTGAATAAAAATATAGTTTCAGGGGAGGAACCTGATAATGTTGTCGATGAAGAAGGGGATGCCTTGGGCATCCCCAAGCTTAGACGCTTGAGTCTTCTTGATATATGCAGGGGTGAACCACCGGGGCATCCCCAAGCTTAGAGCTTTCACTCTCCTTGATCATGTTGCATCATACTCCTCTCTTGATCCTTGAAAACTTCCTCCACACCAAACTCAAAACAAACTCATTAGAGGGTTAGTGCATAATCAAAAATTCACATGTTCAGAGGTGACACAATCATTCTTAACACTTCTGGACATTGCTCAAAGCTACTGGAAGTTAATGGAACAAAGAAATCCACCCAACACAGCGAAAGAAGCAATGCGAAATAAAAGGCAGAATCTGTCAAAACAGAACAGTCCGTAAAGACGAATTTTAAAATGGCACCAGACTTGCTCAGATGAAAATTCTCAAATTGAATGAAAGTTGCGTACATATCTGAGGATCACTCACGTAAATTGGCATAATTTTCTGAGTTACCTACAGGGAATTAGGCCCAGATTCGTGACAGCAAGAAAACAGTTTCTGCGCAGTAATCCAAATCTAGTATTGACTTTACTATCAAAGACTTTACTTGGCACAACAAAACACAAAACTAAGAAAAGGAGAGGTTGCTACAGTAGTAAACAACTTCCAAGACACAAATATAAAACAAAGTACTGTAGCAAAATAACACATGGGTTATCTCCCAAGAAGTTCTTTCTTTATAGCCATTAAGATGGGCTCAGCAGTTTTAATGATGTACTCGCAAGAAATAGTATTTGAAGCAAAAGAGAGCATCAAGAGGAAAATTCAAAACACATTTAAGACTAACATGCTTCCTATGAAAAGGAATCTTGTAAATAAACGAATTCATGAATAGCAAAGTGACAAGCACAGGAAGATAAAACAAGTGTAGCTTCAAAAATATCAGCACATAGAGAGGCATTTTAATAACATGAAAATTTCTACAACCATATTTTCCCCTCTCATAATAACTTTCAGTAGCATCATGAGCAAACTCAACAATATAACTATCACATAAAGCATTCTTATCATGAGTCTCATGCATAAAATTATTACTCTCCACATAAGCATAATCAATTTTATTAGTACTAGTGGGAGCAAATTCAACAAAGTAGCTATCATTATTATTCTCATCATCAAATATAGGAGGCATATTGTAATCATAATCAAATTCATCCTCCATAACAGGTGGTAACAAAAGACTACTATCATTATAATCATCATAAATAGGAGGCAAAGTATCATCAAAGAAAATTTTCTCCTCAATTCTTGGGGGACTAAAAAGATCATGCTCATCAAAGCCAGCTTCCCCAAGCTTAGAATTTTGCATAGCATTAGCAACAATAGTGTTCAAAGCATTCATATTAATAACATTCCCATTAACATGCATGTAAAGTTCCATGGGTTTTTTAATTTTCTCTTCAAACACATCATGTCCTAATTCAAGATAAAGTTCATAAAGATCTCTCATATTTTTGTTGTTTTCCATTATGCCTAACTAGTGTAAACAAGAAATAAAAAGATGCAATTGCAGGATCTAAAGGAAATAGCTTTGAGTACTTACAACGGCGAAAATAGCTTAGTAGCCGAGATCCGGAGTGTGAGTACCTTTTACCTTTCCTCCCCGGCAACGGCGCCAGAAAATAGCTTGATGTCTACGCCTCCTACTTTTCCTGTAGACAGTGTTGGGCCTCCAAGAGCAGAGGTTTGTAGAACGAGCAGCAAGTTTCCCTTAAGTGGATCACCCAAGGTTTATCGAACTCGGGGAGGAAGAGGTCAAAGATATCCCTCTCATGCAACCCCGCAACCACAAAGCAAGAAGTCTCTTGTGTCCCCAACACACCTAATAGGTGTACTAGTTCGGCGAAGAGATAGTGAAATACAGGTGGTATGAATAAGTATGAGCAAGTAGCAACGGTGCCGTGAAAATAGCTTGCTGGCGTGTAGTTGATGGTGGTAGTATTGCAGCAGTAGTAACGCAGTAAAACAGTAAACAAGCAGCGATAGCAGTATTTAGGAACAAGGCCTAGGAATTACACTTTCACTAGTGGACACTCTCAACATTGATCACATAACAGAATAGATAAATGCATACTCTACACTCTTGTTGGATGATGAACACATTGCGTAGGATTACACGAACCCTCAATGCCGGAGTTAACAAGCTCCACAATTCAATGTTCATATTTAAATAACCTTAGAGTGCATGAAAGATCAATTCGACTAAACCAAGTACTAGCATAGCATGCACTCTGTCACCTTCATGCTATGTAGGAGGAATAATACACATCAATACTATCATAGCAATAGTTAACTTCATAATCTACAAGAGATCATAATCATAGCATAAACCAAGTACTAACACGGATGCACACACTGTCACCATTACACCGTGCAGGAGGAATAAAACTACTTTAATAACATTGCTAGAGTAGCACATAGATAAATTGTGATACAAAATACATTGCAATCATAAAGAGATATAAATAAGCACTTCACTATGCTCTTCATAACAGTGAATAAGTATTCTGTGAAATATAGCCTAAGAGACCCACACGGTGCACACACTCGTCACCTTTACACACGTGGGACAAGGAGTCTCCGGAGATCACATGAGTAAAATTCACTTGACTAGCATAACGACATCTAGATTACAAGCATCATCATATGAATCTCAATCATGTAAGGCAGCTCATGAGATTATTGTATTGAAGTATATAGGAGAGAGATGAACCACATAGCTACCGGTACAGCCCCGAGCCTCGATGGAGAACTACTCCCTCCTCATGGGAGCAGATAGCGGTGATGAAGATGGCGGTGGAGATGGCAGCGGTGTCGATGGAGAAGCCTTCCGGGGGCACTTCCCCGTTCCGGCGGCGTGCCGGAACAGAGACTCCTGTCCCCCAGATCTTGGCTTCGCGATGGCGGCGGCTCTGGAAGGTTTCTGTGGGTTTCGTCGATCGTAATAGGGTTTTCGCGACGGAGGCTTTAAATAGGCGGAAGGGCAGCCTCGGAGGGGGCCTGGGGCCACCACACCATAGGGCGGCGCGGCCCCCCCTCTGGCCGCGCCAGGGTGTAGTGTGGGGCCCCCAGGGCTTCCCTCTGGCGGCTCTCGGGTGTTCTGGATGCTTCCGGGCAAAATAGGAACTTGGGCGTTGATTTCGTCCGATTCCGAGAATATTTCGTTACTAGGATTTATGAAACCAAAAACAGCAGAAAACAGCAACTGGCACTTTGGCATCTTGTTAATAGGTTAGTTCCAGAAAATGCACGAATATGACATAAAGTGTGCATAAAACATGTAGATAACATCAATAATGTGGCATGGAACATAAGAAATTATCGATACGTCGGAGACGTATCATGGCTCTTCGGCGTCTCGTTAATAGGTTAGTGCCGGAAAATGCATAAATATGAAATAAAGTATGTATAAAACATGTGTGTATTATCATAAAACAAGCATGGAACATAAGAAATTATCGATACGTTGGAGACGTATCAGCATCCCCAAGCTTAGTTCCTACTCATCCCGAGTAGGTAAACGATAACAAAGATAATTTCTGAAGTGACATGCCATCATAATGTTGATCAATACTATTGTAAGCACATGTAATGAATGCAGCGATTCGAAGAAATGGTAAATACAATGAGTAAACAATTGAATCATATAGCAACGACTTTTCATGAATAGTACTTTCAAGACAAGCATCAATAAGTCTTGCATAAGAGTTAACTCATAATGCAATAAATTCATAATAAAGGTATTGAAGCAACACAAAGGAAGATTAAGTTTCAGCGGTTGCTTTCAACTTGTAACATGTATATCTCATGGATAGTGTCAACATAAAGTAATATAATAAGTGCAATAAGCAAGTATGTAGGAATCAATGCACAGTTAACACAAGTGTTTGCTTCTAAGACAGAAGGAAATGGGTAAACTGACTCAACATAAAAGTAGAAGAAAGACCCTTCGCAGAGGGAAGCATTGATTGCTGTATTTGTGCTAGAGCTTTTATTTTGAAAACAAGAAACAATTTTGTCAACGGTAGTAAAAAAGCATATGTATTATGTAAATTATATCCTACAAGTTGCAAGCCTCATGCATAGTATACCAATAGTGCCCGCACCTTGTCCTAATTAGCTCGGATTACCTGGATTATCATTGCAATACATATGTTTTAACCAAGTATCACAAAGGGGTACCTCTATGCCGCCTGTACAAAGGTCTAAGGAGAAAGCTCGTATTGGATTTCTCGCTTTTGATTATTCTCAACTTAGACATCCATACCGGGACAACATAGACAACAGATAATGGACTCCTCTTTAATGCATAAGCATTTAGCAACAAATAATATTCTCATAAGAGATTCAGGATTGTTGTCCAAAACTGAAACTTCCACCATGGATCATGGCTTTAGTTAGCGGCCTAATGTTCTACTCTAACAATATGCATACTCAAACCATTCAACTCATGGTAAATCGCCCTTACTTCAGACAAGACGAACATGCATAGCAACTCACACGATATTCAACAAAGTGTTGATGGCGTCCCCAGGAACATGGTTATCGCTCAACAAGCAACTTATAAGAGATAAGATGCATAAGTACATATTCAATACCACAATAGTTTTTAGGCTATTTGTCCCATGAGCTATATATTGCAAAGACAAAGAATGGAAATTTAAAGGTAGCACTCAAGAAATTTACTTCGGAATGGCGGAGAAATACCATGTAGTAGGTAGGTATGGTGGACACAAGTGGCATAGTGTTTGGCTCAAGGATTTTGGATGCATGAGAAGTATTCCCTCTCAATACAAGGTTTAGGCTAGCAAGGTTATTCTAAACAAACACAAGTATGAACTGGTACAGCAAAACTCACATAAAAGACATATTTCAAGCATTATAAGACTCTACACCGTCTTCCTTGTTGTTCGACCCTTACTAGAAAATATCTAGACCTGAGAGACCAATCATGCAAACCAAATTTTAGCAAGCTCTATGTATTTCTTCACTAATAGGTGCAAAGTATATGATGCAAGAGCTTAAACATGAGCACAACAATTTCCAAGTATCACATTATTCAAGATATTATACCATTTACCACATGTAGCATTTTCCGTTTCCAACCATATAACAATTTAACGAAGAAGTTTCAACCTTCGCCATGAACATTATGAGTAAAGCTAAGGACATATTTGTCCATATGCAACAACGGAGCGTGTCTCTCTCCCACACAATGAATGCTAGGATCCACTTTATTCAAACAAAACAAAAATAAAAACATACAGACGCTCCAAGTAAAGCACATAAGATGTGATGGAATAAAAATATAGTTTCATTAGAGGAACCTGATAATGTTGTCGATGAAGAAGGGGATGCCTTGGGCATCCCCAAGCTTAGATGCTTGAGTCTTCTTGAAATATGCAGGGATGAACCACGGGGGCATCCCCAAGCTTATAGCTTTCACTCTCCTTGATCATATTGTATCATCCTCCTCTCTTGATCCTTGAAAACTTCCTCCACACCAAACTCAAAACAACTCATTAGAGGGTTAGTGCATAATCAAAATTCACATGTTCAGAGGTGACATAATCATTCTTAACACTTCTGGACATTGCACAAAGCTACTGAAAGTTAATGGAATAAAGAAATCCATCAAGCATAGCAAAACATGCAATGCGAAATAAAAGGCAGAATCTATCAAAACATAGCAGTCCGTAAAGACGATTTTTTTAGGTGCACCAGACTTGCTAAAATGAAAATGCTCAAATTGAATGAAAGTTGCGTACATATCTGAGGATCACTCACGTAAATTGGCAGAATTTTCTGAGTTACCTACAGACTACTGCTCAAATTCGTTACAGCAAGAAATCTGTTTCTGCGCAGTAATCCAAATCTAGTATGAACCTTACTATCAAAGACTTTACTTGGCACAACAATGCAATAAAATTAAGATAAGGAGAGGTTGCTACAGTAGTAACAACTTCCAAGACTCAAATATAAAACAAAATTGTTGTAGTAAAATCATGGGTTGTAACACCCCAAATTTCAATAAAAAGAAAGTTAGAGAATTCCAGAGAGCAAAATTTCAAACCAACAAAAAACTTTTCAAATTGCATATAGTACCATGCATAGGACTTGTGCATTTGAGTGATATGCCATGATGATTGTTATTACTTGTATTGGATATGCTCTAAAACCCTAATGTGATCATATGATGATCACCAACCAAATAAAACCAAAAAGAGAAAGAAATCAAATAAGTAAAAAACCCTAAAACCCTCACATATGCTCTATGGCATATTTTATAAATTTTTACCCTAGACCAATTTGGTCTTCACCATTAGTTGAATAATGTTATTAAACACTCATTATAACTTTTGGAATCAAAGGATCACAATTCAAATGAATTTCAAACACAAATCTTGCTCACATATGATAATGGTCAAAATTGACAATTATAGCCTGATCACCACTTTGAGCCATTGCCATTCAATTTTCTCAAACCAACTCTTGCTAACTCTTTGCACCATTTCAAAGTCAACATCAAGATGAGCAACTTTTGTAAAGAGCACCATGCCAAAATCATTTTTGATCATGAGCTATGCTCATCCAAAGTCTCAACTTTTTAACATATGCAACATTCTCCACTTAGCCATTTTTGCCAATTCTTGAATTCTAAGAATTCCACCACCACCTCAAATCATCTCTGGTCAAATACAACTTATCTAAACACACACATTTCAAATTGTTTCACCTTTTGAATTATCTCAAATTTGAACAATTTTGCAAATTCCAAAATCGGGCACTATTTGCAACTATTGCAAATAGTGATCTACACAACCTAATCTACTCCAAATCTAATCTACTTTGTTCCCTGGTCCCCTTAAACCCAATCAATGCCAAATAGCACGCTAGGGAGAGAGAGAGCAAGCTAGGGCATGGCCATGTCGGCCATGCCACACACGTCGAGCTCCCCCTCTCCTTCTTCTTCCCTGGTCATGGCCACCATGCCCAAGATCGCCACCACACCTTCCTAGCACTGCCTAGCCTCGCCTTTGTCGAGGTGGACGACGACATACGTCGGACGACACGCGCCCAGGACGCGCTCACCATGCCGATGACGTTGCGCATGGACATGCTCGCAGACGTCACTGGCCACGCGCCATGCCGCCACCCTGCGCTCGCCCTGGACCCGCTCTCGACGAGTTGAGCATCACCACGACACCTGGACGCCGCCAGACACTCGCTCGACCACGACCCGCGTCCACCGCCGCCGGAGAAGGAAACCCTGGTCCGCCGCGGACGCGACAGACCTGGAAGCAATGCGACACAACCAGGCCCTCCCCGACCAAGCTGTCGCCACCATTAGCCTCGCCTGGACACGTAGAGCATCGCCACGACCTAGCCTAGCTCGACCAGCCGCCGGAATCGCCGCGCCATGGTCGACCGCCACCCTGCCCCGCAGCACCCATGCGCTGCTATAAAAGGAGAGCTCCCCTTGCTGATCCAAGCACACCACCAGACTCCCCACCTCTCACAGCTACTCAACCACCTCACCACTCATCTGATTCACGCCGGAGCAAGGCCAATCGAGAGCTCGCCGCCGCGGAAGCTCTGCAGCGATCGCCGGCGATTGGAGCCACCTCAGGACGAGCCGCCGGTACCTGGAGCTCCGCCGTCGTCCACATCTACTCCAAGCACACTGCCATCCCTCGCTGGAGCACTGGTTAGCCCTCCGACCCCCTACCGCTGCCGCCAGAGCGTCGGGTTCTCGTCGGCGACGACGATGAACCACGGCCGTCGATCCTTGATCTAATCCTACGCCTCTCATTCACCCATACCGTTTCGGGTTTAAACACTCACTGACATGCGGGACCCTCTGTCAGGCAGCCCGCACGGCACTTGACCGTGGCTGGGCTGGCTTGGGCCGTTCAGTTTGAATCTGGCCCAGTAGTTTTTCCCGCCGGCCTTTTAATTCAAACTCGATTTAATTAATTCCAAATGATTTTGAATACTTCCGCCACTTTGAAATTCAATAGATTTAAATTGGCTAAACCAAATTTTATGAACTTTATGTTGTTGGAAAGCTAGTAAAATTATCTATCAAATGCCACTGGTCCCATGACCAGATTCCTTGTAGAATTAATTTGATAAAAATAACAAGGCAGGGACTTTTCCCTATTCAAATAATTCTTAAAAATCAACCAAAATAGATATTAAGTTAATTCCAACTCTAATAGTTCACATTTGACTTACACTAATTGATTATGCAATAAGATGATGTGGTCACTTTGCATGATCATGCCATAGTTTAAGTAATGGATATTATGGCTAGTTTAACTAGTTGATATTGTCCAAAACTATTAAGTAATTCTTATGAAGTCTTAAACTTCATTTAAATCTTGTCTCACATGAATTCATGGGATGTTTGGACCCCTGGTCCCAACTCTCTTATATGAATTACTTAGAGATTTAAATCATATGTAGTGTAATTAAATGTATGAGGTGATCTACCCCATTTAAATCATTTTCACAAATGATGATGATGAACATTTGACTTAGGTCAATATGAGTACATACATGATTGTTTGAGAAATTAAATCTTAAGAAGATTTCAATGAGAGGAAATTATTTCTCAAGAACCCTATGGAAACTATCATTTACGTATGGAATACAAAGAAGTGAATTCTATTCAAACAACACCACCCATGCACCCTAAGTAGATTATTTGTGTGCATAGAATAGTTTGTGTGTTTATATGTGATGTATGGAATAGCCATTGAATGAGTGAGTAATTATACTCGTATTCAAATTTAGACGGTAGCACCGGAGAGTACGCCGAAGAAGAAGGTTGCTACCAAGAGGAGGAGGAGGAACAGTTTGAGAACTACCAAGGCAAGCTAATATTCTTTCAAAGTGCAAAGCCCCTTGGGGCAAGGCACCATGATTCTTACCCTTTTCTTACATAAGCATATCCCAAGTTTTTACCTTACAAGTCTTTACTTGTTTTCTCAATGAGTTACTTTTATAGTTAACTTTGGTCGAAGTACAAGTTGATTACTAGAGTAGTGAAGTTAGTCTCCATCAAGCAAAGCAAGGTAGCACCCCTCATGATTTAGAGCTAGTGCTAAATTAATAAAATTTGACTACTCTAGATGGGAACAATGTGAATTTGAAATGAATTTGAAACCTTTGAATGATGATGCATTCCATTGAATGATTTTTGAAGGTGAATGTGACAAAGAGAAGATGGTGATTTTTGATAAATATGATGTTGGTTTGAATGCGATACCTTTCCAATTAGTAAGTACCCCCACAATACCTGATTATGGGTAGGGCTTAACTGGAAGTTTATGCATCTTAGTATGGGTTCCCTCTGAACACACGTCATAGGGGTTACACTTGAGGCTGCCTCCGTTGTCGAGAAATGATGTGAAATTGAGGTGAATTGTACGGCCAAGCCCTGTGCAGTTCCCAGGTTGACAGTTGGTCTTCACCTGGGAGGCCAAGCTCATGGGGAGAGGTGCTCATACTAGGATTTGTAAGTGAAAGGTTATGGTTGATGATCCGCGTACTGTGTAACGATGATTCGGGGTAATCCCGACGGATGAAATCAAATGTTGTGGCACAAGTGTGCAACCTCTGCAGAGTGTAAATCTATTCGAATAGCCGCGTCCACGGTTACGGACGGTTGGAAGGGCCATACAAGTTTCCGATGTCATATCTTTGAAAGTGATGTTGAAAAGATGATGGTGAAATGACTTGTGGTGAATTGAATTGAAATCACCACTTGAATGGTGGGAATGGCACTAATGTTCCCACTTGAGTTAGTTAGCACTTGAACAAGCTTTTCTCAAATACTTGTGAACTAAAATTGGCTTTATGCAAATAAACTACAGCTTAGCAAACCATACTAGATTGTCTAGCACTTACATTAGTATTAGTTTGCGAGTACTTGAAGTACTCACGGCTTTGTCCCTGGCTATTCAAATGGCCAGAGTATGAAGATGAACAAGGAGATGACCAACATGACGCCTACGACAACTAAGCGCCTTCCGACGTCAAGCGTTGGCCTGTGGACTAGAGAGTCCTTGTATCTTACGCTTCCGCTATGTTGAACTATGAACTTGTGTTTGTTCGTTGATCGATAGATCAACTATTCGTGTAATATGGATCATGTGATTCCAAATTTGTAAGACTTATGGTTTGTAATGAATGATGACCGTGATACTTAACTATTATGCCTCGCAACAACAATATTCCTGGGATTGCGATGTATGACATAATAGGCATCCGGACTTAAAAATCCGGGTGTTGACAAGTTGGTATCAGAGCCATTGTTTGACCTTAGAAGACCTTAGTTAGAATGGGTGTTCTGAAAAACTTAACTTTGAAATCAAATGAAAGAAAATATTTGTGAAAATTTACTTACACTCTTGTCTTTGAGACTTTGCCAAAAATTGATGAATCATGTACTATCTTATTTGAAGCAACTTAAAATTTTGCCACACTTTGCACTCTCTAACTTACTCATCCAATTCTCTTTCAGATGGAGCCAAATGAACCCATCAACACCAAGTTTTACCAGCTTGGGAACGGAGGAAGCTTGATCTTCGAGCACGACCTCAACGCCGTCTCTGACTTCCTTGGGCGCCCACACCCCGAGTTCCACGGGGTTCAGCTGGACGACACGCCCGGAGGAGAGTTGCAGTGGGTGATCACTGCCGACTTGAGGGGCAAGATGGAGCCTCCCACTTCGGAGAGGATCCTCTTCTCCTTCCGCGAGAGCAACTGGCTCGACGGACTCGCATGTGGCCTTCAGGAGGCACTTGCGCGCCTCTGTGGACAGAACGTGGTGCGCATCCTCGCTTCGCGCTACGCCCACCTTGTGAGGCGTGATGCTGCGGGAGTGCCCATGGAGCTGCAGCCGCACCCGGAGTTGAGGCACCATGCTGAGCACCTGGACTTCATGCTCTACCAGACTCAGAGGGACCTCGACGCCACTCGCGCTTACGTGAACCAGACCCATGCTCATATCACCGAGCAGGGTGAGGCGATCAAGCTACTCAACAACGACCGCAAGAGCCTTCGCCAGCAGCGTGCCAAGAAGGACGCTACGATTCGTCGCCTTCGCGCCAGGATCGCGTCACTTGAGGCCACTGTTAAGGCCCAGGAGGATCAGATTCGTCAGCTGGAGGATGACGATGGAGGCATCGACATTCAGGGAGGAGACGCCTTCCTGAGCGACGACAACGACTTTGAGGAGGACGAGAACACCGAGGAGGAGGACTACGAGTTCCTGGAGGCAGGACCTGACGACTACGTCCCGATCGATGTCGAGGATGAGGAGTAGTTGCACTAGTCTCACTTATGTAGGTGTGAGTTGTATCCTGTCCTTTGTATCGTAGCATGAGAATGGTTCTTAAAACCATTGGAGTATGTGTGTGTTAGTTTGTACTATGTGTTGCATGAATGAATGAATGTTATGTTTGTCATGAAAAGATTACAAGTTTTCAAATTGTTTTCAAATTTAACCAAAATGAACCATAGAATGTTTCCCTCTTATCTCATGATCTTCTATATCTTCAGATGGCCCCTCCCAATCGCACCAACGACGCGATGTTGCAACTGCTGCAGACCATGCTTGCCGACAGAGAAACTGAAAGAGCCGAACGCCAAGCCAACCTGGTTGCCTTGCAGAACATTGCCAACCAAGGCCATGGAAATCATGATCACCCTGGATCCAAGCTCAAGAACTTTCAGAACACCAACCCTCCGGTGTTTAGCAAGACCGAGGAACCCCTCGACGCCGACGATTGGCTCCAGACTATGGAGAACAATCTGGAGGTAGCCGGAGTGGAAGCCAACAAGAAAGTCTTGTTCGCCACCCACTATCTTGCTGGACCAGCCCGCGCTTGGTGGACAAGCACCCGTGCCATGAACGGAGGTCAGTTCATGACTTGGGAGGATTTCAAGCTGAAGTTCAGCAAGTACCATGTACCCCCGGGTCTTATCAAGAAGATGAGGGATGAGTTCCGTGAACTGAAACAAGGTCGCATGACGGTGGTTGAATACCGCGACAAGTTTCTCACACTGTCGAGGTATGCCCCTGATGAGACCGACACCGTTGAAAAGAGGAAGGAGAGATTCCTGAACGGACTGCATGATGAGATGCAGACTGTCCTCGTCAACATTCCCTTTGCCGACCTCGAAGCCCTTGTTGATTTCGCCATCCAGATGGAGGGCAAGTTAAACCAAGCCAACGAGAATCGCAAGCGCCGCATGGCAAATCAGAGTGGATCAAGCCACCCCCAAAAGTTTCACCCCAGCTCAAGCGGAGGTTTCACTCCGAGAAACAACAAGCCCCAGATGCAGAACTCTCGCCCCGGTTATCAGAACCGGAGTGGAGGAAACTCCAAGCCAGGAGGCTACAACAACAACAACAACTACAACAACAACAACTACAACCGCGCTCCACCCCGAGCCCCTAACAACAACAACAACAACACCAACACCGCTCCCAGAACCGGAAGCAATGCCGTTCCTGTTGCGAACAAGCAGGACAAGACCACCATCACTTGTTATGAGTGTGGTGTAGTTGGGCACTACTCCAACGAGTGTCCCAAACGTCTCGCCAAGCTCGCCGGCAACACCGCTGCACCTGCTCAGCAGCAACGCCGTGTCTCCACCGGCAAGAAGTTCGCCCCCAACAACCCCAACAACCGCAACGGCCGCCTCTACCACATGAACGCCGAAGAAGCCCAGGAAGCACCGGATGTTGTACTTGGGTATGTTTTCTGTCAATCACATCCCTGCCAGAGTGTTGTTTGATTCCGGAGCATCTCATTCTTTTGTCACCGAAGACTTTGCATCAACAAGTAAAATTCAACCCCTCAGTTTGAAGCATGTTATGATAGTTCCTATCCCCGGATCAACCACCAAAGCCAGAAAGTTTTGCAAAAATGTACCAATCAAAATCCATGATGTAGATTTCTTTGCCAATCTAATCATTCTCGGAACCAAAGGTTTGGAAGTCGTACTAGGAATGGAATGGATGTCCAAGCACAATGGATTGATAGACTGTGCCAAGAAAGCCATAACCATGACTAGCAGCACCGGTATCGTAGTAGAGCACGTCTCTGAAAAACTACCCAGAAAATTTACCTGCAACCAAAGTGTATCCAAGCCAACTCTGGATCAAATCAGGGTCGTCTGTCGCTACCCTGATGTGTTTCCGGATGATCTACCCGGTATGCCCCCGGATAGGGATATCGAGTTTCGGATGAAGCTCGGTGAGCATGGGGGTACGTGAGCACCCCCTAGCTGTCTGCCACGTGTCTAACACCGTTTACTGTCCGTGAGAACAAAATTGAAGAGAAAGAAATCCCCAATCTCCCAAATCCCGGCTACAGGAGAAGCGGAGTCCAAATCGAGTCTACAGGCTCCAAGAACCCAACCATGGCGGCTCAAATCGAATTTGCGGGAGCTCGAGGGGAGGCCATGGCGGACGAGCATCTCCACGGCGATGGCGGGGCTGGTCGGCACGCCGGACTACGTCGCGCCAGAGGTGGTCGCCGGGAGGGAGTACGGTGAGGCCACCTCCTGAACAACACGGCCCCTACCCAACAACGCCGCCGCCGCTACATCACCGGAGCTCGTCCGCCATGGCCTCCCCCTCAAGCTTCGGAAGAATCGATTTTGGCCGCCGCCAACAGATCGAGCGACCGCCCTCTCTCCACATCGCCTCTGCTGGATTCAGCTGGCAGGGGAGCGCCGCCCCGATTCGTATCGCTCCAGTAGTAGTTAGGGGCGGCAGCAAATCCATTCGGTTGGAAGCAAGACGCGCCACAATCGCCGCTCGAGAGCTCGTCGGGATCCGCGGCCGTTCCAGCGCGAGCTAGCTTTCCTAGCAGCACAAGCTACCAAGCCGCAATTGCCTCCCGCTTCCTCGCGCGAGTGCGTGCGCTGCACTGCCGCATCGCCTTGGCCCAGACGCGATGCCTCTGCACCTCCGCCCCTTTTCTGTGGACGCTCGCGCAGGCACACTGCTCTACAACGAATTTGATTTGAGAATCTCCTCAAGCTTCGGCAGAATCAATTTTGGCCGCCACCAACAGATCGAGCGCCCGCACTTTGATTTGAGAATCTCCTAAAGCTTCAGCAGAATCAATTTTGGCTGCCACCAACAGATCGAGCGGTCGCTCAAATCGAGACGAGCTCGCGCACGCGGCAGCAGCAGCAACCATGAAGAGCTTGGCCACGGACGAGCGGGTGTTCTGCCCGGACTGCCACCGCGCGACGGAGGTGGTGCTCGACCACGCCACCGGCGACACCATCTGCACCGAGTGCGCGCTCGTCGTCGACGCGCACTTCATCGACGAGGTCTCCGAGTGGCGCACCTTCAGCACCGGCGCCGTCGCCGGCGGCGACGACCGCGACCCCAGCCGCGTCGGCTCCACGGGCGACCCTTCCTCGACGCCAAGCTCTCCACCGGTCCCCAGGATGTTGACCAACTGCAGCAGGGCGTCCGAGCGGGGCGAGATTTGGTGTTCGGGGTTCCGTGGGGAATTTCACGGCCGTCTGATGGCCGTGAGTATCTACTCGCGAAGATCCAATCTAAAAGCAAATCTAACGGTGTCTAGGTGGTGCTCACGTATCCCCGTGATCACCAAATCCACTCTCTATCGAGTTTATCATCGAGTTAATCCCCGGAACTGGACCCATAGCCCAGAGAGCCTACAGCATGAACGCAACCGAGCTTGTGGAACTGAAGAAGCAAATAGATGACATGCTCGCCAAAGGTCTGATTAGACCAAGTGCATCCCCTTGGAGATCCCCCGTCTTGTTTGTGGACAAGAAGGATGGTGCAAATCGTTTATGTACGGACTATCGTAAGCTTAACGATGTCACCATCAAAAACAAATACCCCCTACCCAAGATCGAAGACCTGTTTGATCAACTCACCGGATCCAAAGTTTTCTCCAAGATCGACCTTAGAACTGGATACCACCAACTGAAGATCCGAGCCACCGACATTCCAAAAACTGCCTTTACCACCAGATATGGGTTGTATGAGTACAACGTCATGTCGTTTGGACTGACCAATGCCCCCGCTTACTTCATGAATCTCATGAATAAGATCTTCATGAACTTTTTGGACAAGTTTGTCGTTGTCTTCATCGACGACATTCTCGTCTACTCCAAGTCCGAAGAGGAGCATGAACAGCATTTGGAGACCGTCCTAGAAACCCTTAGACAACACAAGTTGTATGCCAAGTTCAGCAAGTGTGAGTTTTGGTTGGAAGAAGTTGGATTCCTGGGACACATCTTGTCTGCAGGAGGAATTGCCGTAGATCCCGCCAAGATCAAAATTGTTATGGAATGTCAAGCCCCAACCACCCAAACCGAGGTCCGCGCTTTTCTTGGATTAGCCGAATATTACCGCAGTTTGTAGAAGGTTTTTCGAGCATCGCTCGACCCATGACCCAATTGCTGAAGAAGGACAGAAAGTTCGAGTGGACCGATAAATGTGAAGAGAGCTTCCAACAGCTCAAGAGCAGACTGACAACAGCCCCAATCCTGATCATGCCCGATATCGCAAAGCCCTTTGACGTATATTGCGACGCCTCCAAGACTGGTCTTGGATGTGTGCTTATGCAAGAAGGCAATGTT
The DNA here is from genome assembly GCF_022539505.1 of Lolium rigidum. Classification (NCBI taxonomy): domain Eukaryota; kingdom Viridiplantae; phylum Streptophyta; class Magnoliopsida; order Poales; family Poaceae; genus Lolium; species Lolium rigidum. The sequence continues at coordinate 278,759,554 of NC_061509.1, forward strand.
GTATCCTACCTTTCAAGACAACTCAAGCAACATGAACAGAATTACCCAACCCATGACCTCGAACTTGCCGCCGTGGTCTTAGCCTTGAAAGTTTGGCGTCATTACCTCATGGGTAATCGATGCGAAATCTACTCCGACCACAAAAGCCTCAAATACATATTCACCCAAAAGGAGCTAAACATGAGACAACGCCGATGGATCGAATTGATCAAGGATTACGACATGGAGATTCACTACCACCCCGGCAAGGCCAATGTGGTAGCAGATGCTTTGAGTCGACTGCCATGTCAGTTGAACTCCATGCTCGCAACCGAACAACCCAGCTTGCATCAAGAGTTTGAATAGTTCAGACTTGAACTTGTGAGTGAAGGATTCCTAGCCAGCATAGAACTGCAACCCACCTTGGTTGGTCAGATCAAGGAAGCCCAGAAGGACAACACTAGCATTGACGGAATCAAGAAACAGATAGCCGCAGGAAAATCCCCCGGATTCACCGTAGACGAAGCCGGAGTACTTTGGTACAAAGAACGTCTCTGCGTACCATCGGACTCTGACTTGAAACAAGTCATCCTGCAAGAAGCCCATGACACCCTTTATTCAATCCACCCCGGAGGTACCAAGATGTACCAGGACTTGAAGGAACAATTCTGGTGGCACGGAATGAAGAGAGAAATCGGCAGCTATATCGCCAAGTGTGACATCTGTCAGAGAGTCAAGGCAGAACACCAACGACCCGCCGGACTGTTACAACCCCTCCAGATTCCAGAATGGAAATGGGACTCCGTAGGAATGGACTTTATCACCGGACTGCCCAAATCCAGCAAAGGCAATGATTCCATATGGGTAGTTGTCGATAGATTGACCAAAGTCGCCCATTTCATCGCCGTCAAAACCACTTACCAAGGCCCAAAGTTAGCGGAACTATACATCTCCAGAATAGTCGCCCTGCACGGAACCCCAAAATCGATAGTGTCAGATAGAGGATCACAGTTCACCTCAAGATTCTGGCAGAAAGTGCATGAAGGACTAGGAACCCGTCTGAATTTCAGCACCGCCTATCACCCTCAGACCGATGACAGACGGAGAGAGTAAACCAGATACTGGAAGACATGCTTAGAGCATGCGTACTGGAATACGGATCCAAGTGGGAAGACTGCCTACCTTACGCAGAATTCTCCTACAACAATAGCTACCAAGCCAGCCTACAGATGGCCCCTTTTGAAGCCTTGTACGGAAGGAAATGCCGTACCCCCTGAACTGGTCAGAAGTCGGAGAGAGCCAAGTTTTTGGCCCAGATGTTCTCCGTGAAGCCGAAGAGAAAGTGCACAAGATTCGCGAGTACCTCAAGACGGCGGAATCAAGACAGAAGAGCTACGCCGACAAGAGACGTCGGGAGATGACCTTCGAGATCGGAGACTTTGTCTATCTCAAGGTATCCCCCTTGAAAGGAATGCAAAGGTTTCAACTGAAAGGAAAGCTCGCACCCCGATATGTCGGACCTTTCAAAGTCCTCAGCCGCCGAGGTGAAGTATCTTATCAACTGGAGTTGCCTGAAGAAATGTCGGCTGTGCACGACGTGTTTCATATCTCACTCCTCCGGAAATGCCTTGAAGTCCCGGAGAAGACCGAAGTGTTCAAGAACATCGATCACCGATCGGTGGATATCAACACGGATCTGACTTACCGCGAAGTGCCGGTTCGCATTCTGGAAGAAGCTTACCGAACCACCCGCACCCGAAGCATCAAGTTTCTGAAGATCCAATGGAGCAATCATACCGAGGATGAAGCCACATGGGAACGTGAAGACTTCATGAAGAAGGAGTACCCAGATCTCTTTAGTACCTAACTTTCTTTTCGATCTCGGGACGAGATCTTTTGTAAGGGGGAAGGGTTTGTAACACCCCAAATTTCAATAAAAAGAAAGTTAGAGAATTCCAGAGAGCAAAATTTCAAACCAACAAAAAACTTTTCAAATTGCATATAGTACCATGCATAGGACTTGTGCATTTGAGTGATATGCCATGATGATTGTTATTACTTGTATTGGATATGCTCTAAAACCCTAATGTGATCATATGATGATCACCAACCAAATAAAACCAAAAAGAGAAAGAAATCAAATAAGTGAAAAACCCTAAAACCCTCACATATGCTCTATGGCATATTTTATAAATTTTTACCCTAGACCAATTTGGTCTTCACCATTAGTTGAATAATGTTATTAAACACTCATTACAACTTTTGGAATCAAAGGATCACAATTCAAATGAATTTAAAACACAAATCTTGCTCACATATGATAATGGTCAAAATTGACAATTATAGCCTGATCACCACTTTGAGCCATTGCCATTCAATTTTCTCAAACCAACTCTTGCTAACTCTTTGCACCATTTCAAAGTCAACATCAAGGTGAGCAACTTTTGTAAAGAGCACCATGCCAAAATCATTTTTGATCATGAGCTATGCTCATCCAAAGTCTCAAATTTTTAACATATGCAACATTCTCCACTTAGCCATTTTTGCCAATTCTTGAATTCTAAGAATTCCACCACCACCTCAAATCATCTCTGGTCAAATACAACTTATCTAAACACACACATTTCAAATTGTTTCACCTTTTGAATTATCTCAAATTTGAACAATTTTGCAAATTCCAAAATCGGGCACTATTTGCAACTATTGCAAATAGTGATCTACACAACCTAATCTACTCCAAATATAATCTACTTTGTTCCCTGGTCCCCTTAAACCCAATCAATGCCAAATAGCATGCTAGGGAGAGAGAGAGCAAGCTAGGGCATGGCCATGCCGGCCATGCCACACACGTCGAGCTCCCCCTCTCCTTCTTCTTCCCTGGCCATGGCCACCGTGCCCAAGATCGCCACCACACCTTCCTAGCACTGCCTAGCCTCGCCGTTGTCGAGGAGGACGACGACACACGCCGGACGACGCGCGCCCAGGATGCGCTCACCATGCCGATGACGTCGCGCATGGACATGCTCGCAGACGTCACTGGCCACGCGCCGCGCCGCCACCCTGCGCTCGCCCTGGACCCGCTCTCGACGAGTTGAGCATCACCACGACACCTGGACGCCGCCAGACACTCGCTCGACCACGACCCGCGCCCACCGCCGCCGGAGAAGGAAACCCTGGTCCGCCGCGGACGCGACAGACCTGGAAGCAATGCGACACAACCAGGCCCTCCCCGACCAAGCTGTCGCCACCATTAGCCTCGCCTGGACACGTAGAGCATCGCCACGACCTCGCCTAGCTCGACCAGCCGCCGAAATCGCCGCGCCATGGTCGACCGCCACCCTGCCCCGCAGCACCCATGCGCTGCTATAAAAGGAGAGCTCCCCTTGCTGATCCAAGCACACCACCAGACTCCCCACCTCTCACAGCTACTCAACCACCTCACCACTCATCTGATTCACGCCGGAGCAAGGCCAATCGAGAGCTCGCCGCCGCGAAAGCTCTGCAGCGATCGCTGGCGATTGGAGCCACCTCAGGACGAGCCGCCGGTACCTGGAGCTCCGTCGTCGTCCACATCTACTCCAAGCACACTGCCATCCCTCGCTGGAGCACTGGTTAGCCCTCCGACCCCCTACCGCCGCCGCCAGAGCGTCGGGTTCTCGTTGGCGATGACGATGAACCACGGCCGTCGATCCTTGATCTAATCCTACGCCTCTCATTCACCCATACCGTTTCGGGTTTAAACACTCACTGACATGCGGACCCTCTATCAGGCAGCCCGCGCGGCACTGGACCGTGGCTGGGCTGGCTTGGGCCGTTCAGTTTGAATCTGGCCCAGTAGTTTTTCCCGCCGGCCTTTTAATTCAAACTCGATTTAATTAATTCCAAATGATTTTGAATACTTCCTCCACTTTGAAATTCAATAGATTTAAATTGGCTAAACCAAATTTTATGAACTTTATGTTGTTGGAAAGCTAGTAAAATTATCTATCAAATGCCACTGGTCCCATGACCAGATTCCTTGTAGAATTAATTTGATAAAAATAACAAGGCAGGGACTTTTCTCTATTCAAATAATTCTTAAAAATCAACCAAAATAGATATTAAGTTAATTCCAACTCTAATAGTTCACATTTGACTTACACTAATTGATTATGCAATAAGATGGTGTGGTCACTTTGCATGATCATGCCATAGTTTAAGTAATGGATATTATGGCTAGTTTAACTAGTTGATATTGTCCAAAACTATTAAGTAATTCTTATGAAGTCTTAAACTTCATTTAAATCTTGTCTCACATGAATTCATGGGATGTTTGGACCCCTGGTCCCAACTCTCTTATATGAATTACTTAGAGATTTAAATCATATGTAGTGTAATTAAATGATATGAGGTGATCTACCCCATTTAAATCATTTTCACAAATGATGATGATGAACATTTGACTTAGGTCAATATGAGTTCATACATGATTGTTTGTGAAATTAAATCTTAAGAATATTTCAATGAGAGTAAATTATTTCTCAAGAACCCTATGGAAACTATCATTTACATATGGAATACAAAGAAGTGAATTCTATTCAAACAACACCACCCATGCACCCTAAGTAGATTATTTGTGTGCATAGAATAGTTTGTGTGTTTATATGTGATGTATGGAATAGCCATTGAATGAGTGAGTAATTATACTCGTATTCAAATTTAGACGGTAGCACCGGAGAGTACGCCGAAGAAGAAGGTTGCTACCAAGAGGAGGAGGAACAGTTTGAGAACTACCAAGGCAAGCTAATATTCTTGCAAAGTGCAAAGCCCCTTGGGGCAAGGCACCATGATTCTTACCCTTTTCTTACATAAGCCTATCCCAAGTTTTTACCTTACAAGTCTTTACTTGTTTTCTCAATGAGTTACTTTTATAGTTAACTTTGGTCGAAGTACAAGTTGATTACTAGAGTAGTGAAGTTAGTCTCCATCAAGCAAAGCAAGGTAGCACCCCTCATGATTTAGAGCTAGTGCTAAATGAATAAAATTTGACTACTCTAGATGGGAACAATGTGAATTTGAAATGAATTTGAAACCTTGGAATGATGATGCATTCCATTGAATGATTTTTGAAGGTGAATGTGACAAAGAGAAGATGGTGATTTTTGATAAATATGATGTTGGTTTGAATGCGATACCTTTCCAATTAGTAAGTACCCCCACAATACCTGATTATGGGTAGGGCTTAACCGGAAGTTTATGCATCTTAGTATGGGTTCCCTCCGAACACACGTCATAGGGGTTACGCTTGAGGCTGCCTCCGTTGTCGAGAAATGATGTGAAATTGAGGTGAATTGTACGGCCAAGCCCTGTGCAGTTCCCGGAGTTGACGAGTTGGTCTTCACTGGGAGGCCAAGCTCATGGGGAGAGGTGCTCATACTAGGATTTGTAAGTGAAAGGTTATGGTTGATGATCCGCGTACTGTGTTACGATGATTCGGGGTAATCCCGACGGATGAAATCAAATGTTGTGGCACAAGTGTGCAACCTCTGCAGAGTGTAAATCTATTCGAATAGCCGCGTCCACGGTTACGGACGGTTGGAAGGGCCATACAAGTTTCCGATGTCATATCTTTGAAAGTGATGTTGAAAAGATGATGGTGAAATGACTTGTGGTGAATTGAATTGAAATCACCACTTGAATGGTGGGAATGACACTAATGTTCCCACTTGAGTTAGTTAGCACTTGAACAAGCTTTTCTCAAATACTTGTGAACTAAAATTGGCTTTATGCAAATAAACTACAGCTTAGCAAACCATACTAGATTGTCTAGCACTTACATTAGTATTAGTTTGCGAGTACTTGAAGTACTCACGGCTTTGTCCCTGGCTATTCAAATGGCCAGAGTATGAAGATGAACAAGGAGATGACCAACAGGACGCCTATGACAACTAAGCGCCTTCCGACGTCAAGTGTTGGCCTGTGGACTAGAGAGTCCTTGTATCTTACGCTTCCGCTATGTTGAACTATGAACTTGTGTTTGTTCGTTGATCGATAGATCAACTATTCGTGTAATATGGATCATGTGATTCCAAATTTGTAAGATTTATGGTTTGTAATGAATGATGACTGTGATACTTAACTATTATGCCTCGCAACAACAATATTCCTGGGATTGCGATGTATGACATAATAGGCATCCGGACTTAAAAATCCGGGTGTTGACATGGGTTGTCTCCCATAAGCGCTTTTCTTTAACGCCTTTCAGCTAGGCGCACAAAGTGTATATCAAGTATTATCAAGAGATGAAGCATTGGCATTCTTACCAGAGGCTCTGCGCCTACCCCTCTTACTCTTATTCTTACTCTTTGGTTTGGGGAATATATGATTGCATCCAGGTATGGAGGATTTTAGAGTGCCTTTTTCCACATCTATGGTTACTCCGAAGAGCTTCAGCAGGGATCTTCCAAGTGTGATTTGTCATGTACCTACACATTCAATAACGAGATAATCAGTGGATACAGTTTTTCCAAGAAGGGTTGTGAATACTCCTTCAGCTATTCCCTTAGGAATTATAATAGAGTTATCAGTGAGAGTTATTCCTTCTCCTCCTTAAGTAAGTCCCCAGAGTGTCAAAGTTTTATAAATACTTTGAGGCATAAGGCAAAATTCAGTCATAATATCACAACGAGCATCAAAAAATTTACCATCAATATTAACTTTAATAGTGGGGTCCCACATTGATGGTTCAGAGTTTATTGGAACATAATCAAAATGCTCACGAATCTGACCATACCCTTCTTTCAAGCAAGACACATATGTCTCAAGAGTATTCAATCTATTATAAACACTAACAAGGGATGGATCATAATTATTAGTGGAGCTAGATGATGCAACCAAATTTTTTATGGCATTAAAAGCTTGATCCCCATCACAGTGAAGGAAATCTCCTCCCACTACAGCATCTAAGGCATATCTATAACGAAGAATAAGCCCAAAATAAAAATTACTAAGAAGCAAACTTAGTGTCATTTTAGGTTCAGTTTTATTATAAGAATCAAAAATTCTAGCTCAAGTTTCTTTAAAGCCCTCTTCACCACCTTGTTTAAAAGTGAAGATCGATTCCTCGGGTGATAGAGTGACAACTACATGACTAGTCATGGTAACAAAAATAAGGTAAATGCTAATAACTAATTTTTTGTGTTTTTAATATGGAGAACAAGAGAGTAAATAAAGTAAAGCTAGCAACTAATTTTTTTGTATTTTGTTTTTGTGCAGCAAACAAAGTAGTAAATAAAATAAAGCAAGACAAAAACAAAGTAAAGAGATTGGAGGTGGAGACTCCCCTTGCCGCGTGTTTTGATCTCCCTGGCAACGGCGCCAGAAAAAGAGCTTGATACGCGTACAACACGTGTCCATTGGGAACCCCAAGAGGAAGGTGTGATGCGTACAGTAGCAAGTTTTCCCTCAGTAAGAAACCAAGGTTTATCGAACCAGTAGGAGCCAAGAAGCACGTTGAAGGTTGATGGCGGCGGAGTTTAGTGCGGCGCAACACCAGGGATTCCGGCGCCAACGTGGAACCTGCACAACACAACCAAATTACTTTGCCCCAACATGGTAGTGAGGTTGTCAATCTCACCGGCTTGCTGTAACAAAGGATTAGATGTATAGTGTGGATGATGATGTTTGCAGAAAACAGTAGAACGAGTATTGCAGTTGAATGTATTCGATGTAAAAGAATGAACCGGGGTCCACAGTTCACTAGTGGTGTCTCTCCCATAAGATAAATAGCATGTTGGGTGAACAAATTACAGTTGGGCAATTGACAAATAAAGAGGACATGACCATGCACATACATGTTATGATGAGTATTGTGAGATTTAATTGGGCATTACGACAAAGTACATAGACCGCTATCCAGCATGCATCTATGCCTAAAAAGTCCACCTTCAGGTTATCATCTGAACCCCCTCCAGTATTAAGTTGCAAACAACAGACAATTGCATTAAGTATGGTGCGTAATGTAATCAACAAATACATCCTTAGACATAGTATTGATGTTTTATCCCTAGTGGCAACAGCACATCCACAATCTTAGAACTCTCTGTCACTGTCCCAGATTTAATGGAGGCATGAACCCACTATCGAGCATAAATACTCCCTCTTGGAGTTACAAGTAATGACTTGGCCAGAGCCTCTACTAATAACGGAGAGCATGCAAGATCATAAACAACACATAGATAATAGATTGATAATCAACATAGCATAGTATTCATTATTCGTCGGATCCCAACAAATGCAACATGTAGCATTACAAATAGATGATCTTGATCATGTTAGGCAGCTCACAAGATCTAACAATGATAGCACAATTAGGAGAAGACGACCATCTAGCTACTGCTATGGACCCATAGTCCAGGGGTGAACTACTCACACATCACTCCGGAGGCGACCATGGCGGTGAAGAGTCCTCCGAGAGATGATTCCCCTCTCCGGCAGGGTACCGGAGGCGATCTCCTGAATCCCCCGAGATGGGATTGGCGGCGGCGGTGTCTCTCGAAGGTTTTCCGTATCGTGGCTCTCGGTACTGAGGTATTCGCGACGAAGACTTTAAGTAGGCGAAGAGGTAGGTCAGGGGGCGCCACGAGGGCCCCACACGCTAGGGCCGCGCGGCCAGCACCTGGGTCGCGCCGCCCTGTTGTGTGGGCGCCTCGTCGCCCCACTTCGTTTCCCTTTCGGTGTTCTAGAAGCTTCGTGGAAAAATAGGCCCCTGGGCGTTGATTTCGTCCAATTCCGAGAATATTTCCTTACTAGGATTTCTGAAACCAAAAACAGTAGAAAACAACAACTGGCTCTTCGGCATCTCGTTAATAGGTTAGTGCCGGAAAATGCATAAATATGACATAAAGTATGTATAAAACATGTGTGTATTATCATAAAACAAGCATGGAACATAAGAAATTATCGATACGTTGGAGACATATCAGATGGTTGCATGTATGCTTTTCTTTTCAGAAGACCAAGTCCAACAATTAAGAACTCAGTCAATTGAATATGTTCAAGGAGTACCACATTAATCGGGAAGGATGCTTCTCCCTTGTTGTACAAAAAATAATTGTAAGTTATCTATCAAAGAGTCCCATCGATGTGGCAAAGTTTAATTCTTGTTGTATCTAATAACCATGTTTTTTCATCGCAAAACAAGATCGAGATGGAATATGAGTTGTATCGAGCAACAAAAAATGGAGGAACCAAGACTGAGGCCTAGTACTTACATGATGTTCTGTCCAAGAGAACTATCCAACCTAGTTTTCTGCACACTACAGGGATCATGCATCAGCAACCCTCTCGACGTAGTAGTAGCAAAATTGCCGCTGAGCTCAAGAAAGAGAAGATGATAACTGCATACATGGAGGATCTTGTCAACACCCAACGCAATCAAATAGATCAGCTGACCAGCAAGATAAAGGAAAATGAAGAGTTGCACTCTGGGATATATGCAAAGATTAAGGGGTTGCTCAGGTTCATTCACGAGTAAAGGTAGACTTCATAATGCATATAATGGTTATGGTGGACTGGTGGTGCGATGTTCAACGGTTGCTCTTGATGGTTGGCTGCTTATTGGCTGAACTGTTATTTTAGTGGTGCGATGTTGAACTGTTGGTTTAGATGGTTGGATGGTTATGGTCCATATTAAACTAATGTTACTACAGTTGTACTCGTTTAACTGTGATCTGCGTATGTGTGTAATAATTCTCGTTTAATGTACATATTATGTGCCTATAATTATTCCTGTTACTTTCGTGGCTTCGATATTTGCAAGCAAGTCCCTTGGGCTATTTTATATCATGTACGATGCATATTTCTGGATCTATAATTTATCATAGCAGGCTGATATCATTTATATGATGGGTCTTCGGCACGTCGTGTCACGTACTAAACTGGGAAACTGGGCCGCATAAAATCCGTCACTGAAAATATAAATGTTTCGTCTCATAAAGGGTCGTGTCATATTTTTAACTGCACCAAAGTAGAAATCTGGCCTAGCTATAAGCAGGCGTTGCGTGCTTCGAATGGTCCTATTTAAGAAAAACACGTGGCTATTTCTTATTCATCCACCTGGATGAAAAGTGCAATGTCAGTACCGACACGTGTGAGTCACGGGGATGTCCACGTGTCATTGGCAATAAAACATGTTGTCCTACAAATTGACACATGTCGAAATGTACTGGTCGTCATGCCCTAATACCATTTGCCCACGAGATGAGATGCTATTGGGTAACATGTCCTTATTCCATTTGTCCACATGTCGTGCTTCAATTGGTACGTTTGGCGCATCATATTGTAACTCATGAAGAATGGATCAATCATCGTATCGACACGTGTTGGCTTTATAATTCCCCACGTGTCCCAGGCCACTGCGATGCTGATGTCAGGATAAACGACAAAGCTTAGAGTCAACCAGACTGACAACTTCATGATTGGTCTGACAAGTCAATCATTGTCTCGACATGTTAATCATTGTCCTGACACACCTGGGACGGCGGTCGCAGGTGAGGGGAACCGGCGCATAACGGTTATTTCCGTCACAATGAATTGCGCCGGGTGGACTCTGGGCCAACACAAATTCATCATGGATCCATGATGGGCAAATCTAAATGTCAGCCTGGCCATATGTGATGTGAGGTTCCCCACGGAATTCCAAACCATCAGCGTCACGTCTTCGTGACGGTTTTTGTACATTCGTCGACGAAGTAAAATCGTTATGGACTCGCGGACTGGTTGTATCATATGCAGCTACGCTCTAACATTATAGGTTTTAGATAAGAAAATTGCGATCCACTAGCGCTTGCATGGGAAAGGATGAAGGAGGCTATCATGAACTATCCATGTCATGGAATGGAGGACTGGTTAATACTCTATTTATTTTATAATGCCCTTAACCCAGTGTAAAAGTCTATGCTTGATACTACAGCCGGAGGAACATTCATGAGCAAGCAAGTTGAAGTTGCTAGAAGACTCCTAGATGATATGTAATAACCCAGAACATAGGAACATCGAAGGGTAGATTTAGAATTGGGATGTGCATTTCATCGCAAAACAAGGGAAATTTTCGCGCCTTATTGCATAAAAACCTAAGAAGGATCGATGTTCTCTCGCATTGTAATTAGGGTTAGGCAATGTGAGGTTAGACTTTTGACATGACTTCTTTTCTAACTTGTTAATTTTGGGGGGTGTTTTGAATTGACAACTCATATTGAATTTAAAACAAAAGAAGTAAAAGATAAACAATCTAGAAATGAATTATGAATTCATAATTCAAAACACATCATAATTCAAATCACTTTATATTTCAAATCACATTATTCATACACAAATAAATAATAAGTAAATGATACAATTACAAATGAGCTCCTAAGGAAAATTTGAGCTTTATTGATCATACACACACATACATTGTCTTTACAATATTTATGATTACAAGAATTGGATGAATAATAAAACAAAGTAAAAAAGAATATTACATAAATTTGATCCTATACTAAATTCTAAGCTAAATGTCTTGTAATGCTTTGTCCTTGATCATGTCTAGCTTTGAAACCTGCAAAATAGAAAGAGGAACTAGGGAGAGGGGTTAAACCCAGTGAAGAACTAGCCAGGGGGTTAAACCCAAGTGTCCAGGACACTTGGCAGTGTCCAAAAACTTGGCCAGGACCAAGATAGGCTCCAGCAGACCAAACCTGAACCACATAGGGGCTTAAGTTTCACCAACGGAACACACAAATCATTGAGCTGTTGTGCTTCCAACAGCAAGCCAAGGCCTGGCTTAGTCACCAAGCCATACTAAGCTTGTGTGTCACAGCCATGGTGAACCAATAGGCGGTATAAAAGGGTAGAACACCCAGGAATAAGTCACAGGTCGACCAGATAATCATTCAGCCAACAATAAGCAAGGAACAGTGCATAGTTCATCTTGTTCTTGCTCAAGAACAGCACAACCAACCACAGAAACCATTTATCCATCCAAATCAACCAACCAAAACCCAACAGAAGGCATGGGGACTTAAACAAGATAACCAGGAGCTAGGAGGAGCAGGGCAAGTAATCAAATCATCAAGCAACAACTCAACAGCAGCTGAGCATAAGCATTTAGGAGCTGGAACAAGGTATAGCAAATACCTGGAGAGTATCCAGTGGATCCAATCCATAATTTTTGCATGACACAGGTCATGAGATGAGCAAATGCTCATGAGTTTATCATCACTTGATGTTGACCAAGAATCACTGGCATAAAATGGAGCAGCTAGAGCCCAAAACCATCTAGACACTATTCATGTGCAAACAAGCAAGGATAAATGCACATATAGCACCAGTAGAGGATCTATAGGAACTAGAAGCTACCAAGAACTACCTAGAGAGATCCTAGCCACTAAACCATCAGTTAAACCTATTTTTCTTCACAGGCAAGCATAGTGGCATTCATAACATGTATGATACCCTACTATGCAAGCAGAGATGAGTAGCCAACAAGAACTAGACAAGTCGTGTGAGCAACCAAGAAGTAGCAATGCTATTGTGGTCACATCAAACACAAATCCATCCATTTAACCAAGATTATAAGTCATCATCATCCAGAAATGGATTCAGATTTTAATTATTTTCAATCATATACAACAAGGTATTTAATCAACACTACATAAGCAGTTCATCCATAAATAATCCCCCAAGCACACACATACAGTAATCCATGCATGAATAAGGCAATAGCAGCATGCACCATTGCATCCTAGCCATTGGATCATGTCCAATGAGCTATGGGACAGCAACAGCAGCACACACATACATACTTAAGCATCATTAGCAAGCATCAGTCACAACAGAAGGTAGCACAAGCTAATTAATCAGCCAAGGAATAAGCGAGTAACTAGCCACTAGTATTTGATCGATCAAATGGATCAATTAGATCAAGCCTAGGCATAGCAGAGCATCACAAGCATGCAGTGATCCAAGAATTGGAACAACTGAAGCAAATACATGGCATAGGTGAGCATCACTGACACCACATGTGTCAGTAGTGCTAACCTAGATCAACCGTAGGCCATCAACAAGAATTTGCACAACACAAGGACATGAACAAATAGAATAGGCCTAGCACAGTGAGCCAGTAAGCATAGGAATAGCACCAGGGCATGAATAGATAGGATAGCATGAGTCCAGTGTACCAGAAAGAATTACACAGGCATACTTGAAGCCCCAGTATGCATAAATAGGCTAGATCATGGCATCAATAGGCTTAGGCAAGCAAGCACGGCAGCACAACAAGCACGACAAGCACAACAACATCATACGCAAGGGAGGTAGTAGGCACAGATCGAGAAGGAGAGGAAGGAGTAGAAAGAGTAGAAGAGGTAGCAGTAGCATAGGAAGGATTACCTGGTGTAGAACATGGAGGAAACAATGGCGGTACGGTGGCATAGCCAGCCACGACGGCGCCAGACCACGGCCAAGTCGTGCCAGGCCACGCACGCCAGCAGAGGAGGCGACGAACACCTGGCAAGGAGAAGCAGATCGACGGAGATCGCCACAGATCCGTCGGTGTCTGCGACCGTCGCGCACGAGCTGTCGAGGAACAAGTGGTCGAATCTACGCGGATGAGACGCGTCGTCACACGCTGCTTCGATAGCGACCAACAACATGTCCTAGGACGGCCGGAAGCGAGCGGAGCACGGCGGCGACCATGACGGCGACACTGTCGCCACGCGAATCGCCACGACAGGGTTAGGGTTTTGCGAGAGAGACGAGTCAGAGAGTGGGGGTGGGCCGAAGCGGTTCGGTGCCCACCGCACCGTTTTGGACATGCTAGGTGGGCTGTCCAAATGGGCAATTTTAATTGGGCTGGCCCAATTGGGCCAGAGAGAGGGGTATTTTAGTCCTTTTCTATTTTTAATTAATCTGTTAATTCTACCAAATATTAAATAATGAAAAATACATCTAAAAATCCAAGAAAATAGGTTTAATGAATAATAAATTATTCTTAACTAGAATAAAATAATAAATAGAATTTACCACAAAATTTAAATTTTTTGAATTTAAAAATGAACTTGGAATTTTAAATTTGCAATTTTCCTTGGATTTAAAATCAAGGAAAATTCTAAATGAATTCAAATAAATGTTATTCAAATGTTTTAAAAAGGAATTCTATTATTCCAAGTCTGTTCTTTTAAAGATTTAAGATTTTTGAAAAAGGAAATATCTTAATATTTCAAAATGCCCTGATATTTCCAAAAATGGGGAAAACTCTAATTTTCGAATTCTTTCTTTGAAATCAATATTTTCCAAAGGAAAATATCAATTAATTTTTAAGTATTTCCTTTTTGGAAAAGTAAACAATGTTAAAGGATTTAAAAGAATTTATAAAGTACCGCCAAAGGCACAAATACTTAACTCAACTTTAAATCTCAAATCCGGGGTAAGGGATACAACATAAAATAATGCACCCATGGATACATCATTTTGATCTTTTAACATTGTCTTTACCGGACAATGATGCTTCTTTACAGAGCCCGAAGTCCAGGTTCCATCCAACACATCGAACTGCATTATCTCGCAGTCACCAGGCAAGTTCACCCTTGCTCATGTAATCTTGATTATTTTATATCAGTTTACCCGCAAAAGTACTATACTTATCATTCCTGCATTGAAAATCAAATGTTACTTTTCCAATTATGAATATGACTATATGGTGGGTAATGGAACCATGGTATGTGTTGATATGGTGGAGGTTCCATTGCAAGGGTTCTATTAATCTAGGACTAATCACCAATGCCGTCTAGTGATTCTAGCGCCGTACAATTCGCGTTGACCATGAGATCTATAATGGCTTTGGGGAAGTCGGTTGTCTCTTTTCCCTCTTGCATATCAAAGGACTTGATAGGGCCTGGCTGGGTGCTGGGATAACACTGCAGTAGATTGGGAAATCCTTTAAAATCCCCATCCGTGTGGATGAGAGGCTCTATCGTCTATGAGGGATTGTCCATAGTACATCGGGGATAAAGCCGTATGATCGAGAGATGTCTACCGGGGATGTACGGATGGACAAAAGGGTGTGTATGCAAGGTCGCGGAGAAGGCAGTGATTGGCTTGGATCTTACACCTGACCCCACACCAAGGAAGTGTGGACGAGAAACGCATCTCGATTGGTATCAAGGATAAGTTCTCTTATGGGAAAAGTAACGCACCTCTGCAGAGTGTATCAAATTGTGGTTGTCACTCCCTGTTCCGGGAAGGGAACTACGAACGCGGCAGGAAAGGAACTCCGTGAAGTTCTGTTCAACCTGTGAAGACTGGCGGGCATAGTTTTCAGAATAAAATTAACCTTTTGAAGAAATATTTTCGAAACATGCATTGACCTGAGATTTTTTGATCAATGGTCGTAGTTAGTGCATCAAACAACTTTTCTCTTTTGAACTTGCTGAGTACCTCTGTACTCACTTTCTTTCGACACCCTTGCTAGACTGTGACAATGAAGTGGAGGCCACCGACGTAGCACCGGAAGGAGATTACGAGCTGGTCTACGAGGAACCTGATCTGTCCGGAGGAGTGGAAGGCGTGGACTATGGGATAGTCTACGAACCAAACAACAACGAGACGGAGGAGTAGTGTCTTACCCTAGTTATCATAGAGTCGAGCAGCGTAGTAGCTTACCTAAATAAGTTGTTGAGCTCAGTTTAATCTTTATGATGGTTTGTAATAAGTCTATAGTACTATGTTACCTAAATAACTTGTTAAGACTATGATTGTAATATAATCTCGAGTGTTATGACCTGCAATGTTTCTGTTTTACCACTCTGAGGGATGTGATATTTGTGAAGAAGTCCCTTCATGAAGATCATATCAACAACTTGTATACTACAACATGCAGTGGTATGCTGGGTCATCGCATGATATGCAAAGTAACCATGCCCAATGGCATGTAGAAAGATCCTCCTCAAGAAAGGTGAATTCAATCCCGAAGGTAATAATGAAGATCTTACTTCAAAGGTAGATGAGCTTATAAATATTTTGAAGGGTAAGGAAAATACCCAAGTTAATGTCATCACCAATTCTAAAATTGAGGAAGTAGATTTCATAGTAAGAAATCCTCATAACTCTGCAGGGAAGAGTCAAAACTTTGGCTCTAATTTTCAAAAGCAATATACTAATCCTGCAGGAGTTCAAAACATCAACTACACTAATGGTAGTGGAGGAAGCAATGGTAATGTTTCTATTGAAAATACTTTCAAAAAATTTATGCATGCTTAATCTAAAAAAAATAATACCATTACAAAACTTACTAAGAATCATAGCACCATGTTAGAGCATTTATCTAACCAAACTCTTTCTCTCTAGAATGATGTTCAAGTTCTACATGAAAAGACAAAGACCGTTGAGGCACAATTGGGCAAAATAGCTGAAAGCCAAACCATAGTACTTGCAAGATTTCCAGGGAAGCCCGAACCAAACCCCGTTGAAGATCTCAAGACGATGAGGATCAAGGAAGAAGACGGAGCACCTGAAGAACTGGACAATAGCAATGCTCCATCACCGGACTATTCCGTGGAAGATCTCGTGAAGATGATCACCATCAAGAATCCCGAAACCGATCAAGGTAATGGTACTATGTACCAATTTTTTTTTTCATTAAGTAGCATGCAAAGTTCATGAGTTAGAACAACAATGTAAGAAGCTAGCTGAAAAACTTCCAGCTAGGATTGATAATATATTTAAGCCCATTATTAAAATTCATATTGGAGTGAATGAGGTGGCCGCCCTTTGTGATCTTAGTGCAAGCGTCTAAACTATTCCAAAAAACTTATTTGTTAAGTTAAAATTTGGGCCATTCAAAACAACTGAGCAACAACTTCACTTAGCCGATTCAACTTATAAATAAGTTGTAGGCATTAAAGATAATATTTTAGTAGAGATTAAAGGATGTCCCGCTCTTATTGATCTTGTTATTGTGGACTTGCCTGAAGACCCTACAACTCCTATAATCTTAGGAAGACTATTTCTTATAACTATTGAAGCTCTAATCAATTTGCATGAAGGGATGATACGTCTCCGACGTATCGATAATTTCTTATGTTCCATGCCACATTATTGATGATATCTACATGTTTTATGCACACTTTATGTCATATTTATGCATTTTCTGGAACTAACCTATTAACAAGATGCCGAAGAGCCGATTGCTGTTTTCTCGCTGTTTTTGGTTTCAGAAATCCTAGTAAGGAAATATTCTCGGAATTGGACGAAATCAACGCCCAGGGGCCTATTTTGCCACCAAGCTTCCAGAAGACCGGAGAGTCAACGAAGTGGGGCCACGAGGTGACCAGGAGGTAGGGCGGCGCGGCCCCACCCTTGGTCGCGCCGACCTGTCTCCTGGGCCCCTCGTGACGCCCCCTGACCTACCCTTCCGCCTACAAATAGCCTTCGTCGCGAAACCCCCGCCCCGAGAGCCACGATACGGAAAACCTTCCAGAGACGCCGCCGCCGCCAATCCCATCTCGGGGGATTCAGGAGATCGCCTCCGGCACCCTGCCGGAGAGGGGAATCATCTCTCGGAGGACTCTACACCGCCATGGTCGCCTCCGGAGTGATGTGTGAGTAGTCTACCCCTGGACTATGGGTCCATAACAGTAGCTAGATGGTTGTCTTCTCCTCATTGTGCTTAATTGTCGGGTCTTGTGAGCTGCCGAACATGATCAAGATCATCTATCTGTAATTCTATATGTTGTGTTTGTTGGGATCCGATGAATAGAGAATACTATGTTATGTTGATTATCAATTTATGTCTATGTGTTGTTTATGATCTTGCATGCTCTCCGTTATTAGTAGAGGCTCTGGCCAAGTTTTTGCTAGTAACTCCAAGAGGGGGTATTTATGCTCGATAGTGGGTTCATGTCTCCGTGAATGCTGGGGAGTGACAGAAACCTCTAAGGTTATGGATGTGTTGTTGCCACTAGGGATAAAACATTGATGCTATGTCCGAGGATGTAGTTATTGATTACATTACGCGCAATACTTAATGCAATTGTCTGTTGTTAGCAACTTAATACTGGAAGGGGTTCGGATGATAACCTGAAGGTGGACTTTTTAGGCATAGATGCATGCTGGATAGAGGTCTATGTACTTTGTCGTAATGCCCAATTAAATCTCACTATACTCATCATAATATGTATGTGCATGGTCATGCCCTCTTTATTTGTCAATTGCCCAACTGTAATTTGTTCACCCAACATGCTATTTATCTTATGGGAGACACACCTCTAGTGAACTGTGGACCCCGGTCCAATTCTCTATACTGAAATACAATCTATCGCAATTGTTCTACCGTTTTCTCGCAAACAATCATCTTCCACACTATACATCTAATCCTTTGTTACAGCAAGCCGGTGAGATTGACAACCTCGCTGTTTCGTTGGGGCAAAGTACTTTGGTTGTGTTGTGCAGGTTCCACGTTGGCGTCGGAATCCCTGGTGTTGCGCCGCACTACATCTCGTCGCCATCAACTTTCAACGTGCTTCTTGGCTCCTACTGGTTCGATAAACCTTGGTTTCATACTGAGGGAAAACTTGCCGCTGTACGCATCACACCTTCCTCTCGGGGTTCCCAACGGACGCGTGCTGTACGCGTATCAAGCTCTTTTTCTGGCGCCGTTGCCGGGGAACTGAAGAAAAGTTGCACCACAGGGATCTCTGACTCCCACGTCAACTACACGCCAGCAACTCTTTTTCTGGCGCCGTTGCCGGGGAGATCAAGACACGCTGCAAGGGGAGTCTCCACAATACAATCTCTTTACTTTGTTTTTGTCTTGCTTTATTTTATTTACTACTTTGTTTGCTGCACTAAATCAAAATACAAAAAAATTAGTTGCTAGTTTTACTTTACTTAATTATCTTGTTTGCACTCTATATCAAAAACACAAAAAAATTAGTTACTTGCATTTACTTTACTTATTTCATTATGTTTCCTTTTAATTTTACCGTAAAAGACATGCCGGTAGGACGTGGGTCTATAATTGGGAGAAATAATATAGAAGAATTTTTCAACCATGTTAGTACCGTTGAAGATTTTGAAGATAGACACTTGGTAGAACTTGCTCCTACTTATGAAATTGCTGCTGCTGCTTTAGTTCGCATGTTGGAAACTAAATTTGTTAATCTCAATCCTATAATCCAACACATGTTTCTTACACTCGGTGATATGGAAGAAGGGGAAAAGAAAGATTTTGTTTTAGAAACCCTTCTTAGAGAATTTGGTGGTATAGCAAGAGAGGCTAGAAAGGTCTTTGTTAAATATAAGATGCTTGCTTCTTATACCAATTTTGTTAGTCTCCTTGAAAAGATGGACATGGAGAGAGTAAGGTACACTAATAATATTAATGATGGTGGGGAGATCAAAGCACCAATACCATGTAAGCTCCTAGCGATGAATGACGCACTAGAAAATAACTATGCTTGGCTTGTTCCTGAAAATTTGTTTGATGAGAGTAGCAAGCCCAAGACTAATGAAAAGGGAGCCGCTAAAACTTATGTATCCAATATATTATGCATGGTTGAGAAAACTCCACATCCCGCTGAAGATGCTCCATCCCTTGATAATACTTGATACACACTTTCTGCGCCTAGCTGAAAGGCGTTAAAGAAAAGCGCTTATGGGAGACAACCCATGTTTTTACTACAGAATTTTGTTTTATATTTGTGTCTTGGAAGTTCTTTACTACTGTAGCAACCTCTCCTTATCTTAGTTTAGTGTTTTGTTGTGCCAAGTAAAGTCGTTGATAGTAAGGTTCATACTAGATTTGGATTACTGCGCAGAAACAGATTTCTTTGCTGTCACGAATCTGGGAAAAATTCTCTGTAGGTAACTCAGAAAATTATGCCAATTTACGTGAGTGATCCGCAGATATGTACGCAACTTTCATTCAATTTGAGCATTTTCATTTGAGCAATTCTGGTGCCTCAATAAAATTCGTCTTTACGAACTGTTCTGTTTTGACAGATTCTGCCTTTTATTTCGCATTGCCTGTTTTGCTATGTTTGATGGATATTTCGATTCCATTGACTTTCAGTAGCTTTGTGAAATGTCCAGAAGTGTTAAGAATGATTATGTCACCTCTGAACATGTATATTTTGATTGTGCACTAACTCTCTAATGAGTTGTTTTGAGTTTGGTGTGGAGGAAGTTTTCAAGGATCAAGAGAGGGAGATGATACAACATGATCAAGGAGAGTGAAAGCTCTAAGCTTGGGATGCCCCGGTGGTTCACCCCTGCATATATCAAGAAGACTCAAGCGTCTAAGCTTGGGGATGCCCAAGGCATCCCCTTCTTCATCGACAAACATTATCAGGTTCCTCCCCTGAAACTATATTTTTATTCTGCCACATCTTATGTGCTTTGCTTGGAGCGTCGGTTTGTTTTTGTTTTTGCTTTTGTTTGAATAAAATGGATCCTAGCATTCTTTGTGTGGGAGAGAGACACGCTCCGCTGTTGCATATGGACAAGTATGTCCTTAGGCTTTACTCATAATATTCATGGCGAAGTTTCTTCTTCGTTAAATTGTTATATGGTTGGAATTGGAAAATGCTACATGTAGTAATTGCTAAAATGTCTTGGATAATGTGATACTTGGCAATTGTTGTGCTCATGTTTAAGCTCTTGTATCATGTACTTTGCACCCATTAATGAAGAAATACATAGAGCATGCTAAAATTTGGTTTGCATATTTGGTCTCTCTAAAGTCTAGATAATTTCTAGTATTGAGTTTGAACAACAAGGAAGATGGTGTAGAGTCTTATAATGTTTACAATATGTCTTTTATGTGAGTTTTGCTGCACCGCTTCATCCTTGTGTTTGTTTCAAATAGCCTTGCTAGCCTAAACCTTGTATCGAGAGGGAATACTTCTCATGCATCCAAAATACTTGAGCCAACCACTATGCCATTTGTGTCCACCATACCTATCTACTACATGGTATTTCTCCGCCATTCCAAAGTAAATTGCTTGAGTGCTACCTTTAAAATTTCCATTCTCTACCTTTACAATATATAGCTCATGGGACAAATAGCCTAAAAACTATTGTGGTATTGAATATGTACTTATGCACTTTATCTCTTATTAAGTTGCTCGTTGTGCGATAACCATGTTCCTGGGGACGCCATCAACTACTCTTTGTTGAATATCATGTGAGTTGCTATGCATGTTCGTCTTGTCTGAAGTAAGGGCGATTTACCACCTTTAATGGTTAGAGCGTGCATATTGTTAGAGAAGAACATTGGGCCGCTAACTAAAGCCATGAACCATGGTGGAAGTTTCAGTTTTGGACATATATCCTCAATCTCATATGAGAAAATTAATTGTTGCTACATGCTTATGCATTAAAGAGGAGTCCATTATCTATTGTCTATGTTGTCCCGGTATGGATGTCTAAGTTGAGAATAATCAATAGCGAGAAATCCAATGCGAGCTTTCTCCTTAGACCTTTGTACAGAGCGGCATAGAGGTACCCCTTTGTGACACTTGGTTAAAACATGTGCATTGCGATAATCCCGGTAATCCAAGCTAATTAGGACAAGGTGCGGGCACTATTAGTATACTATGCATGAGGCTTGCAACTTGTAAGATATAATTTACATAACACATATGCTTTATTACTACCGTTGACAAAATTGTTTCTTGTTTTCAAAATCAAAGATCTAGCACAAATATAGCAATCGATGCTTTCCTCTTTGAAGGACCATTCTTTTACTTTTATTGTTGTGTCAGTTCACCTGTTTCTCTCCACCTCAAGAAGCAACCACTTGTGTGAACTTTGCATTGATTCCTACATACTTGCATATTGCACTTGTTATATTACTTTACATTGACAATATCCATGAGATATACATGTTATAAGTTGAAAGCAACCGCTGAAACTTCATCTTCCTTTGTGTTGCTTCAATGTCTTTACTTTGAATTATTACTTTATGAGTTAACTCTTATGCAAGACTTATTGATGCTTGTCTTGAAGTACTATTCATGAAAAGTCTTTGCTTTATGATTCAGTTGTTTACTCATGTCATTTACATTGTTTTGATCGCTGCATTCATTACATATGCTTACAATAGTATGATCAAGGTTATGATGGCATGTCACTCCGGAAATTATCTTTGTTATCGTTTACCTGCTCGGGACGAGCAGAAACTAAGCTTGGGGATGCCGATACGTCTCCGACGTATCGATAATTTCTTATGTTCCATGCCACATTATTGATGATATCTACATGTTTTATGCACACTTTATGTCATATTTATGCATTTTCCGGAACTAACCTATTAACAAGATGCCGAAGAGCCGATTCGTTGTTTTCTCGCTGTTTTTGGTTTCAGAAATCCTAGTAAGGAAATATTCTCGGAATTGGACGAAATCAACGCCCAGGGGCCTATTTTGCCACGAAGCTTCCAGAAGACCGGAGAGTCAACGAAGTGGGGCCACGAGGTGGCCAGGAGGTAGAGCGGCGCGACCCCACCCATGGCCGCGCCGACCTGTCTCCTGGGCCCCTCGTGACGCCCCTGACCTACCCTTCCGCCTACAAATAGCCTTCATCGCGATACCCCCAGTACCGAGAGCCACGATACGGAAAACCTTCCAGAGACGCCGCCGCCGCCAATCCCATCTCGGGGGATTTAGGAGATCGCCTCCGGCACCCTGCCGGAGAGGGGAATCATCTCCCGGAGGACTCTACACCGCCATGGTCGCCTCCGGAGTGATGTGTGAGTAGTCTACCCCTACTATGGGTCCATAACAGTAGCTAGATGGTTGTCTTCTCCTCATTGTGCTTAATTGTCGGGTCTTGTGAGCTGTCGAACATGATCAAGATCATCTATCTGTAATTCTATATGTTGTGTTTGTTGGGATCCGATGAATAGAGAATACTATGTTATGTTGATTATCAATTTATGTCTATGTGTTGTTTATGATCTTGCATGCTCTCCGTTATTAGTAGAGGCTCGGCCAAGTTTTTGCTAGTAACTCCAAGAGGGGGTATTTATGCTCGATAGTGGGTTCATGTCTCCGTGAATCCGGGGAGTGACGGAAACCTCTATGGTTATGGATGTGCTTGTTGCCACTAGGGATAAAACATTGATGCTATGTCCGAGGATGTAGTTATTGATTACATTACGCGCAATACTTAATGCAATTGTCCGTTGTTAGCAACTTAATACTGGAAGGGGTTCGGATGATAACCTGAAGGTGGAATATTTAGGCATAGATGCATGCTGGATAGCGGTCTATGTACTTTGTCGTAATGCCCAATTAAATCTCACTATACTCATCATAATATGTATGCGCATGGTCATGCCCTCTTTATTTGTCAATTGCCCAACTGTAATTTGTTCACCCAACATGCTATTTATCTTATGGGAGAGACACCTCTAGTGAACTGTGGACCCCGGTCCAATTCTCTATACTGAAATACAATCTACTGCAATTGTTCTACTGTTTTCTGCAAACAATCATCTTCCACACTATACATCTAATCCTTTGTTACAGCAAGCCGGTGAGATTGACAACCTCGCTGTTTCGTTGGGGCAAAGTACTTTGGTTGTGTTGTGCAGGTTCCACGTTGGCGTCGGAATCCCTGGTGTTGCGCCGCACTACATCTCGCCGCCATGAACCTTCAACATGCTTGTTGGATCCTACTGGTTCGATAAACCTTGGTTTCATACTGAGGGAAAACTTGCCGCTGTACGCATCACACCTTCCTCTTGGGGTTCCCAACGGATGCGTGTTGTACGCGTATCAAGGGACTGTGAGAATTGGGCTACCGTCTAAAGAACGATTTGTAGTACACTTCCCTAGAAAGAAGAAGGCCAAGCATGATCACAATGGGATCATCACTTTAAAATATTGGAGTGGGTCTTCCACTTCCAAAATCAAGAGGATCACCATTTGGGTCAAGCTAATTGACCTCAAGCGCTTCATGGGAGGCAGCCCATGCTTAACAAATTTGTTTTACTAGTTCTTGTTTTGGTTTTATATTTTTTTGTTTGTTTTTTATTACTAATAAAGAGTGTTCACGAGATCCTGTGGAAAAGAGGAGATGAAATAAGTGTTTATGCCTCTCAATATTATATACTAACAATTGAGCATTCTTATGAACTGCTCTTTTTTCCTTAGTCCTTTTCGAGGATATGTTGATATGCAAAGGCATGTGAAGGAATGCAAAGGAATTAAAAGTTTTGTAGGTTCCAGTATGAATGGCGACCTTCGCTAGGGAGGTACCAGACAGTACCGCGCGCCCTGATACGTCTCCAACGTATCGATAATTTCTTATGTTCCATACTACTTTATTGATGATACCTACATGTTTTATGCATACTTTATGTCATATTTATGCATTTTCCGGCACTAACCTATTAACAAGATGCCGAAGAGCCAGTTGCTGTTTTCTGCTGTTTTTGGTTTCAGAAATCCTAGTAAGGAAATATTCTCGGAATCAGAGGAAATCAACGCCCAGGATCTTATTTTTCCACGAAGCTTCCAGAACACCGGGGGAGATACGAAGTGGGGCGACGAGGCGACGCCACACTAGTGCGGCGCGGCCCAAGCCCTGGCCGCGCCGGCCTGTTGTGTGGGCCCCTCGCGTCGCCCCTAAACCTACCTCCTCCGCCTACTTAAGCCTTCGTCGATAATAATTCCAGTACCGAGAGCCACGATACGGAAAATCTTCCAGAGACGCCGCCGCCGACAATCCCATCTCGGGGGATTCAGGAGATCGCCTCCGGCACCCTGCCGGAGAGGGGAATCATCTCCCGGAGGACTCTTCACCGCCATGGTCGCCTCCGGAGTGATGAGTGAGTAGTTCATCCCTGGACTATGGGTCCATAGCAGTAGCTAGATGGCCGTCTTCTCCTAATTGTGCTATCATTGTTGGATCTTGTGAGCTGCCTAACATGATCAAGATCATCTATCTGTAATGCTACATGTTGTGTTTGTTGGGATCTGATGAATATGGTATACTATGCTATGTTGATTATCAATCTATTATCTATGTGTTGTTTATGATCTTGCATGCTCTCCGTTACTAGTAGAGGCTCTGGCCAAGTTTTTGCTTGTAACTCCAAGAGGGAGTATTTATGCTCGATAGTGGGTTCATGTCTCCATTAAATCTGGGGGAGTGACAGAAACCTCTAAGGTTGTGGATGTGTTGTTGCCACTAGGGATAAAACATCAATGCTATGTCTAAGGATGTATTTGTTGATTACATTACGCACCATACTTAATGCAATTGTCTGTTGTTTACAACTTAATACTGGAGGGGGTTCGGATGATAACCTGAAGGTGGACTTTTTAGGCATAGATGCATGCTGGATAGCGGTCTATGTACTTTGTCGTAATGCCCAATTAAATCTCACAATACTCATCATAACATGTATGTGCATGGTCATGCCCTCTTTATTTGTCAATTGCCCAACTATAATTTGTTCACCCAACATGCTTATTCTTATCGGAGAGACACCTCTACTGAACTGTGGACCTCGGTTCATTCTTTTAATCGAATACAATCTACTGCAATACTCGTTCTACTATTTTCTGCAAACAAACATCATCCACACTATACATCTAATCCTTTGTTACAGCAAGCCGGTGAGATTGACAACCTCACTGTTACGTTGGGACAAAGTATCTTGGTTGTGTTGTGCAGGTTCCACGTTGGCGCCGGAATCCCTGGTGTTGCGCCGCACTACACTTCGCCGCCATCAACCTTCAACGTGCTTCTTGGCTCCTACTGGTTTGATAAACCTTGGTTTCTTACTGAGGGAAAATTTGCTGATGTACGCATCACACCTTCCTCTTGGGGTTCCCAACGGTCGCGTGCTGTACGCGTATCACGCCCGTACCACTTTATCAACCTAACGAAGAGAAAAATGCAAGTTTCGTCTAAACCATCTGCAACTTTAGTGACCATTGGTGTGGGGGTATCTGAATGTACCAGCCGCTTATACCACTTCGGCGATGAAATATCAATTTTTCGGTGAGGATCCAGTATGTTTAGCTACCTCCCGTACGGGGAGATACGATCGTACCACGCGTCTGTACCGTGTGTACCTACTCAACCTTGAGGCGGCGACGCCTAGTACGGGCGTGTTGTGCTTGTACCGTACGCCCGTACCAAACGTCGGGATGCGACTTAAGCACATGAAGAGGTAAACTAAACCGAGATTTTCATATTTTCTATCTCTCCTTCTCCTCCAACTCCAAACCAATTCCATTGGATCTTCAAATATGTTCATTTTCGATTTGATTCCTCGCACTCCATCGAATCATGGTACATTTCTCCTCCGATCCCCAACTTATTTTCAGCAAATCCATGTTCTAGCTCTTGCCATTATCAATCTAGACTTAGGTCTTATTATGAATTTTATTACCCTAATGAGTATGTTAGATTTCAAAATTTGAGGAGATTCTATTATAAGATGTGTAGAGGATGATCATATGTCTAGTTTTATCGGATCATAATTTTTATTTTGTTAAAGTTTTAATTTGTGTTTAAAGATCAAACTTAAATATTGATATGAACATGAGGAGCCCCACAAGCGTCGTGGCTGCACAAGCCGCACCACCGGTTGAGAACACCCCTGCTACGTTTGGCATTGAGTTTGATAATCAACGCCAACTCAACCATTTCAACCGTCTCAAGAACCGCGAGATCAAGTCGACAAAAAGGGCATGCCCCCATATTCTGAACCAACTAGGACTACACCATGATTTCAATACCCTTTGCAACAATGTTGGTTTGCTTCACATTGTTTTTTAGGAGTCCGCCACCTATCGCCGCTTGACACTAGAATTCCTTAGCACCTTGAAGCATACGGTGGGAATGTATCACACCCCAGAGGAAAATCAACCCGGAGTCGACCGGATATCCTTCCGTTTGATGAACCGTGAGTCTGAAATAACTCTAGATGAGTGGTGCCACTGCTTTGGCTTTGACAACAGCACCTCCGCCAACCATTTCTCTTGCTTTACTTTAAATCCATCTCCTCTCAATTATTTTAGTAGGCTGAAAGTATCTGACACACTCCCTTAGGGGAATAATATTGAGTGTGCTATTCGCTATTTCTACTATGTTATTGCTAACACCCTGCATGCACGTCGTGATTTCACAAGAATCAATGAAGAGAACATGATGATGCTCACAAAGGTTGTGTTCTCAAATAACAACTTCTGTTCAAACTTGGGCGCCCTTCACATCATCTACCTGAACCATCAAGCACTTGAAGCTCGGGGTCCCATATGCGGAGGGGGGTCATCACCGTCCTGGTACGAGAACTTAACATCAATGTAAGTAATTTACGAGCATTGGAAGGACCTTGCCGCCTTGGTTTTACTACTCTAAATGCATGTGGTATGGTTAGAAAAATAAATGGTGGATATTACTTCAACATACCGAGAGCTGATCACTTGATCGCTGCCACTTTGACTAATGGTCTATTCTCTATCGAGGATGGGTATTTGCATTATGATGCGCAGGTTGAGGCAAATCTACCACAACAACAAAATAAACCCGAAGGAGAAAAAGAAGTTGAAGAAGAACATGCAGGACATGAACTTGAGCTGCATCCACTCCATGACTTTACCACCTATAAGGACATGTACATGCTCGAAGGAAGCATTGAGAACATGGCCAACGTAGCCATCAACCTTCGAGACTCCACCAACGATCTCGCTTCCCAGTTCACTAATTGGAGCAGCCAATGGAACTTTGGGAACTATCCTCCACCACCACAATGAGCTCAATAAGAGTGCTTGCAAAAGCCTAAGCTTGGGAATGTGTTCCTCAAGCATTTTTATTTGTGTTGAATAAATTTGTACTCTAGCTCTTTGAAAGAGCTTTGAATCACTCGTGTTGGTTTGTTCTAACACTTTGCTTCTTTATTTGCTTTCTATTTTAGTTCATTTTCCTTTTTATTTGTTTTTAGTTCCTTACTTTTTTGCCAATCTCTTTCTTTTTCCCTGTCAACCCCAAATTCACAAAAAGTGCAAAAACAATTTTCCCATTATCCTTGTTCATGAAAAAGTAGATTTGCATTTGCCTCTTTGCTTTGATATTATTAATGAGAGTGATATACTAAGAGTTTTGAAGGGACATATCATAAGGAAGAGAATTGTGAAGTCATCTATAAGAGGTATGTATGTATTGTGTCTCCCACTTTGGAAGTTTGAATTTTTTTTATGCTAGTTAGTAGACTTGTTAAGATATGGTAATAGTGGGAGTGATTTGAAACAACTGGAGTAGAGCTTTTATTTGTGTGTTTAATTAATTGTGATAGCTCTTGCTCCACTTCATTTAGTTAGCCGAGTTTTGCCTTGGAAATAATATTGCCAAACAAGTACAACAATAAAAAGTCTAGAATTACAACTTGTATATATGATGAATGATTGTCTTAAGGGTTTAACTTTGCAGATACATAACTCCATAGATATAATGATAGACTTGATACCACTCTTCCTAGGAATTGTTTGAATTAACTGAAGTCTAGTGGGATGCATGCCAAGTTGTAATGTTGTGAATCAAGTATGATATTGCTTAAAGCTTGCCTACAAATTATGGTGCACACTCTTGGGATGCTAACAACTCCGCTGGAACGATTTGCGGTATAAATCCCAATTTCAGCTATTGAGTTGAAGGCATGTGTAGCTAGCTATTCATGTGTACTTTTAGTTCCCTTGATTGTTGCAAAATATTACTAAAAGGTCATTCATGACTATTGATTGGAAACTATCATTGGAATCCAAAAGTATCACTTCTAAATCTTGGCATGGACTTGTTACTATTAGATGAATTTTCTTGAAAAGCAAATAATAGATAGTAAGTGTTTTGATAGTCTTGATCTATTGATGTGGGCGTCAATAAGATACTTCAATGCTTATACCTCATGAATGCTCGTACTTAACTTTGATGATAATAAACTTCCTAGTGTTCCTTGGCATACCGAGAGTTAACTACTTAAGCTAGAGTGATTGTTTACACAACTAGTTATTCAAGCGCATAAATCGTTATTGTGATTGTCTCGAGTTACCGATGCTTGTATTATATTCTTGGCACTTCTTGATACGTCTCCGACGTATCGATAATTTCTTATGTTCCATGCCACATTATTGATGTTATATACATGTTTTATGCACACTTTATGTCATAATTATGCATTTTCTGGAACTAACCTATTAACAAGATGCCGAAGTGCCAGTTCCTGTTTTCTGCTGTTTTTGGTTTCAGAAATCCTAGTAACGAAATATTCTCGGAATCGGACGAAATCAACGCCCAAGTTCCTATTTTCACCGGAAGCATCCAGAACACCCGGGAAGGACCAGAGGGGGGGCACTGGGCCCCCAGACCATAGGCCGGCGCGGCCCAGGCCCTGGCCGCGCCGCCCTATGGTGTCGTCGCCCCTTCGACCCTCTGGCGCCGCCTCTTCGCCTATATAAAGCCCCTGGATCGAAAACCCTGATACGATCGACGAAACCCACAGAAACCTTCCAGAGCCGCCGCCATCGCGAAGCCAAGATCTGGGGGACAGGAGTCTCTGTTCCGGCACGCTGCCGGAGCGGGGAAGTGCCCCCGGAAGGCTTCCCCATCGACACCGCTGCCATCTCCACCGCCATCTTCATCACCGCTGCTGCTCCCATGAGGAGGGAGTAGTTCTCCATCAAGGCTCGGGGCTGTACCGGTAGCTATGTGGTTAATCTCTCTCCTATGTACCTCAATACAATGATCTCATGAGCTGCTTTACATGATTGAGATTCATATGAGTTTTGTATCACTACTATCTATGTGCTACTCTAGCAAAGTTATTAAAGTAGTTCTATTCCTCCCGCACGTGTGTAAAGGTGACAGTGTGTGCACCGTGTTAGTACTTGGTTTATGCTATGATCATGATCTCTTGTAGATTGCGAAGTTAACTATTGCTATGATAATATTGATGTGATCTATTCCTCCTACATATGCATGAAGGTGACGAGTGTGCATGCTATGCTAGTACTTGGTTTAGTCTTTTGATCTATCTTACACTAAAGGTTACTAAAATATGAGCATTATTGTGGAGCTTGTTAACTCCGGCATTGAGGGTTCGTGTAATCCTACGCAATGTGTTCATCATCCAACAAAAGTGTAGAGTATGCATTTATCTATTCTGTTATGTGATCAATGTTGAGAGTGTCCACTAGTGAATGTGTAATCCCTAGGCCTTGTTCCTAAATACTGCTATCGCTGCTTGTTTACTGTTTTACTGTGTTACTACTGCTGCAATACTACCACCATCAACTACACGCCAGCAAGCACTTTTCTGGCACCGTTGCTACTGCTCATACATATTCATACCACCTGTATTTCACTATCTCTTCGCCGAACTAGTGCACCTATTTGGTGTGTTGGGGACACAAGAGACTTCTTGCTTTGTGGTTGCAGGGTTGCATGAGAGGGATATCTTTGACCTCTTCCTCCCTGAGTTCGATAAACCTTGGGTGATCCACTTAAGGGAAAACTTGTTGCTGTTCTACAAACCTCTGCTCTTGGAGGCCCAACACTGTCTACAGGAAAGGAGGGGGAAAGTAGACATCAAGCACTTTTCTGGCGCCGTTGCCGGGGAGGGAAGGTAAACGGCACTCACACATTGGCAAGCCCGGCAACTAAGCACTTTTCCTCCCTCGTCAACTACGCGCCAAGCACTTTTCTCGGCGCCGTTGCCGGGGAGGAAAGGTAAAAGGCACTCATACTCCGGTTCCGGTGTAAAGTACTTTTCTGGCGCCATTGTGTTTGTGCTCGAAGCTATTTCCTTTAGATCCTGCAATTGCAACTTTTTGTTTCTTGTTTACACTAGTTTGGCATAATGGACAAGAATGAGCTTCTATTTCTATTTCCTGATTTAAAACATGGATTGTTTGATGCGAAAATTAAAAAACCTATGGAATCTTATTTGCATGCTGGTAGTAATATTAGTATGAACGCTTTGAACACCATTGTTGATAATAATATAGAAAGTTCTAAGCTTGGGGAAGCTGGTTTTCATGATCTTTTTAGTCCCCCAAGCATTGAGGAGAAAATTTTCTTTGATGATACTTTGCCTCCTATTTATGATGATTATAATGATAGTGGTCTTTTGGTGCCACCTACTATGGAGAGTAAATTTTGTTGTGATTATACTATGCCTCCTACACTTGATGAGAATAATAATGATAGCTACTTTGTTGAATTTGCTCCTGCTACAATTAATAAGAATAACTATGCTTTTGTTGGGAGTAGTAATAATTTTATGCATGAGACTCATGATAAGAATGCTTTATGTGATAGTTATATTGTTGAGTTTGCTCATGATACTACTGAAAGTTATTATGAGAGAGGAAAATATGGTTGTAGAAATTTTCATGTTACTAAAACACCTCTCTATGTGCTGAAATTTTTGAAGCTAAACTTGTTTTATCTTCCTATGCTTGTTACTTTGCTCTTCATGAACTTGTTTGTTTACAAGATTCCTATGCATAGGAAGCATGTTAGACTTAAATATGTTTTGGATTTGCTTCTTGATGCTCTCTTTTGCTTCAAATACTATTTCTTGCAAGTGCATCATTAAAACTGCTGAGCCCATCTTAATGGCTATAAAGAAAAGAACTTCTTGGGAGATAACCCATGTGTTATTTTGCTATAGTACTTTGTTTTATATTTGTGTCTTGGAAGTTGTTTACTACTGTAGCAACCTCTCCTTATCTTAGTTTTGTGTTTTGTTGTGCCAAGAAAAGTCTTTGATAGCAAGGTTGATACTAGATTTGGATTACTGCGCAGAAACAGATTTCTTTGCTGTCACGAATCTGGGCAAAATTCTCTGTAGGTAACTCAGAAAATTATGCCAATTTACGTGAGTGATCCTCAGATATGTACGCAACTTTCATTCAATTTGAGCATTTTCATTTGAGCAAGTCTGGTGCCCTTTTAAAATTCGTCTTTACAGACTGTTCTGTTTTGACAGATTCTGCCTTTTATTTCGCATTGCTTCTTTTGCTATGTGGGATGGATTTCTTTGTTCCATTAAACTCCAGTAGCTTTGAGCAATGTCCAGAAGTGTTAAGAATGATTGTGTCACCTCTGAACATGTGAGTTTTTGATTATGCACTAACCCTCTAATGAGTTTGTTTCGAGTTTGGTGTGGAGGAAGTTTTCAAGGATCAAGAGAGGAGTATGATGCAACATGATCAAGGAGAGTGAAAGCTCTAAGCTTGGGGATGCCCCGGTGGTTCATCCCTGCATATTTCAAGAAGACTCAAGCATCTAAGCTTGGGGATGCCCAAGGCATCCCCTTCTTCATCGACAACATTATCAGGTTCCTCCCCTGAAACTATATTTTTATTCCATCACATCTTATGTGCTTTGCTTGGAGCGTCGGTTTGTTTTGTTTTTTTTTTGTTTTGTTTGAATAAATTGGATTACATCATGCTTGTGTGGGAGAGAGACACGCTCCGCTGGTTCGTATGAACACATGTGTTCTTAGCTCATAATATTCATGGCGAAGTTTCCTCTTCGTTAAATTGTTATATGGTTGGAATTGGAAAATGATACATGTAGTAATTGCTATAATGTCTTGGGTAATGTGATACTTGGCAATTGTTGTGCTCATGTTTAAGCTCTTGCATCATATACTTTGCACCTATTAGTGAAGAATACATAGAGCATGCTAAAATTTGGTTTGCATAATTGGTCTCTCTAAGGTCTAGATAATTTCTAGTAAGGTGTTTGAACAACAGGGAAGACAATGTATAGTCTTATAATGCTTGTAATATGTCTTTTATGTAAGTTTTGCTGTACTAGTTCATATTTGTGTTTGTTTCAAACAACCTTGCTAGCCTAAACCTTGTATCGAGAGGGAATACTTCTCATGCATCCAAATCCTTGAGCCAAACAACACTATGCCATTTGTGTCCACCATACCTACCTACTACATGGTATTTCCTGCCATTCCAAAGTAAATTGCTTGAGTGCTACCTTTAAACAATTCAAAATTTATTACCTCTGATTTGTGTCAATGTTTTATAGCTCATGAGGAAGTATGTGGTGTTTATCTTTCAATCTTGTTGGGCAACTTTCACCAATGGACTAGTGGCTTCATCCGCTTATCCAATAATTTTGCAAAAAGAGCTGGCAATGGGATTCCCGATCCCAAATTAATTAACAAAAATAGACACTCCTCCATGGTATGTGATTGTTGGACGGCACCCGAAGGATTCGGTTAGCCATGGCTTGTGTAAGCAAAGGTTGGGGGAGTGTCATCATAATAAAACTAAAATAAAAAGGCACTCCTTCATGGTATGAGATTGTTGGCGGGCACCCGAGGATTCGGTTAGCCATGGTTTGTGAAAGAAAGGTTGGAAGGAGTGCCACCCAAAAATAAAATAAAATGGGAGCCGCTCTTTGAAGGTTTGTCTGGCAAGGGGGTTAGAGTACCCACTACCATTCGTTGACAACAACATACACCTCTCAAAACTTTATTTTTATGCTCTCTTTATGTTTTCAAAATAAAAGCTCTAGCACAAATATAGCAATCGATGCTTTCCTCTTTGAAGGACCATTCTTTTACTTTTATGTTGAGTCAGTTCACCTATCTCTCTCCACCTCAAGAAGCAAACACTTGTGTGAACTGTGCATTGATTCTTACATACTTGCTTATTGCACTTGTTATATTGCTTTGCATTGACAACTATCCATGAGATATACATGTTATAAGTTGAAAGCAACCGCTGAAACTTAATCTTCCTTTGTGTTGCTTCAATGCCTTTACTTTGAATTATTGCTTTATGAGTTAACTCTTATGCAAGACTTATTGATGCTTGTCTTGAAGTGCTATTCATGAAAAGTCTTTGCTTTATGATTCAGCTTGTTTACTCATGTCATTACCATTGTTTTGATCGCTGCATTCACTACATATGCTGTACAAATAGTATGATCAAGTTTATGATGGCATGTCACTCCGAAATTATCTTTGTTATCGTTTTACCTGCTCGGGACGAGCAGAACTAAGCTTGGGGATGCTGATACGTCTCCGACGTATCGATAATTTCTTATGTTCCATGCCACATTATTGATGTTATCTACATGTTTTATGCACACTTTATGTCATAATTATGCATTTTCTGGAACTAACCTATTAACAAGATGCCGAAGTGCCAGTTCTCGTTTTCTGCTGTTTTTGGTTTCAGAAATCCTAGTAACGAAATATTCTCGGAATCGGACGAAATCAACGCCCAAGTTCCTATTTTCACCGGAAGCATCCAGAACACCCGGGAAGGACCGGAGGGGGGCACCGGGCCCCCGGACCATAGGCCGGCGCGGCCCAGGCCCTGGCCGCGCCGCCCTATGGTGTCGTCGCCCCTTCGACCCTCTGGCGCCGCCTCTTCGCCTATATAAAGCCCCTGGATCGAAAACCCTGATACGATCGACGAAACCCACAGAAACCTTCCAGAGCCGCCGCCATCGCGAAGCCAAGATCTGGGGGACAGGAGTCTCTGTTCCGGCACGCTGCCGGAGCGGGGAAGTGCCCCCGGAAGGCTTCCCCATCGACACCGCTGCCATCTCCACCGCCATCTTCATCACCGCTCGCTGCTCCCATGAGGAGGGAGTAGTTCTCCATCAAGGCTCGGGGCTGTACCGGTAGCTATGTGGTTAATCTCTCTCCTATGTACCTCAATACAATGATCTCATGAGCTGCTTTACATGATTGAGATTCATATGAGTTTTGTATCACTACTATCTATGTGCTACTCTAGCAAAGTTATTAAAGTAGTTCTATTCCTCCTGCACGTGTGTAAAGGTGACAAGTGTGTGCACCGTGTTAGTACTTGGTTTATGCTATGATCATGATCTCTTGTAGATTGCGAAGTTAACTATTGCTATGATAATATTGATGTGATCTATTCCTCCTACATATGCATGAAGGTGACGAGTGTGCATGCTATGCTAGTACTTGGTTTAGTCTTTTGATCTA
>NC_061509.1:278794661-278970475 GCF_022539505.1 Lolium rigidum
CGTTTCCCTTTCAGTCTTCTGGAATCTTCGTGCAAAAATAAGACCCTGGGCGTTGATTTCGTCCAATTCCGAGAATATTTCCTTACTAGGATTTCTGAAACCAAAAACAGTAGAAAACAGCAACTGGCTCTTCGGCATCTCGTTAATAGGTTAGTGCCGGAAAACGCATAAATATGACATAAAATGTGTATAAAACATGTGAGTATCATCAATAAAGTAGCATGGAACATAAGAAATTATAGATACGTTTGAGACGTATCACTATGCTAAACTTTCGAATGGAAGAAGTGCTAGACTCATAAGGCTACCACTCGTAAGTGTATTTACTTTCTCGTTATTTCAGTTTAAACGCCAAGTTCCTTATGATTCTTTGTTTCTTGATCGAGGACGATCAAGTTTAAGCTTGGGGAAGTTGATGGTTGTGAAATACACCACCTTTTCTCCCGTTTAGACCTTTAGCTATGTAAAAAAAAGACTAAGTTTCTCTCTCAATGTGCTATTAATGACTAATTACTGGATGTGTAATCTCTTTTATCTTTGAATGGTGTACAGGAAATCACATCATAATGGCAAATGGACCTGCAATTACTGAAGAAAATTGCGTCACAAGTACATCAAAGTTGACTAGACGTCGAAATACGGTTCCAGGGAGTTTAGCGGACATCGGTACGTGCAAGCCCCACCCGTAGCGTCCGCCCATACAGGGTGCTGCAGCCTTCCCGAGGTCAAACCCTATAAGTTATTGAAGGACCCGACTGATACGTCTCCGATGTATCGATAATTTCTTATGTTCCATGCCACATTATTGATGATACCTACATGTTTTATGCATACATTATGTCATATTTATGCATTTTCTGGAACTAACCTATTAACAAGATGCCGAAGAGCCAGTTGCCGTTTTCAGCTGTTTTTGGTTTCAGAAATCCTAGTAAGGAAATATTCTCGGAATTGGACGAAATCAACGCCCAGGGGCCTATTTTCACACGAAGCTTCCAGAAGACCGGAGAGAAGACGAAGTGGGGCCACGAGGCGGCGCCACAGTAGGGCGGCGCGGCCCAAGCCCTGGCCGCGCCACCCTAGCGTGTGGGCCCCTCGTGACTCTCCCGACTCTGCCCTTCCGCCTACAAATAGCCTTCGTCGCGAAAACCCCAGTGCCGAGAGCCACGATACGGAAAACCTTCCGGAGACGCCGCCGCCGCCAATCCCATCTCGGGGGATTCAGGAGATCGCCTCCGGCACCTGCCGGGAGAGGGGAATCATCTCCGGGAGGACTCTACACCGCCATGGTCGCCTCCGGAGTGATGAGTGAGTAGTTCACCCCTGGACTATGGGTCCATAGCAGTAGCTAGATGGTTGTCTTCTCCTCATTATGCTTCATTGTCGGGTCTTGTGAGCTGCCTAACATGATCAAGATCATCTATCTGTAATGCTACATGTTGTGTTTGTTGGGATCCGATGAATAGAGAATACTATGTTATGTTGATTATCAATTTATATCTATGTGTTGTTTATGATCTTGCATGCTCTCCGTTATTAGTAGAGGCTCTGGCCAAGTTTTTACTCTTAACTCCAAGAGGGAGTATTTATGCTAGATAGTGGGTTCATGTCTCCGTGAATCTGGGGGAGTGATAGAAACCCCTAAGGTTATGGATGTGTTGTTGCCACTAGGGATAAAACATTGATGCTATGTCCGAGGATGTAGTTATTGATTACATTACGCACCATACTTAATGCAATTGTCTGTTGTTTGCAACTTAATACCGGAAGGGGTTCGGATGATAACCTGAAGGTGGACTTTTTAGGCATAGATGCATGCTGGATAGTGGTCTATGTACTTTGTCGTAATGCCCAATTAAATCTCACTATACTCATCATATCATGTATGTGTATGGTCATGCCCTCTCTATTTGTCAATTGCCCAACTGTAATTTGTTCACCCAACATGCTTATTCTTATGGGAGAGACACCACTAGTGAACTGTGGACCCCGGTCCAATTCTTTACATCTGAAATACAATCTACCGCAATTGTTCTACTGTTCTCTGCAAACAATCATCATCCACACTATACATCTAATCCTTTGTTACAGCAAGCCGGTGAGATTGACAACCTCACTGTTTCGTTGGGGCAAAGTATCTTGGTTGTGTTGTGCAGGTTCCACGTTGGCGCCGGAATCCCTGGTGTTGCACCGCACTACATCTCGCCGCCATCAACCTTCAACGTGCTTCTTGGCTCCTACTGGTTCGATTAAACCTTGGTTTCTTACTGAGGGAAAACTTTCCGTTGTACGCATCACACCTTCCTCTTGGGGTTCCCAAAGGACGCGTGTTGTACGCGTATCAAGACTGTTTTCTGGCGCCGTTGCCGGGGATATCTGAAGAAAAGTTACACCACAAAGATCTCTAACTCCCACGTCAACTACACGCCAGCAACTGTTTTCTGGCGCCGTTGCCGGGGAGATCAAGACACGCTGCAAGGGGAGTCTCCACATCCCAATCTCTTTACTTTGTTTTTGTCTTGCTTTACTTTTGTTTACTACTTTGTTTGCTGCATTAAATCAAAAATACAAAAAAAATTAGTTGCTAGTTTTACTGCATTTCTATCTTGTTTGCTATATTAAAAAAAACACAAAAAAATTAGTTACTTGCATTTGCTTTACTTATTTCAACATGTTTCCTTTTAATTTTACTGTAAAAGATATACCTGTGGGACGAGGGTCTATAATTGGGAGAGATAATATAGAAGAATTTTTCACCCATGTTAGTATGCATTAAGATCTTAAAGATATACCCCTTGCAAAAGCTGTCCCTACTTATGAAGATGCCTCTGTTTGTTTGGTACGCATGATGGAAGCTAGATTTATTAGTCTCAACCCCATGATACAACACATGTTTCTTACACTTTCCGATATGGAGAGGGGAGAGAAGAGAGATTTTGTTCTAAAAGTCTTAGTGCGAGAATTTGCGGATATAGCTAAAGAAGCTAGAAAAGTTTTTAGTAAGCATGATAGGCTTGGTATGATCATCGATTTTAAGAGAACACTTGAAAAAAGGGATATGGATAGAATTAAGTACACTAATAATGATAATGATGGTGGGGAGATCAAAGCACCAATACCATGTAAGCTCCTAGCGATGTATGAAGCACTAGAAAATAACTATGCTTGGCTTGTTCCTGAAAATTTGTTTGATGAGAGTAGCAAGCCCAAGACTAATGAAAAGGGAGCCGCTGAAACTTATGTATCCAATATACTATGCATGGTTGAGAAAACTTCAAACCCAGCTGTAGATGCACCATCTCTTGATAATACTTGATACACACTTTCTGCGCCTAGCTGAAAGGCGTTAAAGAAAAGAGCTTATGGGAGACAACCCATGTTTTTACTATAGTACCTTTATTTTATATTTGAGTCTTGGAAGTTGTTTACTACTGTAGCAACCTCTCCTTATCTTAGTTTTGTGTTTTGTTGTGCCAAGTAAAGTCGTTGATAGTAAGGTTCATACTAGATTTGGATTACTGCGCAGAAACAGATTTCTTTGCTGTCACGAATCTGGGCAAAATTCTCTGTAGGTAACTCAGAAAATTATGCCAATTTACGTGAGTGATCCTCAGATATGTACGCAACTTTCATTAATTTGAGCAAGTCTGGTGCCTCAATAAAATTCGTCTTTACGAACTGTTCTGTTTTGACAGATTCTGCCTTTTATTTCGCATTGCCTGTTTTGATATGTTCGATGGATATTTCGATTCCATTAACTTTCAGTAGCTTTGTGCAATGTCCAGAAGTGTTAAGAATGATTATGTCACCTCTCGAACATGTAAATTTTGATTGTGCACTAACCCTCTAATGAGTTGTTTTGAGTTTGGTGTGGAGGAAGTTTTCAAGGATCAAGAGAGGGAGATGATACAATATGATCAAGGAGAGTGAAAGCTCTAAGCTTGGGGATGCCCCGGTGGTTCACCCCTGCATATTTCAAGAAGACTCTAGCGTCTAAGCTTGGGGATGCCCAAGGCATCCCCTTCTTCATCGACAACATTATCAGGTTCCTCCCCTAAAACTATATTTTTATTCCATCACATCTTATGTGCTTTGCTTGGAGCGTCGGTTTGTTTTTGTTTTTGTTTTTGTTTGAATAAAATGGATCCTAGCATTCTTTGTGTGGGAGAGAGACACGCTCCGCTGTTGCATATGGACAAGTATGTCCTTAGGCTTTACTCATAATATTCATGGCGAAAGTTTCTTCTTCGTTAAATTGTTATATGGTTGGAATTGGAAAATGATACATGTAGTAATTGCTAAAATGTCTTGGATAATGTGATACTTGGCAATTGTTGTGCTCATGTTTAAGCTCTTGCATCATATA
Source organism: Lolium rigidum (assembly GCF_022539505.1). Classification (NCBI taxonomy): domain Eukaryota; kingdom Viridiplantae; phylum Streptophyta; class Magnoliopsida; order Poales; family Poaceae; genus Lolium; species Lolium rigidum. Next base: position 278,799,028 of record NC_061509.1, read on the forward strand.
CTTTGCACCTATTAATGAACAAATACATAGAGCTTGCTAAAATTTGGTTTGCATAATTGGTCTCTCTAAAGTCTAGATAATTTCTAGTATTGAGTTTGAACAACAAGGAAGACGGTGTAGAGTCTTATAATGTTTTCAATATGTCTTTTATGTGATTTTTGCTGCACCGCTTCATCCTTGTGTTTGTTTCAAAGAACCTTGCTAGCCTAAACCTTGTATCGAGAGGGAATACTTCTCATGCATCCAAAATCCTTGAGCCAACCACTATGCCATTTGTGTCCACCATACCTACCTACTACATGATATTTCTCCGCCATTCCAAAGTAAATTGCTTGAGTGCTACCTTTAAAATTTCTATTCTCTACCTTTACAATATATAGCTCATGGGACAAATAGCCTAAAAACTATTGTGGTTTTGAATATGTACTTATGCACTTTATCTCTTATTAAGTTGCTTGTTGTGCGATAACCATGTTCCTGGGGACGCCATCAACTACTCTTTGTTGAATATCATGTGAGTTGCTATGCATGTCTGTCTTGCCTGAAGTAAGGGAGATTTACCACTTATTTAATGTTTAGAGCATGCATATTGTTAGAGAAGAACATTGGGCCGCTAACTAAAGCCATGAATCATGGTGGAAGTTTCAGTTTTGGACATATATCCTCAATCTCATATGAGAAAATTAATTGTTGCTACATGCTTATGCATTAAAGTGGAGTCCATTATCTGTTGTCTATGTTGTCCCGGTATGGATGTCTAAGTTGAGAGTAATCAAAAGCGAGAAATCCAATGCGAGCTTTCTCCTTAGACCTTTGTACAGGCGGCATAGAGGTACCCCTTTGTGACACTTGGTCGAAACATGTGCATTGCGATGATAATCCCGGTAATCCGAGCTAATTAGGACAAGGTGTGGGCACTATTAGTATACTATGCATGAGGCTTGCAACTTGTAAGATATAATTTACATAACACATATGCTTTATTACTACCGTTGACAAAATTGTTTCTTGTTTTCAAAACCAAAGCTCTAGCACAAATATAGCAATCAATGCTTCCCTCTGCGAAGGGCCTTTCTTTTACTTTTACTGTTGAGTCGAGTTCACCCATCTCTCTCCACCTCAAGAAGCAAACACTTGTGTGAATTGTGCATTGATTCCTACATACTTGCATATTGCACTTGTTATATTACTTTGCATTGACAACTATCCATGAGATATACATGTTACAAGTTGAAAGCAACCGCTGAAACTTAATCTTCCTTTGTGTTGCTTCAGTACCTTTACTTTGATTTATTGCTTTATGAGTTAACTCTTATGCAAGACTTATTGATGCTTGTCTTGAAAGTACTATTCATGAAAAGTCTTTGCTATATGATTCATTTGTTTACTCATGTCATTTACATTGTTTTGATCGCTGCATTCATTACATATGCTTACAATAGTATGATCAAGGTTATGATGGCATGTCACTCCAGAAATTATCTTTGTTATCGTTTACACTGCTCGGGACGAGCGAGAACTAAGCTTGGGGATGCTGATACGTCTCCGACGTATCGATAATTTCTTATGTTCCAAGCCACATTATTGATGATACCTACATGTTTTATGCATACTTTATGTCATATTTATGCATTTTCTGGAACTAACCTATTAACAAGATGCCGAAGAGCCAGTTGTTGTTTTCTGCTGTTTTTGGTTTCAGAAATCCTAGTAAGGAAATATTCTCGGAATTGGACGAAACCAACGCCCAGGGGCCTATTTTCACACGAAGCTTCCAGAAGACCGGAGAGAAGACGAAGTGGGGCCACGAGGCGGCGCCACACTAGGGCGGCGTGGCCCAAGCCCTGGCCGCGCCACCCTAGCGTGTGGGCCCCTCGTGACTCTCCCGACTCTGCCCTTCCGCCTACAAATAGCCTTCGTCGCGAAAACCCCAGTACCGAGAGCCACGATACGGAAAACCTTCCAGAGACGCCGCCGCCGCCAATCCCATCTTGGGGGATTCAGGAGATCGCCTCCGGCACCCTGCCGGAGAGGGGAATCATCTCCCGGAGGACTCTACACCGCCATGGTCGCCTCCGGAGTGATGAGTGAGTAGTTCACCCCTGGACTATGGGTCCATAGCAGTAGCTAGATGGTTGTCTTCTCCTCATTATGCTTCATTGTCGGGTCTTGTGAGCTGCCTAACATGATCAAGATCATCTATCTGTAATGCTACATGTTGTGTTTGTTGGGATCCGATGAATAGAGAATACTATGTTATGTTGATTATGAATTTATATCCATGTGTTGTTTATGATCTTGCATGCTCTCCGTTATTAGTAGAGGCTCTGGCCAAGTTTTTACTCTTAACTCCAAGAGGGAGTATTTATGCTCGATAGTGGGTTCATGTCTCCGTGAATCTGGGGGAGTGATAGAAACCCCTAAGGTTATGGATGTGTTGTTGCCACTAGGGATAAAACATTGATGTTATGTCCGAGGATGTAGTTATTGATTACATTACGCATCATACTTAATGCAATTGTCTGTTGTTTGCAACTTAATACCGGAAGGGGTTCGGATGATAACCTGAAGGTGGACTTTTTAGGCATAGATGCATGCTGGATAGTGGTCTATGTACTTTGTCGTAATGCCCAATTAAATCTCACTATACTCATCATATCATGTATGTGCATGGTCATGCCCTCTCTATTTGTCAATTGCCCAACTGTAATTTGTTCACCCAACATGCTTATTCTTATGGGAGAGACACCACTAGTGAACTGTGGTCCCCGGTCCAATTCTTTACATCTGAAATACAATCTACCGCAATTGTTCTACTTGTTCTCTGCAAACAATCATCATCCACACTATACATCTAATCCTTTGTTACGAGCAAGCCGGTGAGATTGACAACCTCACTTTGTTTCGTTGGGGCAAAGTATCTTGGTTGTGTTGTGCAGGTTCCACGTTGGCGCCGGAATCCCTGGTGTTGCACCGCACTACATCTCGCCGCCATCAACCTTCAACGTGCTTCTTGGCTCCTACTGGTTCGATTAAACCTTGGTTTCTTACTGAGGGAAAACTTGCCGCTGTACGCATCACACCTTCCTCTTGGGGTTCCCAAAGGACGCGTGCTGTACGCGTATCAAGACTGTTTTCTGGCGCCGTTGTCGGGGATCTGAAGAAAAGTTACACCACAAATATCTCTAACTCCCACGTCAACTACACGCCAGCAACTGTTTTCTGGCGCCGTTGCCGGGGAGATCAAGACACGCTGCAAGGGGAGTCTCCACATCCCAATCTCTTTACTTTGTTTTTGTCTTGCTTTACTTTTGTTTACTACTTTGTTTGCTGCATTAAATCAAAAATACAGAAAAATTAGTTGCTAGTTTTACTTTACTTGCTATCTTGTTTGCTATATTAAAAAAAACACAAAAAATTAGTTACTTGCATTTGCTTTACTTATTTTAACATGTTTTCTTTTAATTTTACTGTAAAAGATATACCTGTGGGACGAGGGTCTATAATTGGGAGAGATAATATAGAAGAATTTTTCACCCATGTTAGTATGCATGAAGATCTTAAAGATATACCCCTTGCAAAAGCTGTCCCTACTTATGAAGATGCCTCTGTTTGTTTGGTACGCATGATGGAAGCTAGATTTATTAGTCTCAACCCCATGATACAACACATGTTTCTTACACTTTCGATATGGAGAGGGGAGAGAAGAGAGATTTTGTTCTAAAAGTCTTAGTGCGAGAATTTGCGGATATAGCTAAAGAAGCTAGAAAAGTTTTTAGTAAGCATGATAGGCTTGGTATGATCACCGATTTTAAGAGAACACTTGAAAAAAGGGATATGGATAGAATTAAGTACACTAATAATGATAATGATGGTGGGGAGATCAAAGCACCAATACCATGTAAGCTCCTAGCGATGTATGAAGCACTAGAAAATAACTATGCTTGGCTTGTTCCTGAAAATTTGTTTGATGAGAGTAGCAAGCCCAAGACTAATGAAAAGGGGGCCGCTGCAACTTATGTATCCAATATACTATGCATGGTTGAGAAAACTTCAAACCCAGCTGTAGATGCACCATCTCTTGATAATACTTGATACACACTTTCTGCGCCTAGCTGAAAGGTGTTAAAGAAAAGCACTTATGGGAGACAACCCATGTTTTTACTACAGTACCTTTATTTTATATTTGAGTCTTGGAAGTTGTTTACTACTGTAGCAACCTCTCCTTATCTTAGTTTTGTGTTTTGTTGTGCCAAGTAAAGTCGTTGATAGTAAGGTTCATACTAGATTTGGATTACTGCGCGGAAACAGATTTCTTTGCTGTCACGAATCTGGGCAAAATTCTCTGTAGGTAACTCAGAAAATTATGCCAATTTACGTGAGTGATCCTCAGATATGTACGCAACTTTCATTAATTTGAGCAAGTCCGGTGCCTCAACAAAATTCGTCTTTACGAACTGTTCTGTTTTGACAGATTCTGCCTTTTATTTCGCATTGCCTATTTTGATATGTTCGATGGATATTTCGATTCCATTAACTTTCAGTAGCTTTGTGCAATGTCCAGAAGTGTTAAGAATGATTATGTCACCTCTGAACATGTAAATTTTGATTGTGCACTAACCCTCTAATGAGTTGTTTTGAGTTTGGTGTGGAGGAAGTTTTCAAGGATCAAGAGAGGGAGATGATACAATATGATCAAGGAGAGTGAAAGCTCTAAGCTTGGGGATGCCCGGTGGTTCACCCCTGCATATTTCAAGAAGACTCTAGCGTCTAAGCTTGGGGATGCCCAAGGCATCCCCTTCTTCATCGACAACATTATCAGGTTCCTCCCCTGAAACTATATTTTTATTCCATCACATCTTATGTGCTTTGCTTGGAGCGTCGGTTTGTTTTTGTTTTCTCTTTTTTTTGAATAAAATGGATCTAGCATTCTTTGTGTGGGAGAGAGACACGCTCCGCTGTTGCATATGGACAAGTATGTCCTTAGGCTTTACTCATAATATTCATGGCGAAAGTTTCTTCTTCGTTAAATTGTTATATGGTTGGAATTGGAAAATGATACATGTAGTAATTGCTAAAATGTCTTGGATAATGTGATACTTGGCAATTGTTGTGCTCATGTTTAAGCTCTTGCATCATATACTTTGCACCTATTAATGAACAAATACATAGAGCTTGCTAAAATTTGGTTTGCATAATTGGTCTCTCTAAAGTCTAGATAATTTCTAGTATTGAGTTTGAACAACAAGGAAGACGGTGTAGAGTCTTATAATGTTTTCAATATGTCTTTTATGTGAGTTTTGCTGCACCGCTTCATCCTTGTGTCTGTTTCAAATAACCTTGCTAGCCTAAACCTTGTATCGAGAGGGAATACTTCTCATGCATCCAAAATCCTTGAGCCAACCACTATGCCATTTGTGTCCACCATACCTACCTACTACATGGTATTTCTCCGCCATTCCAAAGTAAATTGCTTGAGTGCTACCTTTAAAATTTCTATTCTCTACCTTTACAATATATAGCTCATGGGACAAATAGCCTAAAAACTATTGTGGTATTGAATATGTACTTATGCACTTTATCTCTTATTAAGTTGCTTGTTGTGCGATAGCCATGTTCCTGGGGACGCCATCAACTACTCTTTGTTGAATATCATGTGAGTTGATATGCATGTCCGTCTTGTCTGAAGTAAGGGAGATTTACCACTTATTTAATGGTTAGAGCATGCATATTGTTAGAGAAGAACATTGGGCCGCTAACTAAAGCCATGAATCATGGTGGAAGTTTCGAGTTTTGGACATATATCCTCAATCTCATATGAGAAAATTAATTGTTGCTACATGCTTATGCATTAAAGTGGAGTCCATTATCTCGTTGTCTATGTTGTCCCGGTATGGATGTCTAAGTTGAGAATAATCAAAAGCGAGAAATCCAATGCGAGCTTTCTCCTTAGACCTTTGTACAGGCGGCATAGAGGTACCCCTTTGTGACACTTGGTCGAAACATGTGCATTGCGATGATAATCCCGGTAATCCGAGCTAATTAGGACAAGGTGCGGGCACTATTAGTATACTATGCATGAGGCTTGCAACTTGTAAGATATAATTTACATAACACATATGCTTTATTACTACCGTTGACAAAATTGTTTCTTGTTTTCAAAACCAAAGCTCTAGCACAAATATAGCAATCAATGCTTCCCTCTGCGAAGGGCCTTTCTTTTACTTTTACTGTTGAGTCAGTTCACCCATCTCTCTCCACCTCAAGAAGCAAACACTTGTGTGAATTGTGCATTGATTCCTACATACTTGCATATTGCACTTGTTATATTACTTTGCATTGACAACTATCCATGAGATATACATGTTACAAGTTGAAAGCAACCGCTGAAACTTAATCTTCCTTTGTGTTGCTTCAATACCTTTACTTTGATTTATTGCTTTATGAGTTAACTCTTATGCAAGACTTATTGATGCTTGTCTTGAAAGTACTATTCATGAAATGTCTTTGCTATATGATTCATTTGTTTACTCATGTCATTTACATTGTTTTGATCGCTGCATTCATTACATATGCTTACAATAGTATGATCAAGGTTATGATGGCATGTCACTCCGAAATTATCTTTGTTATCGTTTACCCGCTCGGGACGAGCAGAGAACTAAGCTTAGGGATGCTGATACGTCTCCGACGTATCGATAATTTCTTATGTTCCATGCCACATTATTGATGATACCTACATGTTTTATGCATACTTTATGTCATATTTATGCATTTTCCGGAACTAACCTATTAACAAGATGCCGAAGAGCCGATTCTGTTGTTTTACTGCTGTTTTTGGTTTCAGAAATCCTAGTAAGGAAATATTCTCGGAATTGGACGAAACCAACGCCCAGGGGCCTATTTTCACACGAAGCTTCCAGAAGACCGGAGAGAAGACGAAGTGGGGCCACGAGGCGGCGCCACACTAGGGCGGCGCGGCCCAAGCCCTGGCCGCGCCACCCTAGCGTGTGGGCCCCTCGTGACTCTCCCGACTCTGCCCTTCCGCCTACAAATAGCCTTCGTCGCGAAAACCCCAGTACCGAGAGCCACGATACGGAAAACCTTCCAGAGACGCCGCCGCCGCCAATCCCATCTCGGGGGATTCAGGAGATCGCCTCCGGCACCCTGTCGGAGAGGGGAATCATCTCCCGGAGGACTCTACACCACCATGGTCGCCTCCGGAGTGATGAGTGAGTAGTTCACCCCTGGACTATGGGTCCATAGCAGTAGCTAGATGGTTGTCTTCTCCTCATTATGCTTCATTGTCGGGTCTTGTGAGCTGCCTAACATGATCAAGATCATCTATACGTAATGCTACATGTTGTGTTTGTTGGGATCCGATGAATAGAGAATACTATGTTATGTTGATTATCAATTTATATCTATGTGTTGTTTACGATCTTGCATGCTCTCCGTTATTAGTAGAGGCTCTGGCCAAGTTTTTACTCTTAACTCCAAGAGGGAGTATTTATGCTCGATAGTGGGTTCATGTCTCCGTGAATGCGGGGAGTGACAGAAACCCCTAAGGTTATGGATGTCTTGTTGCCACTAGGTATAAAACATTGATGCTATGTCCGAGGATGTAGTTATTGATTACATTACGCACCATACTTAATGCAATTGTCATGTTGTTTGCAACTTAATACTTGGAAGGGGTTCGGATGATAACTCTGAAGGTGGACTTTTTAGGCATAGATGCATGTCTGGATAGCGGTCTATGTACTTTGTCGTAATGCCCAATTAAATCTCACTATACTCATCATATCATGTATGTGCATGGTCATGCCCTCTCTATTTGTCAATTGCCCAACTTTAATTTGTTCACCCAACATGCTTATTCTTATGGGAGAGACACCACTAGTGAACTGTGGACCCCGGTCCAATTCTTTACATCTGAAATACAATCTACTGCAATTGTTCTAATGTTCTCTGCAAACAATCATCATCCACACTATACATCTAATCCTTTGTTACAGCAAGCCGGTGAGATTGACAACCTCACTGTTTCGTTGGGGCAAAGTATCTTGGTTGTGTTGTGCAGGTTCCACGTTGGCGCCGGAATCCCTGGTGTTGCGCGGCACTACATCTCGCCGCCATCAACCTTCAACGTGCTTCTTGGCTCCTACTGGTTCGATTAAACCTTGGTTTCTTACTGAGTAAAAACTTGCCGCTGTACGCATCACACCTTCCTCTTGGGGTTCCCAACGGACGCGTGTTGTACGCGTATCAAGACTGTTTTCTGGCGCCGTTGCTGGGGATCTGAAGAAAAGTTACACCACAAAGATCTCTAACTCCCACGTCAACTACACGCCAGCACCGACGCCAAAGAGAGACTCATTCGTCACCAAACAGAACTGCCATCTATCAATCCATCTACACCACATCGAAGGAGATCCACCACCATAGTTCATCCATTTCATCTCCCATCTCCTTCATAGCCATAGCCATCACCATTGTAATAGAGATCTCCTTGAGAATTGGGGACCGTTGGAAGAATATTTTGATTTCAATTCAAGTATTTGCAGCAATGATTTTTATCTTTGATCTTGATATTATGTGTGAGTAGTCCTCACGGGCTGCGGGTTGGGGTGAATCCTCGCAGCGTTTATATGCATCTAATCTCATAAATATGTGTAAGAATTGAAAATGAGCTTTGCAATATTGTATCCTTGTCTCTTTGCCTCGATTCGATGATCTGCAGGTAGCCATGTCTATCGGATCGATCAAGGGAAGAGGTGGGATGATCGAGGGGAGAACGGTGTGCTACTGTGAAACCTCAATGATAGAAATGGGAAAGTAACGATACATGTTTAGTGATTCAGTGTGGATCAACAACACAATCATTTAGCTTAATGCTTTGGTTTGTATTTATTTACTTAATAATTGTTGTTACTCGCGGCTGTGCGAACAATGGTTGGACCAAGAAGCTCTTATCACCTCTGGCTTTAGGGGAAAGAGTATCTACGGATGTTTTACTCACAAATCTCTTATCACTATTTTATTTACTACACATTTGCACTTCATTTCTATATGTATGCATAGCTGCAGGAAAATCCTTAACCCTGGCATATTTCCATCCATTCAACACAACCCAATCAAAGTAAACTAGATAGGTCCGGTAAACATAAAATAAAATCAACTAGCAAAGTCTTGTAGACGTTTCCTTTACACCATTTTAGCAGTGCTTTCCAAGGTTCGATTAAACCAAGGTCTTCTAGGAAAAACGCTTATCATACTACGATCCATAATCCGGATCGAATGTATCACCAAACAGTTGCTGCTCGTCAATGGAGTACCCGTTGATGACGCGTGAAGCACACGTCCGTTGGGAACCCCAAGAGGAAGGTGTGATGCGTACAGCAGCAAGTTTTCCCTCAGTAAGAAACCAAGGTTATCAAACCAGTAGGAGATGAAAGCCACGTGAAGGTTGTTGGTGAAGGTTTGTAGTGCGGCGCAACACCAGGGATTCCGGCGCCAACGTGGAACCTGCACAACACAATCAAAATACTTTGCCCCAACTTAACAGTGAGGTTGTCAATCTCACCGGCTTGCTGTAAACAAAGGATTAAACGTATGGTGTGGAGAATGATGTTTGCTTGCAAAGAACAACAGAGAAAAATGATTGCAGTAGGTTGTATTTCAGATGTAAAAGAATGGACCGGGGTCCACAGTTCACTAATGGTGTCTCTCCAATAAGATAAATAACATGTTGGGTGAATAAATTACAGTTGGGCAATTGACAAATAGAGAGGGCATAACAATGCACATACATATCATGATGACTACTATGAGTTTTACTTAGGGCATTACGACAAAGAACATAGACCGCTATCCATCATGCATCTAAGCCAAAAAAGTCCACCTTCGGGTTAGCATCCGCACCCCTTCCAGTATTAAGTTGCAAACAACAGACAATTGCATTAAGTATTGTGCGTAATGTAAACAATACAAATATTCTTAGACAAAGCATTGATGTTTTATCCTTAGTGGCAACAGCACATCCACAACCTTAGAACTTTCTCGTCATCGTCCCGCATTCAATGGAGGCATGAACCCACTATCGAGCATAAATACTCCCTCTTGGAGTCACAAGTATCAACTTGGCCAGAGCCTCTACTAGCAACGGAGAGCATGCAAGATCATAAACAGCACATATATGATAGATCAATAATCAACTTGACATAGTATTCCATATTCATCGGATCCAAACAAACACAACATGTAGCATTACAAATAGATGATCTTGATCATGATAGGCATCTCACAAGATCTAAACTTGATAGCACAACAGGAGAAGACAACCACCTAGCTACTGCTATGGACCCATAGTCCAAGGATGAACTACTCACGCATCAGTCCGCAGGCGGGCATGGTGATGCATAGCCCTCCGGTGATGATTCCCCTCTCCGGCAGGGTGCCTGAGGTGATCTTCAGAACCCCCCGAGATGGGGTTGACGGCGGCGGCGTCTCAGTAACTTTTCTCGTATCGTGGCTCTCGGTACTAGGGTTTTCGCGACGGAGAGATTATGTAGACGAAGGGGCAGAGTCGGGGGACGCTCGAGGGGCCCACCCCATAAGGCGGCACGGCCAGGGGTGGGCCGCGCCCCCCTAGGGTGTGGCCGCCTCGTCACCCCTCTTCGTCTCCTCTTCGGACTTCTGGAAGGCTCCGTGGAAAATAAGACCGTGGGCTTTTGTTTCGTCCAATTCCGAGAATATTTCCTGTGTAGGATTTCTGAAACCAAAAACAGCAGAAAACAGAACTGGCGCTTCGGCATCTTGTTAATAGGTTAGTGCCGGAAAATGCATCAAAATGATATAAAGTGTATATAAAACATGTGAGTATTGTCATAAAACTAGCATGGAACATAAGAAATGATAGATACGTTTGAGACGTATCAAGCATCCCCAAGCTTAGTTCCTACTCGCCCTCGAGTAGGTAAACGATAACAAGGTTAATTTCTGAAGTGACATGCTACTATCATAATCTTGATCAATACTATTGTAAAGCATATGAGATGAATGAAGTGATTCAAAGCAATGGTAAAGATAATGGCTAAACAACTGAATCATATAGCAAAGACTTTTCATGAATAGTACTTTCAAGACAAGCATCAATAAGTCTTGCATAAGAGTTAACTCATAAAGCAATAGGTCCTTAATAGAAGGTTCTGAAGCAACACAAAGGAAGATATAAGTGTCAGAAGTTGCTTTCAACTTTCAACATGTATATCTTGTGGATAATTGTCAACACAAAGTAATATGATGAGTGCAAATAAGCAAGTATGTAAGAATCAATGCACACAGTTGACACAAGTGTTTGCTTCTAAGATGGAAAGAAGTAGGTAAACCGACTCAACATAAAGTAAAAGAAAGGCCCTTCGCAGAGAGAAGCGAGGATTACTCATGTGCTAGAGCTTTTTATTTTGAAAACATGGAAACAATTTTGTCAACGGTAGTAATAATTCATATGTGTTATGCATAAAACATCTTATAAGTTGCAAGCCTCATGCATCGAATACCAATAGTGCTCGCACCTTGTCCTAATTAGCTCGTATTTCCATGGATTATCATTGCATTACATATGTTTCAACCAAGTGTCACAAAGGGGTACCTCTATGCCACCTGTACAAAGGTCCAAGGAGATAAATCGCATTTGATTTCTCGATTTTGATAGATCTCAACTTGAGGACATCCATACCGGGACAACATAGAAAACAGATGATGGACTCCTCTTTAATGCTTTAAGCATTCAACAATAGGTAATATTCTCATAAGAGATTTGAGGATTAATTTCCAAGCTGAAACTTCCACCATGATACATGGCTTTGGTTGGCAGCCCAATGTTCTTCTCTAACAATATGCATACTCAAACCATTCAACTCATGGAAAATCTCCCTTACTTCAGACAAGACGAACATGCATAGCAACTCACATGATATTCAACAAAGGTGTAACAGTTGATGGCGTCCCCAGAAACATGGTTACCGCTCAACAAGCAACTTATAAGAAATAAGATACATAAGCGACATATTCTTTACCACAATAGTTTTTAGGCTACTTTCCCATGAGCTATGTATTGCAAAGACAAGGAATGAAATTTTGAAGGTAGCACGCAAGCAATTTACTTTGGAATGGCAGAAAAATACCACATAGTAGGTAGTTATGGTGGACACAAATGGCATAAGTTTTGGCTCAAGGTTTTGGATGCACGAGAAGCATTCCCTCTCAGTACAAGGCTTTGGCTAGCAAGGTTGTTTGAAGCAAACACAAGTATGAACCGATACAGCAAAACTTACATAAGAACATATTGCAAGCATTATAAGACTCTACATTGTCTTTCTTGTTGTTCAAACACTTTTACCAGAAAATATCTAGACTTTAGACCAATCATGCAAACCAAATTTCGACAAGCTCTACGGTAGTTCTCCACTAATAGGTTTAAACTACAAGATGCAAGAGCTTAAACATGATCTATTTAAGAACTCAAAACAATTTCCAAGTATCAAATTATTCAAGACCATATACCAATTATCACATGAAGCATTTTCTGTTTCCAACCAAATAGCAATGAATGAAGCGGCTTTCAACCTTCGCCATGAACATTAAAAGTAAAACTAAGAACACCAGTGTTCAATGTGAAAAAGCGGAGCGTGTCTTTCTCCCACACAAGGATTGCTAGGATCCGAATTTATTCAAACATAAACAAAAAATAAAAGCACACAGACGCTCCAAGTAAAGCACATAAGATGTGACAGAATAAAAATATAGTTTGACTAGAGGTGACCTGATAAGTTGTTGATGAAGAAGGGGATGCCAAGGCATCCCCAAGCTTAGATGGTTGAGTCTTCTTGAAATATGCAGGGATGAACCATGGGGGCATCCCCAAGCTTAGACTTTTCACTCTTCTTGATCATATTATATCATCCTCCTCTCTTGATCCTTGAAAACTTCCTCCACACCAAACTCAAAACAATCTCATTAGAGGGTTAGTGCATAATCAAAAATTCACATGTTCAGAGAGGACACAATCATTCCCAAAACTTCTGGATATTACCCAAGGCTACTGAAAGTTAATGGAGCAAAGAAATCCACTCAACACAGTAAAAGAGGCAATGTGAAATAAAAGGCAGAATCTGTCAAAACAGAACAGTCCGTAAAGACGAATTTTTTCGAGGCACTTAACATGCTCAGATGAAGAAGCTCAAATTGAATGAAAGTTGCGTACATATCTGAGGATTACTCATGAATTTTCGTAGATTTTTTAGAGTTTCGTACAGAGATATCTACTCAAATTCGTGACAGCTAGAAATCTGTTTCTGCGCAGAAATCCAAATCTAGTATCAACCTTCCTATCAAAGACTTTACTTGGCACAACAATGCAATAAAGTAAAGATACAAAGGTATTGCTACAGTAGTAACAAGCACCTTGACTCAAATATAAAAAAAATGGCAGAAATAAAATAATGGGTTGTCTCCCATAAGCGCTTTTCTTTAACGCCTTTCAGCTAGGCGCAGAAAGTGTAAATCAAGTAACATCAAGAGATGAAGCATCAACATCATAATTTGTTTTAATAATAGAATCAAAAGGCAACTTCATTCTCTTTCTAGGGAAGTGTTCCATACCTTTCTTAAGAGGGAATTGATATTTAATATTTCCTTCTTTCATATCAATAATAGCACCAACAGTTCGAAGAAAGGGTCTTCTCAAAATAATAGGACAAAATGCATTGCATTCAATATCCAAGAAAAAAAAATCAACGGGGACAAGGTTATTGTTAACCGTAATGTGAATATTGTCAATCCTCGCCAAAGGTTTCTTTATAGAATTATCAGCAAGATTAACATCCAAATAACAATATTTCAAAGGTGGCAAGTCAAGCATATCATAAAGTTTCTTAGGCATAACACAAATACTTGCACCAAGATCACATAAAGCATTACAATCAAAATCATTTACCTTCATTTTAATGATGGGATCCCAACCATCTTCTAATTTTCTAGGAATAGAAGTTTCAAGTTTTAATTTCTCTTCTCTAGCTTTAATGAGAGCATTTGTAATATGTTTTGTAAAGGCCAAGTTTATAGCACTAGCATCAGGACTTCTAGCAAGTTTTTGCAAGAACTTAATAACTTCAGAGATATGACGATTATCAAAATCTGAACCATTATGATCTAAAGCAATGGGATCATTGTCCCCAATATTCTGAAAAATTTCAGCACTTTTATCACAAACAGTTTCAGCGGTTTCAGGCAATTTTGCACGCTTTGTATTAGGAGTAGAAACATTGCCAACACCAATTATTTTACCATTCATAGTAGGAGGTTTAGCAACATGTGAAGCATCAACATTACTAGTGGTGGTAATATTCCAAACTTTAGCTACATTATTCTCTTTAGCAAGTTTTTCTTCTCTTTCCCACCTAGCATGCAATTCAGCCATCATTCTAATATTGTCATTAATTAAAACTTGTATGGCGTTTGCTGTAGCAAATAACTTAATATCTTTAGTTTCATTAAGCATAACTTTCAGTTTCAAAAGATCAACATCAGCAGCAAGACTATCAACCTTATAAGCAAGAACATCAATTTACCAAGCTTTTTCTCAACAAATTTGTTAAAAGCAGTTTGTGTATTAATAAATTCTTTAAGTATGACTTCAAGACCAGAGGGTACACTCCTACTATTGTTGTAAGAATTACCATAAGAATTACCATAACTATTACCATTATTAGAAGGATATGGCCTATAGTTGTTACCAAAATTATTCCTATAAGCATTGTTGTTGAAATTATTACTTTTAATGAAGTTCACATCAACATGCTCTTCTTGAGAAATCAATGAAGCTAAAGGAACATTATTAGGATCAACATTAGATCTACCATTAACAAGCATAGACATAATAACATCAATCTTATCACTCAAGGAGGAGGTTTCTTCAACAGAATTTACCTTCTTACCTTGGGGAGTCCTTTCAGTGTGCCATTCAAAGTAATTGATCATCATATCATCAAGAAGCTTTGTTGCGGCACCCAAAGTGATGGACATAAAAGTACCTCCAGCAGCTGAATCCAATAGGTTCCTCGAAGAAAATTTTAATCCTGCATAAAAGGTTTGGATGATCATCCAAGTAGTTAGTCCATGAGTAGGGCAATTCTTTACCAAAGATTTCATTCCTTCCCATGCTTGGGCAACATGTTCATTATCCAATTGCTTAAAATTCATAATGCTACTTCTCAAAGATATAATTTTAGCAGGAGGATAATATCTTCCAATGAAAGCATCTTTACATTTAGTCCATGAATCAATACTATTCTTAGGCAAAGATAGCAACCAATCCTTAGCTCTTCCTCTTAAGGAGAAAGGAAACAATTTCAGTTTTATAATGTCCCCATCTAGATCCTTATACTTTTGCATTTCACAAAGTTCAACAAAATTATTAAGATGGGTAGCGGCATCATCAGTACTAACACCAGAAAATTGCTCTCTCATAACAAGATTAGTAAAACATGTTTAATTTCATAAAATTCTGCTGTAGTAGCAGGTGGAGTAATAGGAGTGCATATGAAATCATTATTATTGGTGTTAGTGAAGTCACACAACTTAGTGTTCTCAGGAGTATTCATTTTAACAATAATAAAAATAAGTAAAGCAAACTGAATTAAATAAAGTAAAACAAGTAACTTTTGTGTGTGTTTTTTATATAAAGAAAGCAAACAAGACAGAAAATAAAAAAAATAAAGCAAGACAAGAAACAAAGTAAAGAGATTGGATGTGAGAGACTCCCCTTGCAGCGTGTCTTGATATCCCTGGCAACGGTGCCAGAAATTAGCTTGATGACGCGTGAAGCACACGTCCGTTGGGAACCTGATACGTCTCCAACGTATCGATAATTTCTTATGTTCCATGCCACTTTATTGATGATACCTACATGTTTTATGCATACTTTATGTCATATTTATGCATTTTTCGGCACTAACCTATTAACAAGATGCCGAAGAGCCAGTTGTTTTTTTCTGCTGTTTTTGGTTTCAGAAATCCTAGTAAGGAAATATTCTCGGAATTGGACGAAATCAACGCCCAGGATCTTATTTTTCCACGAAGCTTCCAGAAGTCCGGAGAGGAAACGAAGTGGGACGACGAGGCGCCCACACAACAGGGCGGCGCGGCCCAAGCCCTGGCTGCGCCGGCCTGGCGTGTGGGGCCCTCGTGGCGCCCCCTGACCTACCTCCTCCGCCTACTTAAGCCTTCGTCGATAATAACTCCAGTACCGAGAGCCATGATACGGAAAACCTTCCAGAGACGCCGCCGCCGCCAATCCCATCTCGGGGGATTCAGGAGATCGCCTCCGGCACCCTGCCGGAGAGGGGAATCGTCTCCCGGAGGACTCTTCACCGCCATGGTCGCCTCCGGAGTGATGAGTGAGTAGTTCACCCATGTACTATGGGTCCATAGCAGTAGCAAGATGGTCATCTTCTCCTAATTGTGCTATCATTGTTGGATCTTGTGAGCTGCCTAACATGATCAAGATCATCTATCTGTAATGCTACATGTTGTGTTTGTTGGGATCTGATGAATATGGAATACTATGCTATGTTGATTATCAATCTATTATCTATGTGTTGTTTATGATCTTGCATGCTCTCCGTTACTAGTAGAGGCTCTGGCCATGTTTTTTCTTGTAACTCCAAGAGGGAGTATTTATGCTCGATAATGGGTTCATGTCTCTATTAAATCTGGGGGAGTGACAGAAACCTCTAAGGTTGTGGATGTGCTGTTGCCACTAGGGATAAAACATCAATGCTATGTCTAAGGATGTATTTGTTGATTACATTACGCACCATACTTAATGCAATTGTCTGTTGTTTACAACTTAATACTGGAGGGGGTTCGGACGATAACCTGAAGGTGGACTTTTTAGGCATAGATGCATGCTTGGATAGCGGTCTATGTACTTTGTCGTAATGCCCAATTAAATCTCACAATACTCATCATAACATGTATGTGCATGGTCATGCCCTCTTTATTTGTCAATTGCCCAACTGTAATTTGTTCACCCAACATGCTTATTCTTATGGGAGAGGCACCTCTAGTGAACTGTGGACCCCGGTCCATTCTTTTAATCGAATACAATCTACTCGCAATACTCGTTTCTACTTGTTTTATGCAAACAATCATCATCCACACTATACATCTAATCCTTTGTTACAGCAAGCCGGTGAGATTGACAACCTCACTGTTACGTTGGGACAAAGTATCTTGGTTGTGTTGTGCAGGTTCCACGTTGGCGCCGGAATCCCTGGTACGGTGTTGCGCCGCACTACACTTCGCCGCCATCAACCTTCAACGTGCTTCTTGGCTCCTACTGGTTCGATAAACCTTGGTTTCTTACTGAGGGAAAACTTGCTGCTGTACGCATCACACCTTTCTCTTGGGGTTCCCAATGGTCACGTGCTGTACGCGTATCAAGACTGTTTTCTGGCGCCGTTGCCGGGGAGATCAGGACACGCTGCAAGGGGAGTCTCCACCTCCAATCTCTTTACTTTGTTTTTGTCTTGCTTTGTTTTATTTACTACTTTGTTTGCTGCATTATATCAAAACACAAAAAAATTATTTACTAGCTTTACTTTATTTACTGTCTTGTTTGCATTCTCCATATTAAAAACACAAAAAAATTAGTTACTTGCATTTACTTTATCTAGTTTGCTTTATTTACTACTGCTAAAATGGGTACTCCTGAAAATACTAAGTTGTGTGACTTCACAACCACAAATAATAATGATTTCTTATGCACACCTATTGCTCCACCTGCTACTACAACAGAATTCTTTGAAATTAAACCTGCTTTACTGAATCTTGTTATGAGAGAGCAATTTTCTGGTGTTAGTTCTCGATGATGCTGCTGCCCATCTTAATAATTTTGTTGAACTATGTGAAATGCAAAAGTATAAGGATGTAGATGGTGACATTATAAAATTAAAATTGTTTCCTTTCTCATTAAGAGGAAGAGCTAAAGATTGGTTGCTATCTCTGCCTAAGAATAGTATTGATTCATGGACTAAATGCAAGGATGCTTTTATTGGTAGATATTATCCTCCTGCTAAAATTATATCTTTGAGAAGTAGCATAATGAATTTTAAACAATTGGATAATGAGCATGTTACCCAAGCTTGGGAAAGAATGAAATCTTTGGTAAAAAAATTGCCCAACCCATGGGCTGACTACTTGGATGATCATCCAAACCTTTTATGCAGGACTGAATTTTTCTTCGCGGAACTTATTGGATTCAGCTGCTGGAGGTACCTTTATGTCCATCACTCTAGGCGACGCAACAAAGCTTCTTGATAATATGATGATTAATTACTCTGAATGGCACACGGAAAGAGCTCCACAAGGTAAGAAGGTAAATTTTGTTGAGGAAACCTCTTCCTTGAGTGATAAGATTGATGCTATTATGTCTATGCTTGCGACTGGTAGGACTAATGTTGATCCTAATAATGTTCTGTTAGCTTCATTGGTTGCTCAAGAAGAACATGTTGATGTGAACTTCATTAAAAATAATAATTTCAACAAGAATGCTTATCGGAACAATTCTAGTAACAACTATATGCCATATCCTTATAATAATGGTAACGGTTATGGTAATTCTTATGGGAATTCTTACAAAAATAATAGGAACACACCCCCTGGACTTGAAGCCATGCTTAAATAATTGGGATTTCTATTTTCGTGCCCCTGGCTCCTTAGTTGTACTCAGTTTTCCCCAGCTCCTTAGTTTTTCCTCAGTTTTCCCCAAGCCCTTGTCTGAACCCGCAGAAGGAGCTCGGACGGAAGGAATCCATTAAGTTGACCGTTCCGTGCTGACGAGTGGGGTCGTGTCATTTGTGGGGTCGCGTCGTGTGGGACCGCGTCGTGTGGGGCTGGTAGGAAGGGACCGCGTGGGACAGGACGAGACCATGTTTGTGGGGCCGTAGCGTGTGGAGCCGTGTGGGTCCGGGACGGGAGCACGAGTGGTTTCAGTCTCTTTCGCCTAGATTAGCAGTTTTCAATGTACCTTTTTCCTCTCTCTCGCTCGATCTCATTCATATTTGATAGCCTAAATTGGTAGCAAATCTAGAGCAGCTTGTCCTTCTGTTTTTTAACGCCATTCATTTCTTTATGCCTTCGTTTTTACCCAATCAGGTAGGAAATCTAGGGCACAAATCCGAGAGAAAATATAGGATAAGCTGCATACGAGCAACCAACATAGCATAGATATATTCAGGACAGATCCAAAAGTAGTACCGATAGATCCAACATAAGCTACATTTTACATGAATTTAAGATGCTCTACGGATAGAGCGAGTCACATACGAGAGAGTGCAGTAGGCACGTTCAACGCCTCCGGGTAGCACGTGTGACTCGCTTGGAGGTTGCGCGAGTGAATCCCAAGTGCTTTGTGTTTGGCCATGTACGCATGCACGTTCACGGTCCTTCCAACTCTAGCGCCACATCTGCCAATGGATTCAGCATGGTTCGCCAGGGAGTTGAAGGCGGTGGCGCGGAGCTTCCTGTTGCGAAGGGGCACTTGTAAATGCCTCGAGCAAAGGGGCCATCGTAATGGCCGGACTGCAGCCTCTCGAGGATGTGACGAGTCTTGGTGTGGAAGGACTCGTCGTCGCTATCGACGTCGCTGCTCGCACTCTGTCACGTAGCACCAAAGATCGTGCAAAAAAACGGAGTCAATTGCAACGATGATGGAACAGAGAGTGAACAAAAAATCATGCATGATAATATGGGCTCGAAAAAAGAGGTAGCCTCGAGTTACATTGGACACACTTATATCCAGGATTTGAGTCGAGCAAACCAAAGATCATGCACAACAAATTTGTACACACCAATTGTTTATCGACCAAACCCTGAATCAATTTATGCCCAAATATTCATCATCATCGGCACAAATCTTAAACAAAAGCAAATCACAAACACTAATAACGCAAGATCTAACACAAAAGGATCGAACTAGGAACAGACGAACAGTAATAACGCAAGATCTAACATAAAAGGATTGAACTAGGAACAGACGAACCGTAATAACGCTAGATCTAACACAAAATGATTGAAATGAGATAAGAACAAGGGAACAAAGGGTTACCTCCGGCTCGTTGTCGATGATGCTGGTGTCGTAGGGGTTCTCCGGCGCGTCGTATTGCACTGGTTCGTACGGGTCCCAAGCGACGGGGGACTGGACGGTGGCGGCGGCCGATGCGCCGGCTGCTACGTTGGAAGTAGCGACAGGGGCCTGGACGGGGGCAGCGGCCGATCCGCCGGCTGCTACGTTGGAAGCATCGACAGGGGCCTGGACGGGGGCGGCGGCCGATCCGCCGGCTGCTACGTTGGAAGCAGCGACAGGGGCCTGGACGGGGGCGGCGGCTGATGTGCCGACAATGGGCATCTCATTCTTCTCCATCGCCGGCGGTTTTCTTCGGGGTTTTTCTTCGGTTGTGGAGAAGATGATGGGACAGGAGAGGCGGTTGCAGTGAGCCAGTGAGAACGTGCGTCGAGGGAGAGAAAGAGGGGCTCTATAAAGACGAAGGTGGCGTGTACCGCAACACGCGTCCGCTATGCACGGCTGCGGCGTGCACCGCTACACGAGTCTAACCCCGGGACGTTTGGTGTACTCGGTTATAACCTCGGGCCTTATACAGTAAATTTTATCCGTACTCGGTTTTCCCCACGAGGACTTAGACCGGCAAGTGCAATATACTCAGTTTTACCCTCAAGTAGCTGGTCAACAGAGAGTCAACAAATGAGATTAACATAGCTAATTGAGTCATTTCATGCGCAAAAAAATCCAAAAAAATAAAAACATAGTGGCAACTACTCATGGAGTCTTCCTACGCAACTCTGCCACCTAGAAAACCTTAACAAACATGTATAAATCAAGTTTTACCACAAATTGCCACTTCTCGGAATCACTAGTGTAGCTATGAAGATGATTGGTTTTCCACCCAAACCCCTTTGCAAAACATCTTTCCCAAAACATAGTTTGTCTAAATGATGCCATAATTGTCACACTCATGTATATTTGAATTGCAAATAATTTGATGTAGCCCAATATGAATTATATTGTACAAAACACACATTTTTCATTTTGTAATTCTTTTGTTTGAATCCCTTAGTCTATTTACTATTTATGTGCCCTTGGATTCTTAGTACTACTCAGTTTTACCCTCAAGTACTTGTCACAAATGCTGCGAGAAGCCCAAACTTATCTGATTGGTTGAGCCATTGTCACACGGATCGACTCCACGAACCGTTGATCCACCGATCTAACTGGGCGTATACCTCTATCCGTCTCTTCGTGGCAACCTCTCTCTCTCTCTCTCTCTCTCTCTCTCTTTAGTGGCCACCCCTCTCTCTCTCTGTCGGTGGAGAATGCCCACCCCTCTATTTATGTGCAATAACGAGTTTGCCACTTAATATAGTTTGGGATATAGTATTGGTATAAACATGAGGCATACATATTTGCGGATTTCGGTGATTGCATTATTTGGCACCCCTCTAACAATTATCAACTATCTTTAGCTGTCCTTTTCTTTTAGGGAATATAGTTTGGGATATAGTATTGGTATTTTGAAACGGCCTAAAAGTGGTATAATTTTGTTATAAACATGAGGCATACATATTTGCGGATTTCGGTGATTGCTATCAACTATCTTTAGCTGTCCTTTTCTTTTAGGGAATATAGTTTGGGATATAGTATTGGTATTTTGAAACGGCCTAAACGTGGTATAATTTTGTTATAAACATGAGGCATACATATTTGCGGATTTCGGTGATTGCATTATTTGTCACCCCTCTAACAATTATCAACTATCTTTAGCTGTCCTTTTCTTTTAGGGAATATAGGATATTGTATTGGTATTTTGAAGGGACCCTATTTTGAAAGGGATCCCATTTTGAAACGGCCTAAAAGTGGTATAATTTTGTTATAAACATGAGGCATACATATTTGTGGATTTCGGTGCACCACCAAGTATTCGTGCACCCCGTACGAATCATGGGTGGATCGGCTCTTTGAGCCGATTCACGAGATAACTCGAGAGCCGATCGAGGCTCGTATTTAATGTTTACATGTATGCCCTGCGAGGAAACTAAGCGAGGCATCCCCATCACCTTCTCGACCGGGTATAGGTCAGGTGGCACGCCCTTGCACTTCGCATCGCCGCGTGTGACCGGAAGAGCATTGCGGGCCGTCGCTCGGAGGGGTCTCAGCCGGCCCGGCAGCTCTAGGCTCTTCCCGGCTCTACGGTGTTGACAAGGCCGCTGCCCGCCGGTGGGTTTTGGCGATCAACACATTCGGCACGCACGGTGGGACAATCGTCTACATCAACCACATCGCCATCTACGTCCGAGATGGCGGACGCACGCCGATCACCTACGAGGATCTGCCCGACGACCTCAAGAAGCAATACAACGAGATCAAGGCCACCCTCGAAGCCGACCTCATTGGCTCTTTCGGAGAACCCGTTCCCATGGCATCGGATGGAAGGGATTCTCACCGCAAGGTGCGCTCGATGGGATAGACCTCTCTACCCCGTCGGAGGAACGCACCAGGGGTCTCGCGGCGGAGATCAACTACTCCGGTGGCTCACTCGCTACACCGCCACTCCGAGAACTTGGTCAACGTGTTGGAGCGTGTCGCTCGCGCGTGATCCGAGAGATCATGAGCCACCGGTACTCGCCGTCGGACCAGCTCTCGGGACTCATCAAGGAGAGTTGCCACTCCAGATCCCGTCCACCGCTGCCATATGCGTTGGCAGCACCTGCTGAAGTGCCGACTACACCGGCATTCCTCGTCTACAGGATTGGTGGCGACCCTAGTGACTACCGGTTCTTAATGGAGGCGCCTAAGGAGATCCCTCAAGGATACGCGTGCATGTATGTGCCGGATTGTGGTGACCGGGCACTCACAAACCAGGCCACAACATCGGGGACTCCGGCGAAGACAGGAGGAACGTCGGCGATAGAGCTTGAGAAGCAGACGTGGCTAACTAAATGCGCCACACCGACGAAACTCCCGAGCCCAGAGCTGGAAAAGCAAACATGGCTGGCCAAGTACGCCACCCCGGCGAATCTTCAGAGTGCAACTCCTACGGCCAGCACAGCGGATCAGATCAGTACCATACTGAGAGACCAGCTCGGCATGATGCCGAAAAGAAGGGCAGTCGGCTATTCCAAGCCGTACCCCGACGATTACGAGATGATCCCGCTGCCACCTAAATATCGGCTCCCTGACTTCTCCAAATTCAGTGGATCGGATGGCTCCAGCTCCATCGAGCACGTCAGCCGATATTTGGCTCAACTAGGACCGGCTTCGGTGTCGGATCAGCTACGCGTGAGGCTCTTTTCACGATCCCTCGCGGGATCGGCTTTTGGATGGTACACCTCTTTGCCAGCAAACTCCATCCGATCTTGGAAGCAATTGGAAGAACAGTTCCATATGCAATACCATTCAGAAGCTTCCGAGTCCGGCATTGCCGATCTAGCACAACTACGTCGAAGCGCGGGAAACGGTGACGAATACATCCAACGCTTCAGGAATCTTAGGAACCGATGTTATTCGGTTCGTATAACCGAAAAGGAAGCGATCGAGTTGGCGATAGCAGAGCCTTGCAACACAGCTCAAGGACATGGCCTCCCAAGCGAGATTATCCTCGTCGGCGCACATGGTTCGAAACTATCAGCATATGAACAAGCGCCACCCCGACCTGTACCAAGACAAGTTCAAGCGTGCGTAGTTATGGTCGATACAGAGGAAGACGAAGTGCTCACGGGAGACCAAGAAATAGCAGTGGCTGAGTGGACTCGGGAGGAACCCCGTGGCCCGCAAATGGGTAAAGCCACCGGGGCCGCCCGGGGATTTGATTTTGACGTAACCAAGACTGAACAAATCTTCGACCTCCTGCTCCAAGGAGAAACGATTGACGATTCCCGAAGGTCTCAAGTTCCCCACGGCGAAAGAGCTAAACGGAAAGCCGTACTGCAAATTCCACAACTCGCTTTCCCATGCCACCAACGATTGCCGGGTGTGGCGTCAGCACATCCAAGCGGCGATAGAGAAGGGGCGGCTAATTTTCAACCAGTACGCCATGAAGGTCGACACCCAACCCTTCCCCGCCGTTAACATGGTAGAAATTACCTACCACGAAGGTTGCCAGCGGGTCCCTCGTTCAGCATCAACATGGTAGGACCTGGAAACCACTCTGGCAAAGATGGAGATGAGGGCAGCTGCTCTCATAGCAAGGATACAGAGGAGGCCGCTCCACGCGATCGGCTCCGTCATGATGGCAAGCGCTATGTCACAGAGGGAGAGGTGAAGAATATAAGATATCGAGCGACCCTCTCTCGATCACCTCCTCAACAAATATGTGAGTCGGTATGACCAACGCCGACGGTCCAATTACGATGATAGAGGAGATCGTTTGGCTAGAGAAGCCAGAAGATATCGTCGGCAGGATCGCGATGAGGAGGAGCACGAGCGCTGTGCCACGGAAGCATCAAGGGAGCAAGATGACAACGCCAGACATTGGGACTGCCCCTTCTTCGGACACTGCTCGGGATTCGAGGAATGAGCCGATTGCCCACAATCGGCAATTGCCCGGAATGCAACAAGAAGAAGAAGGAGGCGGCCAACGTGTCCGTGTTCGAGCGCCTAGGGCCTCTCCCGCCACAAAGCAAACACGCCGAGTCACCTCGTTGGGCAGATCTTGAGGATTCGGAAGACGAGGGAGAAGTGGAAGAAGACAGGTACCACCGGCCAAGGTGGTGCCACCGACGGACTCAGCCGTTCCCAAAAGCGCGGGGTTCAGCGATTGCGCGGCCTGGAGGAAGCCGAAAGGTTATACCTGCATACGCTAAGGAAGGCACGGCCTGATCTGGCTGCAAAGGTTCAGCGAACCCTGGATGAAGAGGGTCGTCCACGGAAAATGGAGTGGCGCCCCAAACAGAGGAAAGCCGATGATGAGACATCGGCTGGCACAAACATGGTACTCGTCTTGCCGACAGAGCTTAGCGCTCCACGACTCTACGGAGCACTCAAGGTGGACGACAGCAAGCGCATCAAGTCGGAGGTTGGGTTGGTTTTATCCAGCCTGACCAAGTAGCAAGATCAAACCAATAAGCAAACCAGGAGAGGCTGATCCTTGTGATCGGCCCCAAAAAATTTATGAAGGGAACTTACAAAACCTTAAACGAGCAAGCAACGTGGAGGCCGATTCCAGCAATCGGCCAAAATTATCCTCACCCACCATTCTGCCTGGGTTCAACATGTTATCCAACAGAGCCGATACCATCAATTCTCTTGACAGAATCGGCTCGGGGGGCACCCAGGTAGATAAAATACGAGGATATGCAACGGAAGCATCTCATCTTCTGGTGATGGGTATTGGAATATGGGGGCCGATGCACAGGTCGGCCGTAAAAAACAAAAAAAAAAAACAAACAAAATTTTTTACAGCCGATGCGAGGGCATCGACTTTAGAATTGAGAGGCAGCCGATGCGCAGCCAGCAGCCGATGCGTAGCCATCGACTTTAGTGGAATTATGCAATGTTTATCGAGTCTCCACCAGATCTAAACCAACGGTGGTGCCTTCTGTTGCTTCGAGGGAGTAAAACAATGGAAACTTCTCCAGCTACTTCGAGCCGATCCGGGTTCCTGAACCTTTTTGTCAAGGATTTCCAATCTTTGGGGCTAGTTCAGCTGAAACGGAAGATTATCGGCTATCGGAGGAAGAAAGAGGATCGGCTGTGGCGCATTCTCTCTGACATTCTCGCCTCGAGTGAGGCTCGGGGGCAGCGAGGCTCGAGTGAGGCTCGGGGGGCAGCAGGCCTAGTGGATACTCGTTTAAAGAACCGATGGGGATACCATCGGCTGATCCTTCATTGCAACCTTCTTCACAATGATGGGTACTGAAAAGGATTATTGGATTTGGTTGGAAAAGTTCGAAGGTTTTCCTGAAGATCCTGCATTTTCCACCAGATTTAGAAAATCATCAGCTGGAGAAGAGAAGGGTGAATTTCAAAGGACCGATGCGGTGCGATCGGCTCATTACGCATTGGCAAAAGGGACGAATCGGCAAGGTCAGTAGGAGAGAGAATCGGCTCAATTAAACTCAGAAGGAATCGGCAAAATCAAAATTGGGAAAAGTTCTTCATTGATTAAGATGAGATTTCTTACATAAAGAGCTAATTGCTCTCAAAAGGGAAATACTAGGGGATCCATTGCCCTATCTGCTACTACTGGCCCTATTCTAGAGGTCCTATCTATGGGCCATCACAGCCCTCGTCATCGCCGTCGTCGCTACTATCGGCGCTGCTCCCGGCGGGCTCGTCGTCGCTCCAATGGCCGCCGACCGGGCCCTCATTGTCTTCATCTTCTTCGTCAGCGTCGTCCTCGTCGCTGTCGAAGTCGCTAAGATTGCCCGGCCAAGGGCAGAACCTCTTGGCCGGCGGCTCGTCGGAGGAGCTCTCGTCGTCGTCCCTCCTCCTCCTCTTCCTCGCTCCTCCTCCTCCCCGGAAGAGGTGAAGTCGCAGGAGAAGCTGTCGTCGTCACTCTCCTCCTCCGTTTCCCCAACGGCGAGGAAGCGGAGGTCGCTCTCCCCATCCGTCAAGGACTGGTCGTCCTCGGACCAGATGGAGAAGTCGTGGTCTGACTCCTCCCCGGCCGCAATGGCGCGGCGGGTGTTGGCCGCGTGGACCGCCGCCGCGTTGTACTCCGGCGTCGGCTCACGGGACGTGGAGGATTGGCTGGCAAGATCCGATGGGGCAGAGGAGGAAGAAGACATGGTGGCTGGGAGGGTTTTTTGGAGTGCTAATGCGGAGGAGATACAAAGGAGAACTGTTCAGAGCGGTTAAATCGAAGGAGGATATAGTGGAAATTCAATGCCACAGCAGTTCTCGAGGGAGTGGTGCCTAAAAAGAAAAAAAACTGCCGGGTCACGCGGAGAAGTTGAGAAGGCAAGGCATCATCATGAGGGATACTGCGACGGTTCTGCCACGACATGACCCGACGAAGGAAAGCAGAGTGATTTTGGAATTACCAATTCCAAAACCAGGGGGGCATGTGTTATCACCAAGATTTGACCGAGTTGGAGGTGGGCCGCGATCAAGATGGTCTGAAGATATATATATATGGAGGATTACGTGAATCGGCCTATTATACCAAGTTGGGCTTAATTGCCCGTATATCTGTAACATATTAGATCTATTTTAGTTTAGAGATAGAATCTTACTCGTGCACGGTTTAGTGCATACCCACATTAGAAAGTCCCCTGGACTATAAATATGTACCTAGGGTTTATGGAATAAAGAACAACTCACGTTCAACCCCAAAACAAACCAATCTCGGCGCATCGCCAACTCCTTCGTCTCGAGGGTTTCTATCAGGTAAGCGACATGCTTGCGATCTAGGCAGCACAAGCCCCACGTTGTTCATGCGTTGCTCGTACTGAAGCGCTTTTGATGGCGAGCAACGTAGTTATCATTAGATGTGTTAGGGTTAGCATTGTTCTCCGTTTAAGCATGCTTACGTAGTGCAACCCTTGCATATCTAGCCGCCCTCACGCCTATCTCAGGTGTGGGGGCGGCACCCGCTTGATCATTATTTAGTAGATCCGATCCGTTACGATTGCTCCTTGTTCTACAAGGATTAGTTTAATATCTGCAATAGTTAGGCCTTACAAAGGGGGAGGATCCAGGTGGCACGTAGGGTGGCGTTCGCAAGTCCTAAACGGGATGTTCCGAGGATCAACTTCATGTTGGTTTTTAGGCCTTGTTTAGGATCGGCTTACGAGCACCGTGCGTGGCCGCGAGGCCCAACCTGGAGTAGGATGATCCGATTATGCGGTGAAAACCCTAAATCGTCGTAGATCTCATTAGCTTCATCTTGATCAAGCAGGACCACCAAGTATTCGTGCACCCCGTACGAATCATGGGTGGATCGGCTCTTTGAGCCGATTCACGGGATAACCTGAGAGCCGATCGAGGCTCGTATTTAATGTTTACATGTATGCCCTGCAGGAAACTAAGCGAGGCATCCCCATCACCTTCCTGACCAGGTATAGGTCAGGTGGCACGCCCTTGCACTTCGCATCGCCGCGTGTGACCGAGAAGAGCATTGCGGGCCGTCGCTCGGAGGGGTCTCAGCCAGCCGCAGCTCTAGGCTCTTCCCGGCTCTACGGTGTTGACAAGGCCGCTGCCCGCCGGTGGGTTTTGGCAGTCAACAACTACTCAGTTTTGCCCTCAAGTACTGTCACAAATGCTCTGAGAAGCCCAAACTTATCCTGATTGGTTGAGCCATTGTCACACGGATCAACTCCACGAACCGTTGATCCACTGATCTAACGGGCAGTATACCCCTATCCGTCTCTTCGTGGCAACCTCTCTCTCTCTCTCTCTCTCTCTCTCTTTGTGGCCACCCCTCTCTCTCTCTGTCGGTGGAGAATGCCCACCCCTCTATTTATGTGCAATAACGAGTTTGCCACTTAATATAGTTTGGGATATAGTATTGGTATAAACATGAGGCATACATATTTGCGGATTTCGGTGATTGCATTATTTGGCACCCCTCTAACAATTATCAACTATCTTTAGCTGTCCTTTTCTTTTAGGGAATATAGTTTGGGATATAGTATTGGTATTTTGAAACGGCCTAAAAGTGGTATAATTTTGTTATAAACATGAGGCATACATATTTGCGGATTTCGGTGATTGCTATCAACTATCTTTAGCTGTCCTTTTCTTTTAGGGAATATAGTTTGGGATATAGTATTGGTATTTTGAAACGGCCTAAACGTGGTATAATTTTGTTATAAACATGAGGCATACATATTTGCGGATTTCGGTGATTGCATTATTTGTCACCCCTCTAACAATTATCAACTATCTTTAGCTGTCCTTTTCTTTTAGGGAATATAGGATATTGTATTGGTATTTTGAAGGGACCCTATTTTGAAAGGGATCCCATTTTGAAACGGCCTAAAAGTGGTATAATTTTGTTATAAACATGAGGCATACATATTTGCGGATTTCGGTGATTGCATTATTTGTCACCCCTCTAACAATTATCAACTATCTTTAGCTGTCCTTTTCTTTTAGGGAATATAGTTTGGGATATGGTATTGGTATTTTGAAACGGCCTAAAAGTGGTATAATTTTGGTATAAACACGAGGCATACATATTTGCGGATTTCGGTGATTGCATTATTTGTCACCCCTCTAACAATTATCAACTATCTTTAGCTTTCCTTTTCTTTTAGGGAATATAGTTGGTAATTTCGGTGAATGCACACACTAACTTTGAAAACAACTACAAGTACATGTAACTGAATAATGGATTTGTAAGGTATCCCTTGTAACAACTTCTAGCGCCTGGTGAGCAATGATAAGAATCCAATCGTAATTATACAACAAAAAAAACCAGCCATCAGGTTAGCTTGCTTCTTCAACTCGATCAGCTGCCTTAACTGCTTGTTCATTTTCTTCAGTTCTCCCTTCACTTCCACCAGTTCTGCATTGGGAGCACTAGGAATAATCGGAACGGCTCCTCTCTTCGCCGCATTCTCTACAGCAAGTCCCCCCCTCCCAAATTGCGCCCCCCAATAGCGCCAATTGATTCCTGCAACTGAAGCCTCTGAACGTACACATCGATCCACTCGAAATGCCTGCATTTCTTCAAGATCCGAAAACAACAACGTGAACCCTAAATCCCAAATTCGAGGGAATAACAAGAAAATCGAGAGAAAGCGAGAGAAATTGGAGCGAGATCTAACCTTATCCCCCTCTCTATATGGCAAGCTCTCGCATGCAATGAACTCACGTCCACGGTTGCCGTTCTCGTCCGTCTTACTGGATCGACCGCTTCGAGGCTCCTGGCGTGGGCGGTCGGGGCATCTTGTCAAAGGCACGGGTCCATACTGCGGCCATGAAGAACGGGAGGTCGAAGAGAAACTAGACATCACCCGCCTACCGGAGAAGGGCTGCCGCCGGCGGAGAAGAAGAACAATGGGGCGCGGAGAAAGAAAGGGGAAGCAATGGCACGGGCACGGGCGCGGGGCTGGCTCGGGCTCCCATTTTGCAACGGTCACTCGGGTAAGCTGTGGGTCCGGCGCACTTAACATGGACAAGTTGTGGGTCCCACGATGATCCGGATAAGTGAAGACGTGTCCACTGCGGGGCACCAACAGCGGCCCCACTTGCCAGCACCAACCAACGTCAACTAACGGGATTCCTTCCGTCCGAGCTCCTTCTGCGGGTTTCAGACAAGGTTTTGGGGAAAACTGAGGAAAAACTAAGGAGCCAGGGGCACGAAAATAGAAATCCCTAAATAATTTACTACTACACAAACTGCTTTTAACAAATCTGTTGAAGAAAAGCTTGGGAAAATTGATATACTTGCTTCTAAAGTCGATAGTCTTGCTGCTGATGTTGATCTTTTGAAATCGAAAGTTATGCCTAATGAAAATAATGATATTAAGTCATTTGCTACAGCAAACGCCATCCAAGTTAGGATTAATGAGAATATAAGATTGATGGCCGAAATGCGTGCTAGGTGGGAAAAAGAAGAAAATGCTAAAGAAGATAATATAGCTAAAGTTTGGACTATTACCACCACTAGTAATGCTAATGCTCCACATGTTGCTGCACCTCCTACTATCAATGGTAAAATAATTGGTGTTGGCAATGTTTCCACTTCTAATGCAAAGCCTGCAAAACTGCCGAAAACTGCTAAAACTGCTGAAACTGCCTGTGATAAAACTGCTGAAATTTTTTCCAACATTGGGGATAATGATCCCATTGCTTTAGATTATAATGGTTTGGATTTTGATGATTGCCACATCTCTGAAGTTATAAAGTTCTTACAAAAACTTGCTAAGAGTCCTAATGCTAGTGCTATAAATTTGGCTTTCACAAAACATATTACAAATGCTCTCATAAAAGCTAGAGAAGAGAAATTAAATCGCGAAGCTTATATTCCTAGGAAGTTAGAGGATGGTTGGGAGCCCATCATTAAGATGAAGGTCAATGATTTTGATTGTAATGCTTTATGTGATCTTGGTGCAAGTATTTCCGTTATGCCTAGAAAAATCTATAATATGCTTGATTTGCCACCATTGAAAAATTGTTATTTGGATGTTAATCTTGCTGATAACTCTACAAAGAAACCTTTGGGGAGAGTTGATAATGTTCGCATTACGATTAACAATAACCTTGTCTCCGTTGATTTTGTTGTCTTGGATATTGAATGCAATGCATCTTGTCCCATTATATTGGGAAGACCTTTTCTTCGAACTGTTGGTGCTATCATTGATATGAAGGAAGGCAATATTAAATATCAATTTCCTCTCAAGAAAGGTATGGAACACTTCCCTAGAAAGAGAATGAAGTTACCTTTTTATTCTATTATTAGAACAAATTATGATGTTGATGCTTCGTCTCTTGATAATACTTGATACACACTTTGTGCGCCTAGCTGAAAGGCGTTAAAGAAAAGCACTTATGGGAAACAACCCATGATTTTACTACTGCACTTTTATTTTATATTTGAATCTTGGAAGTTGTTACTACTGTAGCAAACTCTCCTTATCTTGATTTTGTTGCATTGTTGCGCCAAGTAAAGTCTTTGATAGTAAGGTTCATACTAGATTTGGATTACTGCGCAGAAACAGATTTCTTTGCTGTCACGAATTTGGGCAGAATTCTCTGTAGGTAACTCAGAAAATTCTGAAAATTTACGTGAGTGATCCTCAGATATGTACGCAACTTTCATTCAATTTGAGCATTTTCATTTGAGAAAGTCTGGTGCCTCTTAGAAATTCATCTTTACGAACTGTTCTGTTTTGACAGATTCTGCTTTTTATTTCGCATTGCCTGTTTTGCTATGATTGATGGATTTTTCTATTCCATTAACTTTCAGTAGCTTTGTGCAATGTCCAGAAGTGTTTAGAATGATTATGTCACCTCTGAACATGTAAATTTTGATTATGCACTAACCCTCTAATGAGTTGTTTTGCGTTTGGTGTGGAGGAAGTTTTCAAGCATCAAGAGAGGAGGATGATACAATATGATCAAGGAGAGTGAAAGCTCTAAGCTTGGGGATGCCCCGGTGGTTCACCCCTGCATATTTCAAGAAGACTCAAGCGTCTAAGCTTGGGGATGCCCAAGGCATCCCCTTCTTCATCGACAACATTATCAGGTTCCTCTAGTGAAACTATATTTTTATTCCATCACATCTTATGTACTTTGCTTGGAGCGTCTGTATGTTTTTGTTTTAGTTTTGTTTGAATAAAGTTGGATCCTAGCATTCATTGTGTGGGAGAGAGACACGCTCCGCTGTTGCATATGGACAAATATGTCCTTAGGCTTTACTCATAATGTTCATGGCGAAGGTTGAAACTGCTTCATTAAATTGTTATATGGTTGGAAACGGGAAATGCTACATGTAGTAATTGGTTAAATGTCTTGGATAATGTGATACTTGGAAATTGTTATGCTCATGTTTAAGCTCTTGCATCATATACTTTGCACCTATTAATGAAGAAATACATAGAGCTTGCTAAAATTTGGTTTACATAATTGGTCTCTCTAAGGTCTAGATAATTTCTAGTAAGGGTCGAACAACAAGGAAGACGGTGTAGAGTCTTATAATGCTTACAATATGTCTTTTATGTGAGTTTTGCTGCACCGGTTCATACTTGTGTTTGTTTCAAATAACCTTGCTAGCCTAAACCTTGTATCGAGAGGGAATACTTCTCATGCATCCAAAATCCTTGAGCCAACCACTATGCCATTTGTGTCCACCATACCTACCTACTACATGGTATTTCTCCGCCATTCCAAAGTAAATTGCTTCAGTGCTACCTTTAAAATTTCTATCCTTTATCTTTGCAATATATAGCTCATGGGACAAATAGCCTAAAAACTATTGTGGTATTGAATATGTACTTATGCACTTTATCTCTTATTAAGTTGCTTGTTGAGCGATAACCATGTTCCTGGGGATGCCATCAACTCTTTGTTGAATATCATGTGAGTTGATACATGTCCGTCTTGTCTGAAGTAAGGGCGATTTACCATGAGTTGAATGGTTAGAGCATGCATACTGTTAGAGAAGAACATTGGGCCGCTAACTAAAGCCATGATTCATGGTGGAAGTTTCAGTTTTGGACAAATATCCTCAATCTCATATGATAATATTAATTGTTGCTAAATGCTTATGCATTAAAGAGGAGTCCATTATCTGTTGTCTATGTTGTCCCGGTATGGATGTCTAAGTTGAGAATAATCAAACGCGAGAAATCCAATGCGAGCTTTCTCCTTAGACCTTTGTACAGGCGTCATAGAGGTACCCCTTTGTGACACTTGGTTAAAACATATGTATTGCGATGATAATCCAGGTAATCCGAGCTAATTAGGACAAGGTGCGGGCACTATTAGTATACTATGCATGAGGCTTGCAACTTGTAGGATATAATTTACATGATACATATGCTTTATTACTACCGTTGACAAAATTGTTTCTTGTTTTCAAAACCAAAGCTCTAGCACAAATATAGCAATCAATGCTTCCCTCTGCGAAGGGCCTTTCTTTTACCTTTTATGTTGAGTCAGTTCACCTATTTCTCTCCACCTCAAGAAGCAAACACTTGTGTTTACTATGCATTGATTCCTAGATACTTGCATATTGCACTTGTTATATTACTTTACATTGACAATATCCATGAGATATACATGTTACAAGTTGAAAGCAACCGCTGAAACTTAATCTTCCTTTGTGTTGCTTCAATGCCTTTACTATGAATTTTGGCTTTATGAGTTAACTCTTATGCAAGACTTATTGATGCTTGTCTTGAAAGTACTATTCATGAAAAGTATTTGCTATATGATTCAATTGTTTACTCATTGCATTTACATTGCTCCGAATCGCTGCATTCATTACATGTGCTTACAACAGTATTGATCAAGATTATGATGGCATGTCACTTCAGAAATTATCTTTGTTATCGTTTACCTACTCGGGACGAGTAGGAACTAAGCTTGGGGATGCTGATACGTCTCCAACGTATCGATAATTTCTTATGTTCCATGCCACTTTATTGATGATACCTACATGTTTTATGCATACTTTATGTCATATTTATGCGTTTTCCGGCACTAACCTATTAACAAGATGCCGAAGAGCCAGTTGATGTTTTCTGCTGTTTTTGGTTTCAGAAATCCTAGTAAGCAAATATTCTCGGAATTGGACGAAATCAACGCCTAGGATCTTATTTTTCCACGAAGCTTCCAAAAGTCCGGAGAGGAAACGAAGTGGGGCGACGAGGCGCCCACACAATAGGGCGGCGCGGCCCAAGCCCTGGCCGCGCCGGCCTGGCGTGTGGGCCCCTCGTGGCGCCCCCTGACCTACCTCCTCCGCCTACTTAAGCCTTCGTCGATAATAACTCCAGTACCGAGAGCCACGATACGGAAAACCTTCCAGAGACGCCGCCGCCAATCCCATCTCGGGGGATTCAGGAGATCGCCTCCGGCACCCTGCCGGAGAGGGGAATCATCTCCCGGAGGACTCTTCACTGCCATGGTCGCCTCCGGAGTGATGAGTGAGTAGTTCACTGATACGCGTACAACACGCGTCCGTTGGGAACCCCAAGAGGAAGGTGTGATGCGTACAGCGGCAAGTTTTCCCTCAGTATGAAACCAAGGTTTATCGAACCAGTAGGAGCCAAGAAGCACGTTGAAGGTTGATGGCGGCGAGATGTAGTGCGGCGCAACACCAGGGATTCCGGCGCCAACGTGGAACCTGCACAACACAACCAAGATACTTTGCCCCAACGAAACAACGAGGTTGTCAATCTCACCGGCTTACTGTAACAAAGGATTAGATGGATAGTGTGGATGATGATTGTTTGCAGAGAATAGTAGAACAAGTATTGCAGTAGATTGTATTTCAGTATAGAGAATTGGACCGGGGTCCATAGTTCACTAGAGGTGTCTCTCCCATAAGATAAATAGCATGTTGGGTGAACAAATTACAGTTGGGCA
Organism: Lolium rigidum; assembly: GCF_022539505.1. Classification (NCBI taxonomy): domain Eukaryota; kingdom Viridiplantae; phylum Streptophyta; class Magnoliopsida; order Poales; family Poaceae; genus Lolium; species Lolium rigidum. Next base: position 278,834,147 of record NC_061509.1, read on the forward strand.
ATTGACAAATAAAGAGGGCATGACCATGCACATACATATTATGATGAGTATAGTGAGATTTAATTGGGCATTACGACAAAGTACATAGACCGCTATCCAGCATGCATCTATGCCTAAAAAATCCACCTTCAGGTTATCATCCGAACCCCTTCCAGTATTAAGTTGCTAACAACAGACAATTGCATTAAGTATTGCGCGTAATGTAATCAATAACTACATCCTCGGACATAGCATCAATGTTTTATCCCTAGTGGCAACAGCACATCCATAACCTTAGAGGTTTCGTCACTCGCCCGGATTCACGGAGACATGAACCCACTATCGAGCATAAATACCCCCTCTTGGAGTTACTAGCAAAAACTTGGCCAGAGCCTCTACTAATAACGGAGAGCATGCAAGATCATAAACAACACATAGACATAAATTGATAATCAACATAACATAGTATTCTCTATTCATCGGATCCCAACAAACACAACATATAGAATTACAGATAGATGATCTTGATCATGTTCGGCAGCTCACAAGACCCGACAATGAAGCATAATGAGGAGAAGACAACCATCTATCTACTGCTATGGACCCATAGTCCAGGGGTAGACTACTCACACATCACTCCGGAGGCGACCATGGCGGTGTAGAGTCCTCCGGGAGATGAATCCCCTCTCCGGCAGGGTGCCGGAGGCGATCTCCTGAATCCCCCGAGATGGGATTGGCGGCGGCGGCGTCTCTGGAAGGTTTTCCGTATCGTGGCTCTCGGTACTGGGGGTTTCGCGACGAAGGCTATTTGTAGGCGGAAGGGTAGGTCAGGGGGCGTCACGAGGGGCCCAGGAGACAGGTCGGCGCGGCCAGGGATTGGGCCGCGCCGCCCTACCTCCTGGCCACCTCGTGGCCCCACTTCGTTGACTCTCCGGTCTTCTGGAAGCTTCGTGGCAAAATAGGCCCCTGGGCGTTGATTTCGTCCAATTCCGAGAATATTTCCTTACTAGGATTTCTGAAACCAAAAACAGCAGAAAACAGCAACTGGCTCTACGGCATCTTGTTAATAGGTTAGTTCCAGAAAATGCATAAATATGACATAAAGTATGCATAAAACATGTAGATATCATTAATAATGTGGCATGGAACATAAGAAATTATCGATACGTCGGAGACGTATCAGCATCCCCAAGCTTAGTTTCTGCTCGTCCCGAGCGGTAAACGATAAACAAAGATAATTTCTGGAGTGACATGCCATCATAACCTTGATCATACTATTGTAAGCATATGTAATGAATGCAGCGATCAAAACAATGTAAATGACATGAGTAAACAACTGAATCATAAAGCAAAGACTTTTCATGAATAGTACTTTCAAGACAAGCATCAATAAGTCTTGCATAAGAGTTAACTCATAAAGCAATAACTCAAAGTAAAGGCATTGAAGCAACACAAAGGAAGATGAAGTTTCAGCGGTTGCTATCAACTTGTAACATGTATATCTCATGGATAGTTGTCAATGCAAAGCAATATAATAAGTGCAATATGCAAGTATGTAGGAATCAATGCACAGTTCACACAAGTGTTTGCTTCTTGAGGTGGAGAGAGATAGGTGAACTGACTCAACAATAAAAGTAAAAGAATGGTCCTTCAAAGAGGAAAGCATTGATTGCTATATTTGTGCTAGAGCTTTGATTTTGAAAACAAGAAACAATTTTTTCAATGGTAGTAATAAAGCATATGTGTTATGTAAATTATATCTTACAAGTTGCAAGCCTCATGCATAGTATACTAATAGTGCCCGCACCTTGTCCTAATTAGTTTGGATTACCGGGATTATCGCAATGCACATGTTTTGACCAAGTGTCACAAAGGGGTACCTCTATGCCGCCTGTACAAAGGTCTAAGGAGAAAGCTCGCATTGGATTTCTCGCTATTGATTATTCTCAACTTAGACATCCATACCGGGACAACATAGACAACAGATAATGGACTCCTCTTTAATGCATAAGCATGTAGCAACAATTAATTTTCTCATATGAGATTGAGGATATATGTCCAAAACTGAAACTTCCACCATGATTCATGGCTTTGGTTAGCGGCCCAATGTTCTTCTCTAACAATATGCATGCTCTAACCATTAAAGGTGGTAAATCTCCCTTACTTCAGACAAGACGAACATGCATAGCAACTCACATGATATTCAACAAAGAGTAGTTGATGGCGTCCCCAGGAACATGGTTATCGCACAACAAGCAACTTAATAAGAGATAAAGTGCATAAGTACATATTCAATACTACAATAGTTTTTAGGCTATTTGTCCCATGAGCTATATATTGTAAAGGTAGAGGAATAGAAATTTAAAGGTAGCACTCAAGCAATTTACTTTGGAATGGCGGAGAAATACCATGTAGTAGGTAGGTATGGTGGACACAAATGGCATAGTGGTTGGCTCAAGTATTTTGGATGCATGAGAAGTATTCCCTCTCGATACAAGGTTTAGGCTAGCAAGGCTATTTGAAACAAACACAAGGATGAAGCGAAGCAGCAAAACTCACATAAAAGACATATTGTAAACATTATAAGACTCTACACCGTCTTCCTTGTTGTTCAAACTCAATACTAGAAATTATCTAGACTTTAGAGAGACCAAATATGCAAACCAAATTTTAGCATGCTCTATGTATTTCTTCATTAATGGGTGCAAAGTATATGATGCAAGAGCTTAAACATGAGCACAACAACTGCCAAGTATCACATTATCCAAGACATTTTAGCAATTACTACATGTAGCATTTTCCAATTCCAACCATATAACAATTTAACGAAGAAGAAACTTCGCCATGAATACTATGAGTAAAGCCTAAGGACATACTTGTCCATATGCAACAGCGGAGCGTGTCTCTCTCCCACACAATGAATGCTAGGATCCATTTTATTCAAACAAAACAAAAACAAAAACAAACCGACGCTCCAAGCAAAGTGCATAAGATGTGACGGAATAAAAATATAGTTTCAGGGGAGGAACCTGATAATGTTGTCGATGAAGAAGGGGATGCCTTGGGCATCCCCAAGCTTAGACGCTTGAGTATTCTTGATATATGCAGGGGTGAACCACCGGGGCATCCCCAAGCTTAGAGCTTTCACTCTCCTTGATCATGTTGTATCATCTCCCTCTCTTGATCCTTGAAAACTTCCTCCACACCAAACTCAAAACAACTCATTAGAGGGTTAGTGCACAATCAAAATATACATGTTCAGAGGTGACATAATCATTCTTAACAGTTCTGGACATTGCACAAAGCTACTGAAAGTCAATGGAATCGAAATATCCATCAAACATAGCAAAACAGGCAATGCGAAATAAAAGGCAGAATCTGTCAAAACAGAACAGTTCGTAAAGACGAATTTTATTGAGGCACCAGACTTGCTCAAATGAAAATGCTCAAATTGAATGAAAGTTGCGTACATATCTGAGGATCACTCACGTAAATTGTCATAATTTTCTGAGTTACCTACAGAGAATTTTGCCCAGATTCGTGACAGCAAAGAAATCTGTTTCTGCGCAGTAATCCAAATCTAGTATGTACCTTACTATCAACGACTTTACTTGGCACAACAAAACACTAAACTAAGATAAGGAGAGGTTGCTACAGTAGTAAACAACTTCCAAGACTCAAATATAAAATAAAAGTACTGTAGTAAAAACATGGGTTGTCTCCCATAAGCGCTTTTCTTTAACGCCTTTCAGCTAGGCGCAGAAAGTGTACATCAAGTATTATCAAGATGTGATGCATCTTCAGCGGGGTGTGTAGTTTTCTCAATCATGCATAGTATATTGGATACATAAGTTTTAGCGGCTCCCTTTTCATTAGTCTTGGGCTTGCTACTCTCATCAAACAAATTTTCAGCAACAAGCCAAGCATAGTTATTTTCTAGTGCGTCATTCATCGCTAGGAGCTTACATGGTATTGGTGCTTTGATCTCCCCACCATCATTAATATTATTAGTGTACCTTACTCTCTCCATGTCCATCTTTTCAAGGAGACTAACAAAATTGGTATAAGAACCAAGCATCTTATATTTAACAAAGACCTTTCAAGCCTCTCTTTGCTATACCACCAAATTCTCTAAGAAGGGTTTCTAAAACAAAATCTTTCTTTCCCCTTCTTCCATATCACCGAGTGTAAGAAACATGTGTTGGATTATAGGATTGAGATTAACAAATTTAGTTTCCAACATGCGAACTAAAGCGACAGCGAGCAATTTCATAAGTAGGAGCAAGTTCTACCAAGTGTCTATCTTCAAAATCTTCAACGGTACTAACATGGTTGAAAAATTCTTCTATATTATTTCTCCCAATTATAGACCCACGTCCTACCGGCATGTCTTTTACGGGAAAATTAAAAGGAAACATAATGAAATAAGTAAAGTAAATGCAAGTAACTAATTTTTTTTGTATTTTTGATATAGCAAACAAGATAGCAAGTAAAGTAAAACTAGCAACTAATTTTTTTGTATTTTGATTTAGTGCAGCAAACAAAGTAGTAAACAAAATAAAGCAAGACAAAAACAAAGTAAAGAGATTGGGATGTGGAGACTCCCCTTGCAGCGTGCCTTGATCTCCCCGGCAACGGCGCCAGAAAAAGAGCTTGATACGCGTACAGCACGCGTCCGTTGGGAACCCCAAGAGGAAGGTGTGATGCGTACAGCGGCAAGTTTTCCCTCAGTATGAAACCAAGGTTTATCGAACCAGTAGGAGCCAAGAAGCACGTTGAAGGTTGATGGTGGCGAGATGTAGTGCGGCGCAACACCAGGGATTCCGGCGCCAACATGGAACCTGCACAACACAACCAAGATACTTTGCCCCAACGAAACAACGAGGTTGTCAATCTCACCGGCTTGCTGTAACAAAGGATTAGATGTATAGTGTGGATGATGATTGTTTGCAGAGAATAGTAGAACAAGTATTTGTTATCACCAGAATTTGACCGAGTCAGAGGTGGGCCGCGATCAAGATGAATTTGAAGAATATATATGGAAGAAATACGTGAATCGGCCTGTTATGAAAAGATTGGGCTAGTTTGCCCTTGTATCTGTAACATATTAGGATACGTGTCGGTTAGTTAGAGTTTGCCTCGTGCACGGTTGGGATTGTTCCCACGTTAGAAAGTCTACGGACTATAAATATGTATCTAGGGTTTATGGAATAAACAACAACCAACGTTCAACCACAAATCAATCTCGGCGCATCGCCAACTCCTTCGTCTCGAGGGTTTCTACCGGTAAGCATCATGCTGCCTAGATCGCATCTTGCGATCTAGGCAGCATAAGCTTCATGTTGTTCATGCGTTGCTCGTACTGAAGCCTTTTTGATGGCGAGCAACGTAGTTATCATAGATGTGTTAGGGTTAGCATAGTTCTTCGTGTCATATGCTGTCGTAGTGCAACCCTTACGCATCTAGCCGCCCTTACACCTATCTTAGGTGTAGGGGCGGCACCCCGCTTGATCATTATTTAGTAGATCCGATCCGTTACGGTTGCTCCTTGTTCTACAAGGATTAGTTTAATATCTGCAATAGTTAGGCCTTACAAAGGGTTGGAGGATCCAGCGGCACGTAGGGTGTCGTTTGCTAGTCCTAGACAGGATGTTCCGGGGATCAACCTCGTGTTGGTTTTTAGGCCCTATCTAGGATCGGCTTACGATCACCGTGCGTGGCCGCGAGGCCCAATCGTGAGTAGGATGATCCGATTATGCGGTGAAAACCCCAAATCGTCGTAGATCGAGTTAGCTTTATCTTGATCAAGCAGGACCACCATATATTCGTGCACCTCGTACGAATCATGGGTGGATCGGCTCCTTGAGCCGATTCACAGGACAACCTGAGAGCCGATCGAGGCTCGTATTTAATGTTTACGTGTATGCCATGCAGGAAACTAAGCGAGGCATCTCCATCACCTTCCTGACCAGGTATAGGTCAGGTGGCACGCCCTTGCACCAGCATCGGACGTGCGTGCCGGAGGCTTTGCGGGCCGTCGCTCGAAGGGACCAGGGCCAGCCGCAGCCCTAAGTTGTTCCCGGCTCTACTGTGTTGCCCGTCGCTGCTCGCCAGTGGGTTTCTGACCGCAACACATTCTGGCACGCCCGGTGGGACGATCTTCTACATCAACCACATCGCCATCTACATCTGAGATGGCGGACGGCACCCCAGTCACGTACGAGGATCTGACCGACGAGCTCAAGAAGAAGTACGACGAGGTCAGAGCTATCCTCGAGGCCGATCTCATCGGCTCTTTTCACCGAACCCGTTCGCATGGCGTCAGGTGGAAAGGTTTCTCACCTGAAGGCGCGCTAGATGGAGTGGACCTGTCCGTCCCGTCAGAAGAACGCACCAGGTCCCTGCGTCAGGAGATTAGCTACATGGTGACTCACTCGCTGCATCGCCATTCTGAGAGCCTGGTGAATACTTTGGAACGTGTCGCTTTTCGGATGGTCCAGGAAATCATGAAGCATCAGTACTCTCTGTCAGGACCAGCTCTCGGGACCTACCGAGGAGAGGTGCCACTCCAATCCCGTCCACCGTTGCCATTCGCATTGACAGCACCAGAGGTGCCGAAGTCACCGGCATACGCCATTGACATGGTGGAAGACGTTTACCCTGGGAGGTGCCAGCCAAGACACTCGTTCAGCATCAACATGGTAGAACTTGGGCACCGCCCTGGTAAGGGTAAAGACGAGGGCAGCTGCTCTCATAACGAGGATAGGGAGGAAGCTGTTCCACGCGATCGGCCCCGACACTGCCAAAAGATCCTGGTGATGATCAAGATGAAGGCCGATTCTAGCAATCGGTCTGAATTACCCGTAACACCTGCTCTCCCAGTATGTGGTGTCGACCTCACAGGTGACGGAAAGCTAGGATATGGGTTTACATCGGCTGATGAGCTAGAGGAAGTCGACATCGGTCCTGGGGATAAGCCGCGACCAACTTTTATCAGCAAGAAGTTAGATCCACAGCTCATGAGTCAGATGATAGCTCTGTTAAAAGAATACCCAGATTGCTTCGCATGGGATTACACAGAGATGCCTGGGTTGGACAGGAGCATCATTGAACATCGGCTCCCCCTTAAGAAAGGATTTCGGCCGTTCCAACAACGAGCACGTCAGATGAGGGCCGAAATTCTGGAAGAAGTCAAGAAAGAGATCGAGAAGATGTTGGCCGCCGGGTTCATCAGGCCATGCAGGTATGCTGAGTGGATCTCCAGTATCGTTCCGGTAGAGAAGAAGGACGGCCGATGGCGTGTGGCCATCGATTTCCGAGACCTCAACAGAGCCACTCCAAAAGATGAGTATCCGATGCCTGTGGCAGAAACATTGATCAATGCAGCGGCTGGCCACAAGGTGTTGAGCTTCATGGATGGCAACGCCGGCTATAACCAAATCTTCATGGCTCCGGAAGATATACACAAGACCGCATTCAGAGTACCGGGGGCAGTAGGCTTGTTTGAATATGTAGTCATGACCTTTGGGTTGAAGAATGCTGGTGCAACGTACCAACGAGCCATGAATTATATATTTCACGATCTGATCGGTAAGTTGGTGGAAATCTACATCGACGACGTGGTAGTCAAATCTGTCTCCACGGAAGGACATTTGGATGATTTACGGCGTGTCCTAGACTGAACTCGGAAGTTCGGACTGAGAATGAACCCGAAGAAGTGTGCTTTTGGTGTGATGGCTGGTCAGTTCCTGGGTTTTCTGGTTCATGAACGAGGAATTGAGATCGGCCTGAAAAGTCAAGAGGCGGTGCGTACCATGCAACCGCCCACCACGAAGAAGGAGCTCCAACGCCTCATCGGCAAGATCAATTTTGTCCGACGATTCATCTCTAATCTGTCAGGACGAATCGAGCCATTCATGGCACTGGTGAAGACTAAAACTGATGACGAATTTCACTGGGGGGCAGAACAGCATCAGGCGTTTGATGAGATTAAACGGTATATGACGACGCCGCCTGTGCTAGTTCCGCCCCAGCAAGACAGGCCGTTCTACATCTACTTGTCAGTAGCTGACACATCCATCGCTTCGGTAGTGGTGCAACTCCACGAGGGCGTTGAAAAGGTCGTTTTCTACCTCAGCAGAAGGATGTTGGACGCAGAGACAAGGTATCCCGAGGTCGAGAAACTTTGCCTCTGCCTGTTCTTTACCTGCACCAAGCTTCATCACATCCTTTTGACTGCAGAGATCATCGTCATATGCAAGTCAGATGTTGTCAAGCACATGCTGTCGGCCCCTGTTTTGAAAGGCCGACTTGGTAAGTGGATGTTTGCGTTGTCAGAGTTCGATCTCCGGTATCAGCCTGCGAAAGCAGTCAAGGGGCAAGCGTTGGCCGATCTTATAGCAGAACGGATCAGTACCAATATAGCAGCACTATCTATACGTGCATGGGCTATGTTCTTTGACGGATCGGCTTGCGACGATGGTTGTGGCATCGGCATTCTGCTCGTGTCGCCTCGGGGGGCAGAGTACTCCTTCTCCATCAGATTATCTACCCCTTGCACCAACAACGTCGCAGAATATGAGGCGGTACGTAAGGGAATGGAGTTGCTACTGGAAGCCGGGGCAGAAGCAGTAGAGCTTTTTGGAGACTCCAAGTTGGTGATTAACCAACTCACGGATGAATATAAGTGCGAAAGTGAATCACTTTTCCCATATTGGGTGGAATGCCGTGAGTTGATGACACAGTTTCGGTACATCAACTTTAATTGGGTCCCAAGATCCCAAAACACCGAGGCCAACAATCTCGCGCAAATGGCGTCAGGCTACATCGATATATCCGATGGGCCGGAAGTTCAAGTACAGTTCCTGGAACAGGATGATTGGAGAGCCGAAATCTTTAATTACTTAAAAGATTCGGCTCGGGGGGCATCTAAACGAGTAAGGTACAGAGCCATGAAGTATGTCCTCATAGGAGACATCATGTTCTACAGGACGTTGGAAGGGTTACTACTCAAGTGCCTGGGACCTACTGAGTCTAATCGACTCTTACATGAGGTGCATGAAGGCGCCTGTGGAACTCATCAGTCGGCTCACAAGATGAAATGGCTAATTAGGCGATCAGGGTTTTATTGGCCCACCATGCTTGAAGATTGCTTCAATTACTACAAGGGGTGCCAAGCGTGCCAGATGTTCGGGAAAATTCAGATGGTACCCGCATCAGCAATGAACCCTATCATCAAGCCGTGGCCGTTTTGAGGGTGGGGCATGGATATGATCGGCAAAATCCATCCGGCGTCCAGTAAAAAACATGAATGGATCTTGGTGATCACAGATTACTTCACCAAGTGGGTGGAAGCCGTCCCTATGAAGAAGGTGAAATCAGAAGATGTGATCAAGTTTGTGAAAGAACACGTCATTCATAGGTTCGGGATTCCCCAGACTATCACGACCGATGGAGGTTCGGTCTTTGTCTCTAAAGAATTCAGAAAGTTCTGCGATGACATGGGGATTAAGCTGATCCGACCATCCCCGTACTATGCTCAAGCCAATGGGCAAGCTGAAGCGTCCAATCAGAGCTTGATCAAGCTGATCAAGAGAAAAATTGACGAGAACCCTAGGGATTGGCATGAAAAGTTATCAGAAGCTTTGTGGGCCTACCGCATGTCGTGCCATGGAGCTATAAAAACTTCGCCGTACCAGCTCGTCTATGGACAGGAAGCCGTATTGCCGTGGGAAATTACGGCTGGATCAAGACGTGTCACGTTTCAGAATGATCTGACAGCTGAGGAATATGCAGCTTTGATGAGCGACGCTATTGAGGACGCAACAAAACTTAGGCTTTGGTCGTTGGAGAATATTAAGGAGAACAAAGCCAGGGTAGCTCGTGCCTACAATAAGAAGGTTAGACCAAAGGAGTTTCAAGTTGGCGATCTAGTGTGGGAAGTTGTGTTGCCATTGGGAACTAGGGACAAGGCATATGGCAAATGGTCTCCTAATTGGCACGGTCCGTACAAAGTCGTCCAAGCCTTGAAGGGTAATGCATACATGCTGGAAGAGTTGGACGGCGTTAAGTTCCCAGTAGCCGTCAATGGTCAACACCTCAAGAAGTATTTCCCAAGCATGTGGGATGATGGGAAGTAAGGTATGGAGGCCGATTTTAAATAATCGGCCGGTAAAAAAAAATCAAGAAAATATCATGCTGTCAGCCGATGCGTAGACATCGACTTGAGAAAACATACGGAGACAACAGGATGCAAATACAGCCGATGCACGGGCATCGACTTCAGAATAACAAAGCCGATACGCTGCTATCGACTCTAGAGGAATAAGCTCAAATTAGCAAGTTAACGGAATCGGTTCAGACCAGAAATCGTGATGTGTGAGATGAATCTCCTAGTGGGTTGCTGAGGAGTTCAATCTGATGGTTTGGACGAGAGTTAGGCCTATTGAGGCCTGTTGAACCGCGTGTTTAGGCAACGGCTTGGCCTCAGATCGCAATGCGAGCCGATGTCCTGCTATCGGCTCTCTGTACGGCGACTCCATTCGACGATCGGCAAAGTTGACAAGGAAGCGAAATTAATTGAGGAATATTTTCTTCATTAACAGAGGGATTTCTTACAAAGAAAGAGCCGATTGCTCAGGGAAGAAGAGGGCAAAAGCCAACTACTGCTACTGATCCCTAATCTAGGGGCCGTTGCTGCCCTCGTCGTCGCTGCCTCCGGCGCAGCTGCTGATAGGCTCCTCATCGGAGCTTCCGTAGCCTTCTACGGGAGCCTCATCTTCCTCATCGTCGTCGTCGCTGTCGTCGTCCCACTAGGTGCGGAGGCGCTTCGCTGGTGGGTAACCTTCAAGGGAGTCGTCATCGTCCTCCTCCACCTCTTCCTCGGAGGAGGTGAAATCGTCCCAGGAGAAGCGGTCGTCCTCGCTCTCCGCCTCCTCTTCCCCTTTGACGAGGAATTGAAGGTCACCCTCTCCGTCGGTCAGGGATTTGTCATCCTCAGACCAAATGGAGTTATCATGGTCCTCCTTGTCCCACGTCGTTGGGGCGAGAATGTCGTGCGCCGCCAACGAGCCCCACTCCGGCGTCGGCTCGCGAGATGAGGAAGAGTCAGAGAAGACCGACGAGGCGGAGGAGGAAGAAGAGGAAGACATGGCTATGGGAAATTGGGGGTTTTTTGGGTGCCGATGGCCAGAACAGAGCAAAGGGATGAAGTGGCGAACTGCTCAGAGCGGTTAAATAAAGGGGTTATAGTAGAAATTCAATGCCACAGCAGTTTCCGAGGAGGCGGTGCCCAAAGACAACGGTCGAATCACGCGGAATAGTTGAGAACGCAGGACATCATGATGAAGGATGCTGCGACGGTTCTGCTCTGCCATGACATGACCCGACGAAGAAAAACAGAGTGATTTTGGAATTATCAATTCCAAAACCAGGGGGGCATGTGTTATCACCAGAATTTGACCGAGTCAGAGGTGGGCCGCGATCAAGATGAATTTGAAGAATATATATGGAAGAAATACGTGAATCGGCCTGTTATGAAAAGATTGGGCTAGTTTGCCCTTGTATCTGTAACATATTAGGATACGTGTCGGTTAGTTAGAGTTTGCCTCGTGCACGGTTGGGATTGTTCCCACGTTAGAAAGTCTACGGACTATAAATATGTATCTAGGGTTTATGGAATAAACAACAACCAACGTTCAACCACAAATCAATCTCGGCGCATCGCCAACTCCTTCGTCTCGAGGGTTTCTACCAGTAAGCATCATGCTGCCTAGATCGCATCTTGTGATCTAGGCAGCATAAGCTTCATGTTGTTCATGCGTTGCTCGTATCGAAGCCTTTTTGATGGCGAGCAACGTAGTTATCATAGATGTGTTAGGGTTAGCATAGTTCTTCGTGTCATATGCTGTCGTAGTGCAACCCTTACGCATCTAGCCGCCCTTACACCTATCTTAGGTGTAGGGGCGGCACCCCGCTTGATCATTATTTAGTAGATCCGATCCGTTACGGTTGCTCCTTGTTCTACAAGGATTAGTTTAATATCTGCAATAGTTAGGCCTTACAAAGGGTTGGAGGATCCAGCGGCACGTAGGGTGTCGTTTGCTAGTCCTAGACAGGATGTTCCGGGATCAACCTCGTGTTGGTTTTTAGGCCCTATCTAGGATCGGCTTACGATCACCGTGCGTGGCCGCGAGGCCCAATCGTGAGTAGGATGATCCGATTATGCGGTGAAAACCCCAAATCGTCGTAGATCGAGTTAGCTTTATCTTGATCAAGCAGAACCACCATATATTCGTGCACCTCGTACGAATCATGGGTGGATCGGCTCCTTGAGCCGATTCACAGGACAACCTGAGAGCCGATCGAGGCTCGTATTTAATGTTTACGTGTATGCCATGCAGGAAACTAAGCGAGGCATCTCCATCACCTTCCCGACCGTGTATAGGTCGGGTGGCACGCCCTTGCACCAAGCATCGGACGTGCGTGCCGGAGGCTTTGCGGGCCGTCGCTTGGAGGGACCAGGGCCAGCCGCAGCCCTAAGTTGTTCCCGGCTCTACTGTGTTGCCCGTCGCTGCTCGCCAGTGGGTTTCTGACCGCAACAGTATTGCAGTAGATTGTATTTCAGTATAGAGAATTGGACCGGGGTCCATAGTTCACTAGAGGTGTCTCTCCCATAAGATAAATAGCATGTTGGGTGAACAAATTACAGTTGGGCAATTGACAAATAAAGAGGGCATGACCATGCACATACATATTATGATGAGTATAGTGAGATTTAATTGGGCATTACGACAAAGTACATAGACCGCTATCAAGCATGCATCTATGCCTAAAAAGTCCACCTTCAGGTTATCATCCGAACCCCCTCCAGTATTAAGTTGCTAACAACGAGACAATTGCATTAAGTATTGCGCGTAATGTAATCAATAACTACATCATCGGACATAGCATCAATGTTTTATCCCTAGTGGCAACAAGACATCCATAACCTTAGAGGTTTCGTCACTCCCCAGCATTCACGGAGACATGAACCCACTATCGAGCATAAATACCCCCTCTTGGAGTTACTAGCAAAAACTTGGCCGAGCCTCTACTAATAACGAAGAGCATGCAAGATCATAAACAACACATAGACATAAATTGATAATCAACATAACATAGTATTCTCTATTCATCGGATCCCAACAAACACAACATATAGAATTACAGATAGATGATCTTGATCATGTTCGGCAGCTCACAAGACCCGACAATGAAGCATAATGAGGAGATGACAACCATCTATCTACTTCTATGGACCCATAGTCCAGGGGTAGACTACTCACACATCACTCCGGAGGCGACCATGGCGGTGTAGAGTCCTCCGGGAGATGAATCCCCTCTCCGGCAGGGTGCCGGAGGCGATCTCCTGAATCCCCCGAGATGGGATTGGCGGCGGCGGCGGCTCTGGAAGGTTTTCCGTATCGTGGCTCTCGGTACTGGGGGTTTCGCGACGAAGGCTATTTGTAGGCGGAAGGGTAGGTCAGGGGGCGTCACGAGGGGCCCAGGAGACAGGTCGGCGGGGCCAGGGCTTGGGCCGCGCCGCCCTACCTCCTGGCCACCTCGTGGCCCCACTTCATTGACTCTCCGGTCTTCTGGAAGCTTCGTGGCAAAATAGGCCCCTGGGCGTTGATTTCGTCCAATTCCGAGAATATTTCCTTACTAGGATTTTTGAAACCAAAAACAGCAGAAAACAAAGAATCGGCTCTTCGGCATCTTGTTAATAGGTTAGTTCCAGAAAATGCATAAATATGACATAAAGTATGCATAAAACATGTAGATATCATCAATAATGTGGCATGGAACATAAGAAATTATCGATACGTCGGAGACGTATCATTCACCCCTGGACTATGGGTCCATAGCAGTAGCTAGATGGTCGTCTTCTCCTAATTGTGCTATCATTGTTGGATCTTGTGAGCTGCCTAACATGATCAAGATCATCTATCTGTAATGCTACATGTTGTGTTTGTTGGGATCTGATGAATATGGAATACTATGCTATGTTGATTATCAATCTATTATCTATGTGTTGTTTATGATCTTGCATGCTCTCCGTTACTAGTAGAGGCTCGGCCAAGTTTTTGCTTGTAACTCCAAGAGGGAGTATTTATGCTCGATAGTGGGTTCATGTCTCCATTAAACTGCGGGAGTGACAGAAACCTCTAAGGTTGTGGATGTGTCTGTTGCCACTAGGGATAAAACATCAATGCTATGTCTAAGGATGTATTTGTTGATTACATTACGCACCATACTTAATGCAATTGTCTGTTGTTTACAACTTAATACTGGAGGGGGTTCGGACGATAACCTGAAGGTGGACTTTTTAGGCATAGATGCATGCTGGATAGCGGTCTATGTACTTTGTCGTAATGGCCAATTAAATCTCACAATACTCATCATAACATGTATGTGCATGGTCATGCCCTCTTTATTTGTCAATTGCTCAACTGTAATTTGTTCACCCAACATGCTTATTCTTATGGAGAGACACCTCTAGTGAACTGTGGACCCCGGTCCATTCTTTTAATCGAATACAATCTACTGCAATACTCGTTCTACTGTTTTCTGCAAACAATCATCATCCACACTATACAGCTAATCCTTTGTTACAGCAAGCCGGTGAGATTGACAACCTCACTGTTACGTTGGGACAAAGTATCTTGGTTGTGTTGTGCAGGTTCCACGTTGGCACCGGAATCCCTGGTGTTGCGCCGCACTACACTTCGCCGCCATCAACCTTCAACGTGCTTCTTGGCTCCTACTGGTTCGATAAACATTGGTTTCTTACTGAGGGAAAACTTGCTGCTGTACGCATCACACCTTCCTCTTGGGGTTCCCAACGGTCGCGTGCTGTATGTAACACCCCTCTTTTACAAAACCTTAATTAGGTTTGTTTGTGCATCATGAGCATCATAGTATTTTCTTAATAAAATTGCATTGAAGAAATATTTGGAAACCCTAAGGTTTGTCTAAATCTCTCTCTATTTTCAATTGCTCTCAAAGGTTTCAAAATTTCAAACTAAGGTTTTATGGGACTTCTGCAATATGTCAAGAAGTCCATTGTTATTTTGAAAAGTTTCAGAAAGTTTGAAGTTTCAAACAGATTTCAAAATGCAATAGAATTTGGAAACTAGAGAAAGAAAATAGAGTTTAAAAAAAGAGAGAAGAAAACCCACCTTTATTTTGGGCTGCAGCCCGTCACTTCTCCCTCTCTCTTCTCCCTGGTGCAGCCCAACACAGCCCAACCTGCAGCCCAACCCAACTCTCTCGGTCATCTTCAACCTCCCGTTCGGGAAGCAGCTCGCTGTCGACGTTTCCTTGCACGCTGCGCGCTGCGATTCGTGCCGCCGCCCGTGCTGCCTATAAGGGCCTCGACGCCGCCGTGGAGGAACCCTAGCCCCAATTCTTCCACTCTCGCGAGTTTCCCTGAAACCCTAGCCGCAGACGCCGGCCGCCCTCGTCGCTCCCGACCTCCCCTAGCTCCGGCGAGTAGCCTAGCAGCTTCGCCTCGCCGAGCTGAGTCTCCTTGACGACGCGCACTTCCCGGGAAGGTCGGAGGCGATCGAATCGAGCCGTTCCCTCCGACTCCGGCCGTCGAAGCCCGCCGCCGTTCCCGAGCTCCTTCGGCCTCGCCTTCACCACCTGCGTGCTCCTGGTGAGCTTCTGGTTCTCCTAGAACTCGCCCCTTCCTTCCTCCTGCTCTGGTTGGTCGTCCCGTCGAGGACCACCGTGCGCCGTCGTCAGACATCGTCGCGGGCGTCGCTCTCGTGACCAAATTCCAGCGGCGCCGCCACCAAACTTCTCCACGCAGTCGTCCGCATCAAATGAGCCCCGTAGCGCTGCCCCGCATGGCCTCCTTCGTCGTGTCCGTTCGCGCCTAGAGAGAGAGCTGCTGTACAGCGCTTCAGTTTGAAGCTACGTTTCAGTTTTGAAGCTACACAGCATCGGCCCTTTCAGTTCATAAAACAACTACTTCCAATGGCTGAAGGTAGCTTGTAGTTGAGTGGTGTTCCAAGGTTAATCCCTGTTGCTATACATTTCTAAGCCAGGCTAAACTAAATCTCCTATTCCTGCTAGCAGGGAACAAAACTGAATACATATAGTACATGTGAATATACGTTCAGTACTTGCATGTCTATGTCTACTGAATTTCCCTTTGCACTTGTCGTGCAAATACATGCCAAACTGAGACATCTCAATTTGAATTCAACAATCTGCAGAAATCTGTTAGCGCTCAGAGAAACATTTGTAGCTCACTCCTGATGTTCAGTTCAGGTTTTTAGGAGTAGAGTTACACAACCCAGGGAATCATCAACTTGGCCAAATGTTTAAACTAGTTTTTGTATCCATGTTTTCAGTTCAAAACCTGTATTGTTTAAGATCTAAAATCACTCCGTCCTAACAAAGTCAGACCTTTCCAGGGAGTTCAAAAGACTAATTTCGTTTTTTTGGTTTTCCGTTTTCAGAAAATACCGGATCTTGTAAAATTCATAACTAATCCATTTTAAATTAGAAAATGTGTATAATATATCAAAATGTTCAGAAAAATGTGGTCTACAATTTGGTAGCAAAATCATGCATTGTTAAACAACTTAGAACCCTAGTTGTTTTAGAAGAACTAATTGTACCCCTCTGAGGGCTCCGGAACTACTACCCCTAGTCCCGTCGAACCCCAGTTAAATTGATGATGTCTTAGGGTTATTTCAGTACCTAATTAACATGTCATCTCATCATACTTGTATGCGCATTGCATCGATGCAATGTGTTGATGGTTGTTCTACCTTTCCGGTGTTTGCTTCTTCGCGATCGATAGAGCAAGTGCCCGAGACGATGAAGATCGACAACACCAAAGGTCAATGTCTGTCCATCGGCAAACAAGTCAAGCATGGGATCTCCGAAGATCCATATTCGTTTGTCAGGGACAAAGGCAAGCCCTAGCTTGGTTCATATTATGGTTTCGAAATGCTTTTACTTCTGGTTCCTACATATCGCATCTGTTTCCAATATGTTTTATCGGCAGGTATAGTTATCCTATGTGTGTTGCATTTAGCATCCTTGTAGCCTAAAAACTCTGATCCACTGCTCCCAGCAAGACTAGGTTTGAGCTATGTGTGCATCGCTAGAGCCGTTATATCGAATATGCTTAGCCATGCTTAGTTGACGAATTCTGATCCATCCGGTTGATGAATCAGAGCTGCGAATAAACCTAGTATGGTAGGATGACGTGGTAAAATCAGTGATGATAATTAAACATGCTTAAAGGCTTGGATGGGCCGCCACATGGGGATGTGGTGATTTGACTCGTTCTCGCCGATACTAGGACCTGAGGTTCTCGCCTTCGGAACCAAGACTGAGCGTACAGCCACACGGGGCCCATGGGAACCCCTTGGCCCGAACTTGCCTAGCTTACCCATGAGTCAATTAGTTTGCGAGTTCTATTTGGCATTCTGGATGGCGAAGGCGTGGAAAAGGCTTTCAAAGGTGCATCATACAGGGATGTGGCTAGGGTGAAGGATGCTGGAGGCATTGAACTGGATCCCCTGCGCACAATGACCGAGATCGCCTCGGAGAATGGCTACCTACGATGATGGAGTTCCCAAGTTAGATTGACTCATGGAATAGGCGAAGCAAGGGAAAGGTTTTCGTCGACCACCCTCTGCCGGCACACCAAGGAAGTGTGTTAATCATGTGGCGTTAAGAGTCGGTCGGCGCGTGTGGGTAAAGTTGTACACCCCTGCAAGGTTAAATCTTTTCGAAAAGCCGTGTCCACGGTTACGGACGATTTGGTGATGGATTCTGTGATCATAGACAACATGAACCTAATCGTAAAACTTGGAATCAATGTGTGATAAGGATCCCTCCTCAGGGTATCGAGGGGTGCTCCTAGTTGATAGGTTCAGCTGATGATGAAGATTCGGTGGATTCAATATGATGATCAGTAGAGCTAGAGATATCGCTCTCTTATCCCCTTTTAAAATGATCTGAGTAGACGAGCTTCTGCTCCCTCTTGTTTTATAAAGAAAAACTGGCTTTCTGCAAAATAAGCTCCACATAAAGCCTCGCATACCAGCTTTGCTAAAAGGTTGTACTAAGTCTTGCTGAGTCCATGTACTCAGCTTTGCATGCTTTGTTTCAGACGAAGACACTCCAACAAATGGTGGTTTCTAGGTCGACATCTACGAGTAGCTTGGGATTCCCAGGTGGCAGCCTGGAATCTATGGATTGGGACGTCGCCGTTATGCTCCTAGTCTCTTAGGCCTTTTGCTATCTTGCTATTTAGAATAGCATAACTTCGCTTCCCTTGATTGATGAAATGTCAGGTTAGTGATCTCTGCTTGTAATACTTTGGTTCTTTGCTCAGTTATGAGCTTGTATTACTTCTTGAGTCGTAGAGTCACTGTTGTGTTACCAATTCTCACCCTGTAGGCCCTAGAGATTTAGGTTAGGCTTATGCCAGATGCAGATCTGGATTTGTCTAGCCTACGTCCTCCGGGGGTTCCCCACACTGTACGCGTATCAGAACCCCAAGAGGAAGGTGTGATGCGTACAGCATGAAGTTTTCCCTCAGTAAGAAACCAAGGTTACCGAACTAGTAGGAGATGAAGGCCACGTGAAGGTTGTTGGTGAAGGAGTGTAGTGCGGCGCAACACCAAGGATTCCGACGCCACGTGAAATCTGCACAACACAATCAAAATACTTTGCCCCAACTCAACAGTGAGGTTGTCAATCTCACCGTCTTGTTGTAAACAAAGGATTAAACGTATGGTGTGGAGAATGATGTTTGCTTGCAAAGAACAACAGAGAACAATGATTGCAGTAGGTTGTATTTCAGATGTAAAAGAATGTACCGGGGTCCACAGTTCACTAGTGGTGTCTCTCCAATAAGATAAATAGCATGTTGGGTGAACAAATTACAGTTGGGAAATTGACAAATAGAGAGGGCATAACAATGCACATACATATCATGATGAGTACTATGAGTTTTACTTAGGGCATTACGATAAAGAACATAGACCGCTGATGTCTACGGGAGCTTCTATTCTTGTAGACAGTGTTGGGCCTCCAAGAGCAGAGGTTTGTAGAATAGCAGCAAGTTTTCCTTAAGTGGATCACCCAAGGTTTATCGATCTCAGGGAGGAAGAGGTCAAAGATATCCCTCTCATGCAACCCTGCAACCACAAAGCAAGTAGTCTCTTGTGTCCCCAACACACCTAATAGGTGCACTAGTTCGGCGAAGAGATAGTGAAATACAGGTGGTATGAATAAGTATGAGCAGTAGTAACAGCACCAGAAAAGTGCTTTGCTGTTCAGGACTGGCGTGTGGTTGATGGTGGTAATATTGCGGACAGTACAAAAGCAGTAGAACAGTAAACAAGCAGCGATAGCAGTATTTAGGAACAAGGCCTAGGGATCATACTTTCACTAGTGGACACTCACAACATTGATCACATAAATAAATAGATAGATGCTAGACTCTACACCCTCTTGTTGGATGATGAACACCACGAATTGTGTAGGATTACACGAACCCTCAATGCCGGAGTTAACAAGCTCCACAATATTCAATGTTCATATTTAAATAACCTTAGAGTGCAAGATAGATCAACATAACCAAATAGATCACATCAATACCATCATAGTAATAGTTAACTTCATAATCTACAAGAGATCACAATCATAAACTACGCCAAGTACTACATGATGCACACACTGCCACCTTTACACCATGCAGGAGGAATAGAGTACTTTAATAACATCACTAGAGTAGCACATAGATGAATAGTGATACAAAACTCATATGAATCTCAATCATGTAAAGCAGCTCATGAGATCATTGTATTGAAGTACATAGGAGAGAGATTAACCACATAGCTACCGGTACTGCCCCGAGCCTCGATGGAGAACTACTCCCTCCTCATGGGAGACAGCAGCGGTGATGAAGATGGCGGTGGTGTCGATGGAGGAGCCTTCCGGGGGCACTTCCCCGTCCCGGCGGCGTGCCGGAACAGAGACTCTTGTCCCCCAGATCTTGGCTTCGCGATGGCGGCGGCTCTGGAAGGTTTCTCGTACCGTGGCTTTTCCGTCTCGAGGTTTTAGGTTGAGGGGGCTTAAATAGGCGAAGAGGCGGAGTCGGAGGGGCGATGAGGCGGTGAGAGGGTAAAGCGGCGCGGCCAGGGCCTGGGCTGCGCCGGCCTACCTCCTGGGCCCCCTGTGGGTCCACTCTGGCGACTCTCGGGTGTTCTGGATGCTTCCGGGGATTCTAAGATGCTGGGCGTTGATTTCGTCCGATTCCGAGAATATTTCCTTACTAGGATTTCGAAACCAAAAACAGCAGAAAACAAAGAACTAGCCCTTCGGCATCTCGTCAATAGGTTAGTTCCGGAAAACGCATAAATATGACATAAAGTATGCATAAAACATGTAGATATCATCAATAATGTGGCATGGAACATAAGAAATTATCGATACGTCGGAGACGTATCGCATCCCTAAGCTTAGTTTTCGCTCGTCCCGAGCAGGTAAACGATAACAAAGATAATTTCTGGAGTGACATGCCATCATAAACTTGATCATACTATTGTAAGCATATGTAATGAATGCAGCAATCCAAGACAATGGTAATGACATGAGTAAACAAATGAATCATATAGCAAAGACTTTTCATGAATAGTACTTTCAAGACAAGCATCAATAAGTCTTGCATAAGACTTAACTCATAAAGCAATAAATCAAAGTAAAGATATTGAAGCAATACAAAGGAAGATGAAGTTTCAGCGGTTGCTTTCAACTTATAACATGTATATCTCATGGATAGTTGTCAATGCAAAGTAATATAACAAGTGCAATATGCAAATATGTAGAAATCAATGCACAGTTCACACAAGTGTTTGCTTCCAAGATAGAGAGAAATGGGTAAACTGACTCAACATAAAAGTAGAAGAATGGCCCTTCGCAGAGGGAAGCATTGATTGCTATATTTGTGCTAGAGCTTTGGTTTTGAAAACAAGAAACAATTTTGTCAACGGTAGTAATAAAGCATATGCATTATGTAAACTGTATCTTACAAGTTGCAAGCCTCATGCATAGTATACTAATAGTGCCCGCACCTTGTCCTAATTAGCTTGGATTACCGGGATTATCGCAATGCACATGTTTCAACCAAGTGTCACAAAGGGGTACCTCTATGCCGCCTGTACAAAGGTCTAAGGAGAAAGCTCGCATAGGATTTCTCGCTTTTGATTATTCTCAATTTAGACATCCATACCGGGACAACATAGACAACAGATAATGGACTCCTCTTTTATGCATAAGCATGTAGCAACAATTAATGTTCTCATATGAGATTGAGGATATATGTCCAAAACTGAAACTTCCACCATGATTCATGGCTTTAATTAGCGGCCCAATGTTCTTCTCTAACAATATGCATGCTCTAACCATTAAATAAGTGGTAAATCGCCCTTACTTCAGACAAGACGGACATGCATAGCAACTCACATGATATTCAACAAAGAGTAGTTGATGGCGTCCCCAGGAACATGGTTATCGCACAACAAGCAACTTAATAAGAGATAAAGTGCATAAGTACATATTCAATACCACAATAGTTTTTAGGCTATTTGTCCCATGAGCTATATATTGCAAAGGTAGAGGATTAGAAATTTAAAGGTAGCACTCAAGCAATTTACTTTGGAATGGCGGAGAAATATCATGTAGAAGGTAGGTATGGTGGACACAAATGACATAGTGGTTGGCTCAAGTATTTTGGATGCATGAGAAGTATTCCCTCTCGATACAAGGCTTAGGCTAGGTTATTTGAAACAAACACAAGGATGAAGCGGTGCAGCAAAAGTTACATAAAAGACATATTGTAAACATTATAAGACTCAACACCATCTTCCTTGTTGTTCAAACTCAATACTAGAAATTATCTATACCTTAGAGAGACCAAATATGCAAACCAAATTTTAGCAAGCTCTATGTATTTCTTCATTAATAGGTACAAAGTATATGATGCAAGAGCTTAAACATGAGCACAACAATTGCCAAGTATCACATTATCCAAGACATTTTAGCAATTACTACATGTAGCATTTCCCGTTTCCAACCATATAACAATTAACAAACCAGTTTCAACCTTCGCCATGAACATTAAAAGCTAAGAACACATGTGTTCATATGAACCAGCGGAGCGTGTCTCTCTCCCACACAGGCATTTATTCAAACAAAAACAAAAATATAAACACACAGACGCTCCAAGTAAAGTACATATGATATGACTGAATAAAAATATAGTTTCAAGGGAGGAACTTGATAATTTGTCGATGAAGAAGGGGATGCCTTGGGCATCCCCAAGCTTAGATGCTTGAGTCTTCTTGAAATATGCAGGGATGAACCACCGGGGCATCCCCAAGCTTAGACTTTTCACTCTTCTTGATCATATTGTATCATCCTCCTCTCTTGACCCTTGAAAACTTCCTCCACACCAAACTCGAAACAAACTCATTAGAGGGTTAGTGCACAATAAAAATATACATGTTCAGAGGTGTGATGTCTACGCCCCCCTCCTTTTCCTGTAGACAGTGTTGGGCCTCCAAGAGCAGAGGTTTGTAGGACAGCAGCAAGTTTCCCTTAAGTGGATCACCCAAGGTTTATCGAACTCAGGGAGGAAGAGGTCAAAGATATCCCTCTCATGCAACCCTGCAACCACAAAGCAAGAAGTCTCTTGTGTCCCCAACACACCAAATAAGTGTACTAGTTCGGCGAAGAGATAGTGAAATACAGGTGGTATGAATAAGTATGAGCAAGTAGCAACGGTGCCGTGAAAATAGCTTGTCGGCGTGTAGTTGATGGTGGTAGTATTGCAGACAGTAGTAACGCAAGAAAAACAGTAAACAAGCAGCGATAGCAGTATTTAGGAACAAGGCCTAGGGATTACACTTTCACTAGTGGACACTCTCAACTTTGATCACATAATAGAATAGATAAATGCATACTCTACACTCTCGTTGGATGATGAACACATTGCATAGGATTACACGAACCCTCAATGCCGGAGTTAACAAGCTCCACAATTCAATGTTCATATTTAAATAACCTTAGAGTGCATGAAAGATCAATTCGACTAAACCAAGTACTAACATAGTATGCACACTGTCACCTTCACACTATGTAGGAGGAATAGATCACATCAATACCATCATAGCAATAGTTAACTTCATAATCTACAAGAGATCATAATCATAGCATAAACCAAGTACTAACACGGATGCACACACTGTCACCATTACACCGTGCAGGAGGAATAAAACTACTTTAATAACATTGCTAGAGTAGCACATAGATAAATTGTGATACAAAACATGTTGCAATCATAAAGAGATATAAATAAGCACTTCACTATGCCATTCATAACAGTGAATAAGTATTCTGTGAAATATAGCCTAAGAGACCCACACGGTGCACACACTGTCACCTTTACACACGTGGGACAAGGAGTCTCCGGAGATCACATAAGTAAAATTCACTTGACTAGCATAATGACATCTAGATTACAAGCATCATCATATGAATCTCAATCATGTAAAGCAGCTCATGAGATTATTGTATTGAAGCACACAGGAGAGAGATGAACCACATAGCTACAGCGGAGCCCTCAGCCTCGGGGGTGGATTACTCCCTCCTCATCATGGAGGCAGCGATGGCGGTGAAGATGGCGGTGAAGACGGCGGTGGAGATGGCTCCGGGGGCAATTCCCCGTCCGGCGAGGTGCCGGAACGAGAGTTCTGTCCCCCGAATTGGAGTTTCGCGACGGTGGCGGCGCCCCGGAGTCTTTCTCGGAGTTTCGTCAATTGGTACTGCGTTTTTAGGTCGAAAGGGGTTTTATAGGCGAAGAGGCGGCGCAGGGGGCACTCGGGGCGCCACACCCTAGGCCGGCGCGGCCGGGGTCCGGCCCGCGCCGCCATGTGGTGTGGTGGCCCCCTTGCCCCTCTCCGACTCTTCTTCGGTGTTCTGGAGCCTTCCGGGAAAAATAGGAGGTTTGGCGTTGATTTCGTCCAATTCCGAGAATATTGCCCGAACAGCCTTTCTGGAACCAAAAACAGCAGAAAACAAAGAATCGGCCTTTCGGCATCTTATTAATAGGTTAGTTCCGGAAAATGCACGAATATGACATAAAGTGTGCATAAAACATGTAGATAACATCAATAATGTGGCATGGAACATAAGAAATTATCGATACGTTGGAGACGTATCGGCATCCCCAAGCTTAGTTCTCGCTCGTCCCGAGCGAGTAAAACGATAACAAAGATAATTTCTGGAGTGGCATGCCATCATAACCTTGATCATACTATTTGTAAAGCATATGTAGTGAATGCAGCGATCAAAACAATGTATATGACATGAGTAAACAAGTGAATCATATAGCAAAGACTTTTCATGAATAGCACTTCAAGACAAGCATCAATAAGTCTTGCATAAGAGTTAACTCATAAAGCAATAATTCAAAGTAAAGACATTGAAGCAACACAATGGAAGATTAAGTTTCAGCGGTTGCTTTCAACTTGTAACATGTATATCTTATGGATAGTTGTCAATGCAAAGCAATATAACAAATGCAATAAGCAAGTATGTAAGAATTAATGCACAGTTCACACAAATGTTTGCTTCTTGAGGTGGAGAGAAATAGGTGAACTGACTCAACAATAAAAGTAAAAGAATGGTCCTTCGAAGAGGAAAGCATCGATTGCTATATTTGTGCTAGAGCTTTGATTTTGAAAACATATAGAGAGCATAAAAATAAAGTTTTGAGAGGTGTATGTTGTTGTCAACGAATGGTAGCGGGTACTCTAACCCCCTTGCCAGACAAACCTTCAAAGAGCGGCTCCCATTTTATTTTATTTTCGGGTGGCACTCCTTCCAACCTTTCTTTCACAAACCATGGCTAACCGAATCCTCGGGTGCCTGCGAACAATCTCATACCATGAAGGAGTGCCTTTTTATTTTAGTTTTATTATGATGACACTCCTCCCAACCTTTGCTTACACAAGCCATGGCTAACCGAATCCTTCGGGTGCCGTCCAACAATCACATACCATGGAGGAGTGTCTATTTTTGTTAATTAATTTGGGACTCGGGAATCCCATTGCCAGCTCTTTTTGCAAAATTATTGGATAAGCGGATGAAGCCACTAGTCCATTGGTGAAAGTTGCCTAACAAGATTGAAAGATAAACACCACATACTTCCTCATGAGCTATAAAACATTGACACAAATCAGAGGTGATAAATTTTGAATTGTTTAAAGGTAGCACTCAACAATTTACTTTGGAATGGCAGGAAATACCATGTAGTAGGTAGGTATGGTGGACACAAATGGCATAGTGTTGTTTGGCTCAAGGATTTGGATGCATGAGAAGTATTCCCTCTCGATACAAGGTTTAGGCTAGCAAGGTTGTTTGAAGCAAACACAAGTATGAACTAGTACAACAAAACTCACATAAAAGACATATTACAAGCATTATAAGACTATACATCGTCTTCCTTGTTGTTCAAACACCTTACTAGAAATTATCTAGACCTTGGAGAGACCAATTATGCAAACCAAATTTTAGCATGCTCTATGTATTTCTTCACTAATAGGTGCAAAGTATATGATGCAAGAGCTTAAACATGAGCACAATAATTGCCAAGTATCACATTACCCAAGACATTTTAGCAATTACTACATGTATCATTTTCCAATTCCAACCATATAACAATTTAACGAAGAGGAAACTTCGCCATGAATATTATGAGCTAAGAACACATGTGTTCATACGAACCAACGGAGCGTGTCTCTCTCCCACACAAGCATGATGTAATCCAATTTATTCAAACACAAACAAAAACAAAAGCACACAGACGCTCCAAGTAAAGTACATAAGATGTGACCGAATAAAAATATAGTTTCAAGAGAAGGAACCTGATAATTTGTCAATGAAGAAGGGGATGCCTTGGGGATGGGCATCCCCAAGCTTAAATGCTTGAGTCTTCTTGAAATATGCAGGGATGAACCACCGGGGCATCCCCAAGCTTAGACTTTTCACTCTTCTTGATCGTAGTATATCATCCTCCTCTCTTGACCCTTGAAAACTTTCTCCACACCAAACTCGAAACAAACTCATTAGAGGGTTAGTGCATAATCAAAAACTCACATGTTCAGAGGTGACACAATCATTCTTAACACTTCTGGACATTTCACAAAGCTACTGGACATTAATGAAACGAAGAAATCCATCCAACATAGCAAAAGAGGCAATGCGAAATAAAAGACAGAATCTGTCAAAACAGAAGAGTCCGTAAAGACGAATTTTAAAATGGCACCAGACTTGCTCAGATGAAAATGCCCAAATTGAATGAAAGTTGCGTACATATCTGAGGATCACGCACGTAAATTTTCAAATTTTTCTGAGCTACCTACAGAGAGGCAGGTCGGAATTCGTGACAGCAAAGAAATCTGTTACTGCGCAGTAATCCAAATCTAGTATCAACCTTTTTATCAAAGACTTTACTTGGCACAACAAAACACAAAACTAAGATAAGGAGAGGTTGCTACAGTAGTAAACAACTTCCAAGACACAAATATAAAACAAAGTACTGTAGCAAAATAACACATGGGTTATCTCCCAAGAAGTTCTTTCTTTATAGCCATTAAGATGGGCTCAGCAGTTTTAATGATGCACTCGCTAGAAATAGTATTTGAAGCAAAAGAGAGCATCAAGAAGCAAATTCAAAACACATTTAAGCCTAACATGCTTCCTATGCAGAGGAATCTTGTACACAAATGAATTCCTGAAAAACAAAGTGACAAGCATAAGAGGATAAAACACGAGTAATTTCAAGATTCTCAACATAAAGAGGGGAAACTTAATATTATTAAGATGCATATAACCATATTTCTCTCTCTCATAATAACTTTCAGTAGCATCATTGATGAAATCCACAATATACCCATCACTTAAAACATTCTTATCATGGTTCATATGCATAGAAGTATCATTAATTTTGGCATAAGGAGAGTTCTTTTCATTAATAGTAATTGGAGCGGGATTATTATCAAGAATTTGAACATGGTAAACAAATTGCATATTAAGGGAATTGTTTTTGGTAATCCAATCATGACTATGACAAGTTTCATAAGGATAATTAGAACCTATATCATAGCATTCTTTATAATAATCATCAGAGATCGGGGACACAGTGTCATCATAAGAAATAGAATAGTTATCTTTCACGATCGGTTTATCCGTGTCCACACCATCATTATTATTAGAAGGAGATGTATCAAGAACATAATGACCAGTAGCTAAAGGATTTTCAAACACCTCTTCCCCAAGCTTAGAGCTTTCTATATCATTATGGGAGGAAGCATGGATAGCACCGACACTATGGCAATTATTATCATCATCATTTTCGAATTAATTTCCCGGAGATTTGCAATATCAAAAGTAGTGTGCTCATTCAAATCATGATTGCTAATGTATGTAAAGGGCATAGGAAGATCATCGTATTCAGATTCATTATCACAATAATCATCAGGAGCAACATACTTACGGTTACCTATCGTTATCTCATATACGCGGGGATATGCTGTTACCTCTTTCTTTTTATTCCCCTTATTCTTCTTCTTCTTCTTCTTCGTTCCCTTCTTCTTCTTCTCCTTCTCCTTTTCCTCGTTCCCTTCTTCAGGAGGGAGAGGCTTGAAGGGTGGCTTGTCCGCATAACCTGATTTACTTTCAGAAATAATAGAAGAAACTTGGGAGGATCCCTTCTTTTCATTAATTAGTTGAAAACACACAGCGGTCCTATCATATTTTGGCAAGGTGTCATCTTCTAAAATATTTTGTATGTAGTTATTTGTATGGCTATTATCAATGCAATAAGAAAAACACCCATGCAGGACATCATCAATATCAAGATCACTCATATGTAACAAAGAGATTTTTCTCAACATTTCTTCACACCCCAAAAATAAAGTAAGTTCATCATACTGATTAGGAGTAATTTCATCATCACAATACAAATTTGCAGCACTCATTGGGTTCAAATTATCATTGGAGGAGCATTGGAAATTAAAATGACCCACTTCATGGCAAACTTCACAAATAAAAGGATAGAGGGCACAAACTTTTTTACCAAGATCATCTAGAGCCCTAAACCACTTTCTAGTTTTTTCATTAGCATGATGGATACAATATTCATCTTTGATTTGATTAATTCCACAAGGTCTATGTATTCCACAAAAATTAACATGCTTATAGGAAATAGCATTCTTAGGAGTTTGAGCATGCTTATTGCAATAATTAACAACAATTTCATTCTTCATGCAAGCCTTTTTAAAAGGTTCATGATACTTATCAAAATTCTTTTTAGGCAATTCAAAATGAGAAGCAAAGGCTTTATAAAGATTTGCAGCAACTTGAGAGTCAAGACCATAAGTAGCACTCATATTTCGAAATTTATCGGTATCCATAAAAGTTTCAATGCATTCATAATCATAATTTATACCTGACTCTTTACCTTTGTCGTTCTCCCATCCTTCAGCGTTGTCCTCAATCCGATCAAGAAGATCCCACCTAGCTTCAACCTCCTTGCTTGTGAAAGATCCCTCCGAACAGGCATTCGATAGTCCTTGTGTTGTCATGAAAGCCTCGCATAAAAATTGTTAACAATAACATTACGGGGGAGCTCATGAATGGGACATTTGAGCATTAGTGATTTCAATCTCCCCCACGCTTGAGAAATACTCTCTCCATCACGAGGATAAAAGTTATAAATATAATTCCTATCAATATGCACTTCATGAGGAGGATAAAATTTAGAATAAAAGAGAGATGCAATTTCCTCTCAACCAAGAGAATGACTATTCTCCAACAATTTATACCAATGCGCCGCTTTACCAGACAAATAAACGGAGAATAGCTTCTTCCTCACTTCATCCATAGAGATACCTGCACACTTGAATAACCCGCATAATTCATGCAAAAACAAGTAAATGATCTCTAGGGTGGACAGTTCCATCCCCTTTATAGTGGTTATCCATAACACGTTCAATAATCTTCATAGGTATTTTATACGGAATACTTTCAGTAGGTACATTTAAAATATCACAAGCATCATTAGAGTTATTGCATATGGGAGATAAAGTATTATCAGAGCAAATTTTCTCCCCTAAAGATGGGAAGCTAAAAAGATCACAAAAACTAGCTTCCCCAAGCTTAGACTTCTCCATAGCATTAGCAGTAATTGCATTCATACTAATAACATCGCTACTAGCATGCAAATAAGGTTCCATAGGTTTTTTAATTTTCGCATCAAACAATTCTAAATCAGGAAAAAGATTAAAAAGCTCACCAATTTTTTTGTTGTTTTCCATTATGCCTAACTAGTGTAAAACAAGAAACAAAAAGTTGCAATTGCAGGATCTAAAGGAAATAGCTTCGAGTACTTACAACGGCGCCGGAAAATAGCTTAGTAGCCAGGATCCGGAGTGTGAGTACCTTTTACCTTTCCTCCCCGGCAACGGCGCCAGAAAATAGCTTGATGTCTACGCCCCCCTCCTTTTCCTCGTAGATAGTGTTGGGCCTCCAAGAGCAGAGGTTTGTAGGACAGCGAGCAAGTTTCCCTTAAGTGGATCACCCAAGGTTTATCGAACTCGGGGAGGAAGAGGTCAAAGATATCCCTCTCATGCAACCCCGCAACCACAAAGCAAGAAGTCTCTTGTGTCCCCAACACACCAAATAGGTGTACTAGTTCGGCGAAGAGATAGTGAAATACAGGTGGTATGAATAAGTATGAGCAAGTAGCAACGGTGCCGAGAAAATAGCTTGTCGGCGTGTAGTTGATGGTGGTAGTATTGCAGCAGATAGTAACGCAGTAGAAACAAGAAACAAGCAGCGATAGCAGTATTTAGGAACAAGGCCTAGGGATTACACTTTCACTAGTGGACACTCTCAACTTTGATCACATAACAGAATAGCTAAATGCATACTCTACACTCTCGTTGGATGATGAACACATTGCGTAGGATTACACGAACCCTCAATGCCGGAGTTAACAAGCTCCACAATTCAATGTTCATATTTAAATAACCTTAGAGTGCATGAAAGATCAATTCGACTAAACCAAGTACTAACATAGTATGCACACTCGTCACCTTCACACTATGTAGGAGGAATAGATCACATCAATACCATCATAGCAATAGTTAACTTCATAATCTACAAGAGATCATAATCATAGCATAAACCAAGTACTAACACGGATGCACACACTGTCACCATTACACCGTGCAGGAGGAATAAAACTACTTTAATAACATTGCTAGAGTAGCACATAGATAATTTGTGATACAAAACATGTTGCAATCATAAAGAGATATAAATAAGCACTTCACTATGCCATTCATAACAGTGAATAAGTATTCTCATGAAATATAGCCTAAGAGACCCACACGGTGCACACACTCGTCACCTTTACACACGTGGGACAAGGAGTCTCCGGAGATCACATAAGTAAAATTCACTTGACTAGCATAATGACATCTAGATTACAAGCATCATCATATGAATCTCAATCATGTAAGGCAGCTCATGAGATTATTGTATTGAAGCACATAGGAGAGAAATGAACCACATAGCTACAGCGGAGCCCTCAGCCTCGGGGGTGGATTACTCCCTCCTCATCATGGAGGCAGCGATGGCGGTGAAGATGGCGGTGAAGACGGCAGTGGAGATGGCTGGGGGGCAATTCCCCGTCCGGCAGGGTGCCGGAACAGAGAGTTCTGTCCCCCGAATTGGAGTTTCGCGACGGTGGCGGCGCCCCTGGAGTCTTTCTGGAGTTTCGTCAATTGGTACTGCGTTTTTAGGTCGAAAGGGGTTTTATAGGCGAAGAGGCGGCGCAGGGGGCACACGGGGGCGCCACACCCTAGGCCGGCGCGGCCGTGGTCCGGCCCGCGCCGCCATGTGGTGTGGTGGCCCCCCGGCCCCTCTCCGACTCTTCTTCGGTGTTCGGAGCCTTCCGGGAAAAATAGGAGGTTTGGCGTTGATTTCGTCCAATTCCGAGAATATTGCCCGAACAGCCTTTCCGGAACCAAAAACAGCAGAAAACAGCAACTGGCCTTTCGGCATCTTATTAATAGGTTAGTTCCAGAAAATGCACGAATATGACATAAAGTGTGCATAAAACATGTAGATAACATCAATAATGTGGCATGGAACATAAGAAATTATCGATACGTTGGAGACGTATCAAGGTGACATGATCATTCTTAACACTTCTGGACATTGCACAAAGCTACTGAAAGTCAACGGAATCGAAATATCCATCGAACATATCAAAACATGCAATGCGAAATAAAAGGCAGAATCTGTCAAAACAGAACAGTTCGTAAAGACGAATTTTAAAGAGGCACCAGACTTGCTCAAATGAAAATTCTCAAATTGAATGAAAGTTGCGTACATATCTGAGGATCACTCACGTAAATTGGCATAATTTTCTGAGTTACCTACAGAGAATTAGGCCCAGATTCGTGGCAGCAAGAAATCTGTTTCTGCGCAGTAATCCAAATCTAGTATGAACCTTACTATCAAAGACTTTACTTGGCACAAAAATGCAATAAAACTAAGATAAAGAGAGGTTTCTACAGTAGTAACAACTTCCAAGACTCAAATATAAAACAAAGTTACTGTAGCAAAATAAACACATGGGTTATCTCCCAAGAAGTTCTTTCTTTATAGCCATTAAGATGGGCTCAGCAGTTTTAATGATGCACTCGCAAGAAATAGTATTTGAAGCAAAAGAGAGCATCAAGAGGCAAATTCAAAACACATTTAAGTCTAACCCACTTCCTATGAAAAGGAATCTTGTAAATAAACAAGTTATGTAGGCATAATGCAATAAGCATAGGAAAACTAGACAAGCTCATCTTCAAGATTTTTAGCATATAAAGAGGTGTTTTAGTAACATGAAAATTTCTACAACCATATTTTCCTCTCTTATAATAACTTTTAGTAGTATCATGAGCAAACTCAACAATATAACTATCAAATGAAACATTCTTATCATGAGTCTGATACGTCTCCAACGTATCTATAATTTCTGATGTTCCATGCTTGTTTTATGACAATACCAACATGTTTTGTTCACACTTTATATCATTTTTATGCGTTTTCCGGAACTAACATATTGACGAGATGCCGAAAGGCCAGTTGCTGTTTTCTGCTGTTTTTGGTTTCAGAAATCCTAGTAAGGAAATATTCTCGGAATCGGACGAAATCAACGCCCAACATCTTAGAATCCCCGGAAGCATCCAGAACACCCGAGAGTCGCCAGAGGGAGGCCACAGGGGCCCCAGATGATAGGCCGGCGTGGCCCAGGCCCTGGCCGCGCCGCCTTATGGTGTCGTCGCCTCGTTGACCTTCTGACGCCGCCTCTTCGCCTATTTAAGCCCCCTCGACCTAAAACCTCGATAAAAAAAAGCCATGGTACGAGAAACCTTCCAGAGCCGCCGCCATCGCGAAGCCAAGATCTGGGGGACAGGAGTCTCTGTTCCGGCACGCCGCCGGGAAGGGGAAGTGCCCCCGGAAGGCTCCTCCATCGACACCGCCGCCATCTTCATCAACGCTGCTGTCTCCCATGAGGAGGGAGTAGTTCTCCATCGAGGCTCGGGGCTGTACCGGTAGCTATGTGGTTAATCTCTCTCCTATGCACTTCAATACAATAATCTCATGAGCTGCCTTACATGATTGAGATTCATATGATGATGCTTGTAATCTAGATGTCGTTATGCTAGTCAAGTGAATTTTACTTATGTGATCTCCGGAGACTCCTTGTCCCACGTGTGTAAAGGTGACGAGTGTGTGCACCGTGTGGGTCTCTTAGGCTATATTTCACAGAATACTTATTCACTGTTATGAATGGCATAGTGAAGTGCTTATTTATATCTCTTTATGATTGCAATGTGTTTTGTATCACAATTTATCTAAGTGCTACTCTAGTAATGTTATTAAAGTAGTTTTATTCCTCCTGCACGGTGTAATGGTGACAGTGTGTGCATCCGTGTTAGTACTTGGCGTAGGCTATGATTGTGATCTCTTGTAGATTATGAAGTTAACTATTGCTATGATGGTATTGATGTGATCTATGCCTCCTTTCGTAGCGTGAAGGTGACAAGTGTGCATGCTACGTTAGTACTTGGTTTAGTTGTGTTGATCTGTCGTGCACTCTAAGGTTATTTAAATATGAACATTGAATATTGTGGAGCTTATTAACTCCGACATTGAGGGTTCGTGTAATCCTACACAGTTAGTGGTGTTCATCATCCAACAAGAGAGTGTAGAGTATGCATTTATCTATTCCGTTATGTGATCAAAGTTGAGAGTGTCCACTAGTGAAAGTATGATCCCTAGGCCTTGTTCCTAAATATCGCTATCGCTGCTTGTTTACTATTTTACTTGCGTTACTACTCGCTGCGTTACTACTGCTTGTTTACTCGTCCCGGGCAAAGCACTTTTCCGGTGCCGTTGCTACTCGCTCATATATATTCATACCACATGTATTTCACTATCTCTTCGCCGAACTAGTGCACCTGTTAGGTGTGTTGGGGACACAAGAGACTTCTTGCTTTGTGGTTGCAGGGTTGCATGAGAGGGATATCTTTGACCTCTTCCTCCCTGAGTTCGATAAACCTTGGGTGATCCACTTAAGGGAAAACTTGTTGTTGTTCTACAAACCTCTGCTCTTGGAGGCCCAACGCTGTCTACATGAAAAGGAGGGGGGCGTAGACATCAGAGTCTCATGCATAAAATTATTACTCTCCACATAAGCATAATCAATTTTATCAGTAATAGCGGGAGCAAATTCAACAAAGTAGCTATCATCAAATATAGGAGGCATATTGTAATCATAATCAAATTTATCCTCCATAACAGTCGGCACCAAAAGACTACTATCATTATAATCATCATAAATAGGAGGCAAGGTATCATCAAAGAAAATTTTCTCCTCAATGCTTGGGGGACTAAAAAGATCATGCTCATCAAAACCAGCTTCCCCAAGTTTAGAATTTTCCATATCATTAGCAACAATGGTGTTCAAAGTATTCATGCTAACATGTTCCATGGGTTTTTTAATTTTCGGATCAAACCATCCATGTCTTAACTCAGGAAATAGAATAAGAACCTCATTGTTGTCCATTATGCCAACTAGTGTAAACAAGAAACAAAAAGATGCAATTGCAGGATCTAAAGGAAATAGCTTCGAGCACACACACAATGGCGCCAGAAAAGTACTGTTACCTGGAACCGGAGTATGAGTGCCTGATGACCCACAAGTATAGGGGATCGCAACAGTCTTCGAGGGAAGTAAAACCCAAATTTATTGATTCGACACAAGGGGAGGTAAAGAATACTTATAAGCCTTAACAACTGAGTTGTCAATTCAGCTGCACCTGGAAAAGCACTAGTAACAGGGATGATGTGAAAGTAGCAGTAATATGAGAGCAGTAGTAACAGTAACACAACAGCAGTAATAGCAATATGAGAGCGATGGCACCAGAAAATAGTTGATACTACTTCCAATGACATGTAGAACAAGTATATTATGATGAGAGATGGACCGGGGTTCCCAGCGATCTACACTAGTGGTAACTCTCCAATAACAAGTAACAAGTGTTGGGTGAACAAATTACAGTTGGGCAATTGATAGGAATCAAAGCATTAAGATAGAACATCAATTCGTTAATCATGTAGGCATGTTTTCCATATATAGTCGTACGTGCTCGCAATGAGAAACTTGCACAACATCTATTGTCCTACCAGCCGGTGGCAGCCGGGCCTCAAGGGAATCTACTAGATATTAAGGTACTCCTTTTAATAGAGTACCGGAGCAAAGCATTAACACACCGTGAAAACATGTGATCCTCACATCACTACCATCCCCTCCGGTTGTCCCGATTTCTGTCACTTCGGGGCCATTGGTTCCGGACAGTGACATGTGCATACAACTTGTAGATACAATCTAAGCAACAAGTATAGAGCTCAAATCTAAGATCATGCCACTCGGGCCCTAGTGACAAGCATTAAGCATAACAAGATTGCAGCAACAATAACTTCACAAACTTTATAGATAGACTAATCATAATGTATCATCCATCGGATCCCAACAAACACAACACCGATTACATCAGATGAATCTCAATCATGTAAGGCAGCTCATGAGACCATTGTATTGAAGTACATGGGGGAGAGTATACTGACATAGCTACTGCTAGAACCCGTAGTCCATGGGGGAACTACTCATGGAGCATGATGGAGGCGATGGCGTTGATGGAGATGGCTTCCGGGGGCACTTCCCCGTCCCGGTAGGGTGCCGGGACAGAGTTCTGTCCCCCGAATTGGAGTTTCGCGACGGTGGCGGCGCCCCTGGAGTCTTTCTGGAGTTTCGTCAATTGGTACTACGTTTTTAGGTCGAAAGGGATTTTATAGGCGAAGAGGCGGCGCAGGGGGGCACCTGGGGGCGCCTCACCCTAGGCCGGCGCGGCCTGGGTCTGGCCCGCGCCGCCTTGTGGTGTGGTGGCCCCCTGGCCCCTCTCCGACTCTTCTTTGGTGTTCTGGAGCCTTCCGGGAAAAATAGGAGGTTTGGCGTTGATTTCGTCCAATTCCGAGAATATTGCCCGAACAGCCTTTCTGGAACCAAAAATAGCAGTAAAACGAGAACTGGCACTATGGCATCTTGTTAATAGGTTAGTTCCGGAAAACGCATGAAATCATCATAAAGTGCAAGCAAAACATGTAAGTATTGTCATAAAACAAGCATGGAACGACAGAAATTATGGATACGTCGGAGACGTATCAGCATCCCCAAGCTTAGTTCTCGCTCGTCCCGAGCAGGTAAACGATAAAAAGAATAATTTCTGTAGTGACATGCTACTTACATAACCTTGATCATACTATTACAAAGCATATGAAATGAATGAAGTGACTCGAGGCAATGATCTATAGTTGCTAACAAATAGATAACATATAACAAAACTTTTCATGAATAGTACTTTCAAGACAAGCATCAAAAGATTGCACAAGAGTTAACTCATAAAGCAATAGATTCAAAGTAAAGGCATCGAAGCAACACAAAGGAAGATATAAGTTTCAGCGGTTGCTTTCAACTTTCAACATGCATATCTCATGGATAATTGTCAACATAAAGTAATATGATGAATGCAAATATGCAAGTATGTAAGAATCAATGCACAGTTGACACAAGTGTTTGCTTCTAAGATGGAAGGAAATAGGTAAACTGACTCAACATAAAGTAAAAGAATGGCCCTTCTACGAGGGAAGCATCGATTGCTATATTTGTGCTAGAGCTTTTATTTTGAAAACATAGAGAGCATAAAAGTAAAGTTTTGAGAGGTGTTTGTTGTTGTCAACGAATGGTAATGGGTACACTAACTATCTTGCAAACCGGACTTTCAAGAGCGGCTCCCATGAATTTTTATTTTTGGGTGGCACTCCTTCCAACCTTTCTTTCACAAACCATGGCTAACCGAATCCTCGAGTGCCTGCCAACAATCTCATACCATGAAGGAGTGCCTTTTTATTTTAGTTTTATTATGATGATGACACTCCCCCCAACCTTTGCTTACACAAGCCATGGCTAACCGAATCCTTCGGGTGCCGTCCAACAATCACAAACCATGGAGGAGTGTCTATTTAAGTTAATTAATTCGGGACCGGGAATCCCATTGCCAGCTCTTTTTGCAAAATTATTGGATAAGCGGATGTGCCACTAGTCCATATGAGAGTCCGTCAAAAGTAAAAGACAAGGTTGAAAGCTAAACACCACATACTTCCTCATGAGCTATAAAACATTAACACAAATTGAGAAGCATTTTGAATTATTTAAAGGTAGCACTCAAGCATTTACTTTGGAATGGCATGAAATACCACATAGTAGGTAGGTATGGTGGACACAATTGGCATAGTGGTTGGCTCAAGGATTTTGGATGCATGAGAAGTATTCCCTCTCGATACAAGGCTTAGGCTAGCAAGGTTGTTTGAAGCAAACACAAGTATGAACCGGTACAACAAAACTTACATAAGAACATATCGCAAGCATTATAATACTCTACACTGTCTTCCTTGTTGCTCAAACACTTTACCAGAAAATATCTAGACCTTAAGAGAGATCAATTATGCGAACCAATTTCAACAAGCTTTACGGTAGTTCTCCACTAATAGGTTTAAACTACATGCAAAAACTATGATCTACTTGAGAGCTCAAAACAATTGCCAAGTATCAAATTATCCAAGACATATGAGGCATTTTCTGCTTCCAACCAAATAAAGATAAGTATTGTAGCTTCCAACTTTTATCATTGAACATTAAAAGTAAAACGAAGAACAAGTGTTCATATGAAAAAGCGGAGCGTGTCTCTCTCCCAAACAAGGATTGCTAGGATCCGAATTTATTCAAACAAAAACAAAACGAAAATAAACACACAGACGCTCCAAGTAAAGCACATATGATGTGACCGGATAAAAATATAGTTTCAGGGGAGGAACCTGATAAGTTGATGAAGAAGGGGATGCCTTGGGCATCCCCAAGCTTAGACGCTTGAGTCTTCTTGAAATATGCAGGGATGAACCACGGGGGCATCCCCAAGCTTAGACTTTTCACTCTTCTTGATCATATATCATCCTCCTCTCTTGACCCTTGAAAACTTCCTTCACAACAAACTTCTCATAAACTTCATTAGAGGGGTTAGTACTCAAAAAATTTGAATCCACCTTGGTCCTGTAGTGGCACATTGCAAGAACTCAATAAAACATTAGCTACAGCTCTCTACGTCTAGAAAAGCTCGCTTAAAGTCCACAAGAGACAATGCAAAAACAGAGACAGAATCTGCCAAAACGAACAGCCCAGTAAAGACGAATTTTAATAAAATACTTCCGTTGCTCAAATCAGAAAACTCAAAACTAATGAAAGTTGCGTACATATCTGAGGAACACGCACGTAGATTGGCATAATTTTCTGAGTTTTCTACAGAGAATTAGACCCAGATTCGTGACAGATAGAAATCTGTTTCTGCGCAGAAATCCAAATCTAGTATCAACCTTCGATTAGAGGCTTCACTTGGCACAACAAAACACAAAACTAAGTGATGCGTGTAGTTGACACGTCCGTTGGGAACCCCAAGAGGAAGGTGTGATGCGCACAGCGGCAAGTTTCCCTCAGTTAGAAACCAAGGTTTAATCGAACCAGTAGGAGTCAAGAAGCACGTTGAAGGTTGATGGCGGCGGGATGTAGTGCGGCGCAACACCGGAGATTCCGGCGCCGGCGTGGAACCTGCACAACACAACCAAAGTACTTTGCCCCAACGAAACAGGTGAGGTTGTCAATCTCACCGGCTTGCCGTAACAAAGGGTTAACCGTATTGTGTGGAAGATGATTGTTTGCGAGAGAAAACGAGTAAAACAAGTATTGCGACAGATTTGTATTTCAGTATTAAAGAATGGACCGGGGTCCACAGTTCACTAGAGGTGTCTCTCCCATAAGATAAAAGCATGTTGGGTGAACAAATTACAGTCGGGCAATTGACAAATAGAGAGGGCATAATAATGCACATACATGACATGATAAGTATAGTGAGATTTAATTGGGCATTACGACAAAGTACATAGACCGCCATCCAATCGCATCTATGCCTAAAAAGTCCACCTTCGAGGTTATCATCCGAACCCCTTCCGGTATTAAGTTGCAAAGCAACGAGACAATTGCATTAAGTATGGTGCGTAATGTAATCAACAACTACATCCTCGGACATAGCGCCAATGTTTTATCCCTAGTGGCAACAAGCACAACACAACCTTAGAACTTTACGTCATCGTCCCGGTGTCAATGCAGGCATGAACCTACTATCGAGCATAAATACTCCCTCTTGGAGTTAAAAGTAAAAACTTGGCCGAGCCTCTACTAGTAACGGAGAGCATGCAAGATCATAAACAACACATATGTAATAACTTGATAATTAACATGACATGGTATTCTCTATCCATCGGATCCCGACAAACACAACATATAGAATTACAGATAGATGATCTTGATCATGTTAGGCAGCTCACAAGATCCAACAATGAAGCACAATGAGGAGAAGACAACCATCTAGCTACTGCTATGGACCCATAGTCCAGGGGTGAACTACTCACTCATCACTCCGGAGGCGACCATGGCGGTGTAGAGTCCTCCGGGAGATGAATCCCCTCTCCGGCAGGGTGCCGGAGGAGATCTCCGGAATCCCCCGAGATGGGATCGGCGGCGGCGGCGTCTCGCAAGGTTTTCCGTATCGTGGTTTTTCGCATCGGGGTTTCGCGACGGAGGCTTTAAGTAGGCGGAAGGGCGAGTCGGGGGCCGGACGAGGGGGCCACACCATAGGGCGGCGCGGGCCCCCCGGCCGCGCCGCCTTGTGGTGTCGCCACCTCGTGGCCCCACTTCGTATGTTCTTCGGTCTTCCGGAAGCTCCGTGGAAAAATAGGCCCCCGGGTTTTCGTTTCGTCCAATTCCGAGAATATTTCGTTACTAGGATTTACGAAACCAAAAACAGCAGAAAACGAGGAACCGGCACTTCGGCATCTTGTTAATAGGTTAGTTCCAGAAAATGCACGAATATGACATAAAGTGTGCATAAAACATGTAGGTATCATCAATAATATGGCATAGAACATAAGAAATTATCGATACGTCGGAGACGTATCACTAAGATAAGGAGAGGTTGCTACAGTAGTAAAAAACTTCCAAGACACAAATATAAAACAAAGTACTGTAGCAAAATAACACATGGGTTATCTCCCAAGAAGTTGCTTTCTTTATAGCCATTAAGATGGGCTCAGCAGTTTTAATGATGCACTCGCAAGAAATAGTATTTGAAGCAAAAGAGAGCATCAAGAGGCAAATTCAAAACACATTTAAGCCTAACATGCTTCCTATGAAAAGGAATTTTTTAAATAAACAAGTTCATGAAAAGCAAAGTAACAAGCATAGGAAGATAGAACAAGTGTAATTTCAACAATTTCAGCATATAGAGAGGTGTATTAGTATCATGAAAATTTCTACCACCATATTTCCCTCTCTCATAATAATTTTCAGTAGGTTCATGAACAAACTCAACAATATAACTATCACATGCAGCATGCTTCTCATGATTTCCAAACACATAATTTTTATCAAGTTCAAGAATAGTGGAATAAAAACTTTCAAACTTACTTTTATTAATAATATAACAAGGTAGTTGATCAATCTCAAGAGATATGGGACTCATAGAATAAGTCAAGGACTCTCCAATCCCATTTTCATTAGTAGCACAATTAATATTATCAAGTAACATAGGACCATCATCTAGAGCTTTATCATAAACATTTGCCAAGCAAAATTCTTTAGTACCATGCATTTCAACATCAGGCACAAACAAAGCATTATCATAAGATTTATCAAAGTAGCATGGATTATCATATATAACAGTAGCATAATTATTCTCACAAGTATTACTCATAGGGAATATTTCAAGAATCCACAGGAACATAACATTCAACCTCTTTCGGTAAGCATGGAGGACAATCAAATAGTGTAAGAGATAAAGAGTTACTCGATCTCATTAGAAGGTTGGCATGGGTAGCTAATCCATTCTTCCTCCTTTTGTTCGTAGCTCTCCTCTTCTTTTTCATCCAATGAGCTTTCAGGTTCATCAATTTCCTCCTCTTTTTCATCCAATGAGCTTTCAGGTTCATCAATTTCTTCTTCCACCGGTTCCTGCAAATTGTGAGTGCATTCTTGTGCATTAATGTGTCTCTCTTTATAATCAAGGATATAAGGATTCCTACTGTAGCATTCTATGCAAGAATTAAGGATAGTAGATACATAATCTTTAAGGTCCTTACAAATAGCACAAGTTTCATAATTCTCAACCATGAAGGCTTCTATCTCGGAGGCTCCCATAAATAAGACAAATTGTTCTACCTCTTCGAACCCATAATGAATATAGCAATTCCGATTATAGTTCTTAATTAAAAATTCCTCACTAAAGCCACATTGAAATTTAAGATGTTTAGTATCCTGTTGAGAGCAACAGTTTATATCATGGCGTCTAAGCAAGATTCTAGCAATTGTATTTAATTTCTCTATCATAGCACTCATTATTTTACCAGTTCTTGATTCTCTATAATTATTATAACATTCTATAAGCTCCAAGTAGGTTGTAGGTTCTCCCATAACATCAGTTTTTAATTTTTTGGTTTCTCAAATTTTTATGGATTTTTGGGTATATGAGACAAATAAAACAAGACAAAAATAAACTAAGCAAAAGTAAACTACGCAAACTAATATTAGACAGAAATAAACTAAGCACACATAAACTAGACAAAAGTAAACTAAGCAAAACAAAATAAAATAAAACAGAGAGAGAGGTAGAGTGTACTCCTCAGGTGAACTTATGAGTAGAGCTATGCCTCCCCGGCAACGGCGCCAGAAAATAGCTTGCTGTCCACAACTGGCGCGTAGTTGACGTGGGAGGTTTAATGGCGGTTGACGGGCTTGGTGGAGTGTCTTGATTCGTTCCCCGGCAACGGCGCCAGAAAATAGTCTTGATGACCCACAAGTATAGGGGATCGCAACAGTCTTCGAGGGAAGTAAAACCCAAATTTATTGATTCGACACAAGGGGAGGTAAAGAATACTTATAAGCCTTAACAACCGAGTTGTCAATTCAGCTGCACACTGGAAAAGCACTAGTAACGGGGATGATGTGAAAGTAGCGAGTAATATGAGAGCGAGTAGTAACTGATAACACAACAGCAGTAATAGCAATATGAGAGCGATGGCACCAGAAAATAGTTGATACTACTTCCAATGACATGTAGAACAAGTATATTATGATGAGAGATGGACCGGGGTTCCCAGCGATCTACACTAGTGGTAACTCTCCAATAACAAGTAACAAGTGTTGGGTGAACAAATTACAGTTGGGCAATTGATAGGAATCAAAGCATTAAGATAGAACATCAATTCGTTAATCATGTAGGCATGTTTTCCATATATAGTCGTACGTGCTCGCAATGAGAAACTTGCACAACATATATTGTCCTACCAGCCGGTGGCAGCCGGGCCTCAAGGGAATCTACTAGATATTAAGGTACTCCTTTTAATAGAGTACCGGAGCAAAGCATTAACACACCGTGAAAACATGTGATCCTCACATCACTACCATCCCCTCCGGTTGTCCCGATTTACGTCACTTCGGGGCCATTGGTTCCGGACGAGTGACATGTGCATACAACTTGTAGATACAATCTAAGCAACAAGTATAGAGCTCAAATCTAAGATCATGCCACTCGGGCCCTAGTGACAAGCATTAAGCATAACAAGATTGCAGACAACAATAACTTCACAAACTTTATAGATAGACTAATCATAATGTATCATCCATCGGATCCCAACAAACACAACACCGATTACATCAGATGAATCTCAATCATGTAAGGCAGCTCATGAGACCATTGTATTGAAGTACATGGGGGAGAGTATACCGACATAGCTATCGCTAGAACCCGTAGTCCATGGGGGAACTACTCACGGAGCATGATGGAGGCGATGGCGTTGATGGAGATGGCTTCCGGGGCACTTCCCCGTCCCGGCGGGTGCCGGGACGAGTTCTGTCC
Organism: Lolium rigidum; assembly: GCF_022539505.1. Taxonomy (NCBI): domain Eukaryota; kingdom Viridiplantae; phylum Streptophyta; class Magnoliopsida; order Poales; family Poaceae; genus Lolium; species Lolium rigidum. Next base: position 278,876,911 of record NC_061509.1, read on the forward strand.
CCCGAATTGGAGTTTCGCGACGGTGGCGGCGCCCCGGAGTCTTTCTGGAGTTTCGTCAATTGGTACTGCGTTTTTAGGTCGAAAGGGATTTTATAGGCGAAGAGTCGGCGCAGGGGGGCACACAGGGGCGCCTCACCCTAGGCCGGCGCGGCCTGGGTCTGGCCCGCGCCGCCTTGTGGTGTGGTGGCCCCCCGGCCCCTCTCCGACTCTTCTTCGGTGTTCGGAGCCTTCCGGGAAAAATAGGAGGTTTGGCGTTGATTTCGTCCAATTCCGAGAATATTGCCCGAACAGCCTTTCTAGAACCAAAAACAGCGAGAAAACGAGAAGCGGCACTGTGGCATCTTGTTAATAGGTTAGTTCCGGAAAACGCATGAAATCATCATAAAGTGCAAGCAAAACATGTAAGTATTGTCATAAAACAAGCATGGAACGACAGAAATTATGGATACGTCGGGGACGTATCAGTGCCTTTTACCTTTCCTCCCCGGCAACGGCGCCAGAAAAGTGCTTGATGTCTACGGGAGCTTCTATTCTTGTAGACAGTGTTGGGCCTCCAAGAGCAGAGGTTTGTAGAACAGCAGCAAGTTTCCCTTAAGTGGATCACCCAAGGTTTATCGATCTCGGGGAGGAAGAGGTCAAAGATATCCCTCTCATGCAACCCCGCAACCACAAAGCAAGAAGTCTCTTGTGTCCCCAACACACCTAATAGGTGCACTAGTTCGGCGAAGATATAGTGAAATACGAGGTGGTATGAATAAGTATGAGCGAGTAGTAACGGCACCGGAAAAGTGCTTTGTCTGTCCGGGATCGGCGTGTGGTTGATGGTGGTAATATTGCGGACGGTACAAAAGCAAGTAGAACGATAGAACAGAGCAGCGATAGCGATATTTAGGAACAAGGCCTAGGGATCATACTTTCACTAGTGGACACTCTCAACATTGATCACATAAATAAATAGATAGATGCTAGACTCTACACCCTCTTGTTGGATGATGAACACCACGAATTGTGTAGGATTACACGAACCCTCAATGCCGGAGTTAACAAGCTCCACAATATTCAATGTTCATATTTAAATAACCTTAGAGTGCAAGATAGATCAACATAACCAAATAGATCACATCAATACCATCATAGTAATAGTTAACTTCATAATCTACAAGAGATCACAATCATAAACTACGCCAAGTTCTACATGATGCACAAACTGCCACCTTTACACCATGCAGGAGGAATAGAGTACTTTAATAACATCACTAGAGTAGCACATAGATGAATAGTGATACTAAACTCATATGAATCTCAATCATGTAAAGCAGCTCATGAGATCATTGTATTGAAGTACATAGGAGAGAGATTAACCACATAGCTACCAGTACAGCCCCGAGCCTCGATGGAGAACTACTCCCTCCTCATGGGAGACAGCAGCGGTGATGAAGATGGCGGTGGTGTCGATGGAGGAGCCTTCCGAGGGCACTTCCCCGTCCCGGCGGCGTGCCGGAACAGAGACTCCTGTCCCCCAGATCTTGGCTTCGCGATGGCGGCGGCTCTAGAAGGTTTCTCGTACCGTAGCTTTTCCGTCTCGAGGTTTTAGGTTGAGGGGGCTTAAATAGGCGAAGAGGCGGAGTCGGAGGGGCGACGAGGCGGTGAGAGGGTAAGGCGGCGCGGCCAGGGCCTGGGCCGCGCCGGCCTACCTCCTGGGCCCCCTGTGGGTCCACTCTGGCGACTCTCGGGTGTTCTGGATGCTTCGGGGATTCTAAGATGCTGGGCGTTGATTTCGTCCGATTCCGAGAATATTTCCTTACTAGGATTTCGAAACCAAAAACAGCGAGAACAACGACAGCTGGCCTTTCGGCATCTCGTCAATAGGTTAGTTCCGGAAAACGCATAAATATGACATAAAGTATGCATAAAACATGTAGATATCATCAATAATGTGGCATGGAACATAAGAAATTATCGATACGTCGGAGACGTATCAACCGCTATCCAACATGCATCTATGCCTAAAAAGTCCACCTTCGGGTTAGCATCCGCACCCCTTCCAGTATTAAGTTGCAAACAACAGACAATTGCATTAAGTACCGTGCGTAATGTAAACAATACAAATATCTTTAGACAAAGCATTGATGTTTTATCCCTAGTGGCAATAACACATCCACAACCTTAGAACTTTTTGTCACTGTCCCAGATTCAATGGAGGCATGAACCCACTATCGAGCATAAATACTCCCTCTTGGAGTCACAAGTATCAACTTGGCCGAGCCTCTACTAGCAATGGAGAGCATGCAAGATCATAAACAACACATATATGATAGATCAATAATCAACTTGACATAGTATTCCATATTCATCGGATCCCAACAAACACAACATGTAGCATTACAAATAGATGATCTTGATCATGATAGGTAGCTCACAAGATCTAAACATGATAGCACAAGAGGAGAATACAACCATCTAGCTACTGCTATGAACCCATAGTCCAAGGATGAACTACTCACGCATCAGTCCGGAGGCGGGCATGGTGATGTAGAGCCCTCCGGTGATGGTTCCCCTCTCCGGCAGGGTGCCGGAGGTGATATTCAGAACCCCCCGAGATGGGGTTGACGGCGGCGGCGTCTCAGTAACTTTTCTCGTATCGTGGCTCTCGGTACTAGGGTTTTCGCGACGAAGAGATTATATAGACGAAGGGGCAGAGTCGGGGGACGCTCGAGGGGCCCACCCCATAAGGCGGCGCGGCCAGGGGTGGGGCCGCGCCCCCCTAGGATGTGGCCGCCTCGTCGCCCCTCTTCGTCTCCTCTTCGGACTTCTGGAAGGCTCCGTGGAAAATAAGACCGTGGGCTTTTGTTTCGTCCAATTCCGAGAATATTTCCTGTGTAGGATTTCTGAAACCAAAAACAGCAGAAAACGGGACTGGCGGTTCGGCATCATGTTAATAGGTTAGTGCCGGAAAATGCATCAAAATGATATGAAGTGTATATAAAACATGTGAGTATTGTCATAAAACTAGCATGGAACATAAGAAATTATAGATACGTTTGAGACGTATCACCCCTCATAAACATCCTCATACTGAGTGCCATCGTATTCAGTGCAGTCGCCTTCTTCCTCGTCGGCGCCTTTGTATATCATGTCCTGCATGATGGCCTCGTCGTGCGTGGCCTCACATTCCTGCGCGCATAGCGGCCGTGACAAGCCGGCGGGACCAAGTAGCAATGGGAAACAATTACAAGAGATGGGCAAGAGCTTTACCATCTTGGTCACCGGCAGGAGCTCGCCTTTCATTCCGTCGAACAGGTTGGATGGTGGCGGCATGTCGGTGGAAGAGAGTCGATGTTGCTTCTTCGGCCCTGCCGGCGATAATAGCCTAGTCGTGGGAGTGAGGTTGAGGTTGATACCTTGGCCGGAAGTATCCGATGACCGCGCGCGGATCACCTAGCTGGGACAATGCACATCCAGCCCTGCAGTGGCCTCCGCCCTACTTGGATGGCCTGGGTTGAAGAGGAGGCTAGCCGCTCGGCGTCGACGTGACGGAGCTCGTCGACGACGCGCGGATGGCCAAAGGAAGCACCGCCCCATGGCGTGGTGGTGGCCATGGCATGCGCGGCGGCGGAATCCATTGCTTTCGCTTCCTTTGCCGCTGGCCGAATTTCTGTGGGAGGGTTTTTGGAGGGAATTTGCGCACCACTGTCGGGAGGGGCCATGTGTAATGTCCCAGGTTTAGAGACGATCGAGGGGTAGATTTTAGAAAGGGATGTGCATTTCATAGTAAATTCTGGGGAAATTTCGCGCTTTTAAACAAAAACTGCATCGAAGGGGAACAAGTTTCTCTCTCGACACCTTACAGGGTTAGGGTTTCGAGAGTGCGACAAACTTGCAACCTCACCTAACTAAATTAGGGTTTTGAGAAGAGAGGAGAGTATTGCATTACAACTTAAGTTGCATGATTGAATTCAAACACAAGAACTTTTGAATTTCAAATTTAAACATCATATGAATATCTCATAATTCAAAATTGAGGTAATTCATTAAACAAATATTAATAATCAAGAATATAAACATTACATTTATTTAGTAAAGCTCATTAGGGAAACTTTGAGCTTTATTAATAATCACACAAGATACATTGTCTTTACAATATCCAGAATTGAAATATAAAATATTACAACACATTACAAGAATTGAATAAATAGAAAAATAGAAAAAATAGAAAATGAAAATTACAAAGATATTGTAAATGGCTAAACTAGATAAGAAAATCTTCATGATTTTCTTGGACATCACTTGATTGAACTTCTTGATCATTTCCTTAAACCTGCATAGTAAGACAACAAAGACAAGAAAATAGGGATTATGCCAAGTGGTAAAACCACTTGGCAGGTTAGCTAATATGATCAAATTGAGAGGATAACTCAAACACCTGCCGGGGTGTCAAGCCAAAGGACCAAGTCCCAACCTCGTGAAGCACACGAGCAGCTCACGAGGATAGTCGCATGTCTCACAACACACACGGACCGGGGAGAGTCACCTAAGTGACATGGTTGTCTTGTCGACCAATGAAGCAGAGTACTTGGATGGTATAAAAGCTTTTTCACCAGACAAACCCTAGCCGATCATCGGCGGAATCTCCCGGGGTAAGAACTCAAGAACAGGAAGAACACATAGCTAGCCAAAACCCACCGGAGACAGTTCCATCAAGAACCGCTGGCTGCTGAGCAACAAATCATGGAATAGATCAAGCATCGGCTAGCCGGGAGGAGCGAAGCAAGCTTTGATCATCAACCGAAGCAATCCTCTACACCAACACACTATTTCTAGGAGCTGGAGTAAGGTATAAATATGATCATGAACGGACCGGATGGTTACGTTCATAAAATTACACGAGCATGATCTCCAGCACACCAAAAAGGGTAGATACCCTATGTTTGTGTCATCATCTGGCTGTAAAGCCATTTGGTGCAAGCAGATATGGGTAAAGACCACTAGGCAATCATCCTATGGGAACAGTAGTTATGCAAATCAGGGCATAATTAAAGGAATCCAGCAAGGGATGATGTCACAGCTAGCTTAGCCCACACACTTAACACCTATAGCTACCTGTGCCATCAGACTATAGACAATTCCTTGTCTATATTCTTTGTCAACATCAAAGGGCCACTGGAAGTCCAATATTGGATCAAGCCAGTGAGCAGTTGTTCCATTCCAGCAAGCAATCACCAACCATAGCAAGTCACAGAGAGGCAGGAGCAACCATTTCTAGCAGATCAAGCCTGCTAGGGTCACATCGACTACCTAGCCACTTAAACGGATCACCAAAGCATCACATCATCACCCGGTAGGGTTCGGGATGAGCTAGGGTACCCAACCGGTGGTTGGCATCCCTTTAGCCTCATTATTCCATCCATGAGATCATTACTGCTAAACAGTTCACATCATTTATTCATCTAATAAAGCCAGGAAACACAGATAAATGAAACAGTTAAGTAATCCAAGCATCAGTTGATGCTTGAGCAAGCATCACCTGGCACCAGCACAAGATATGGTGTCACACAAATCAAAAACAAACACCAGAGAGGCACATACAGTAGATTAGCCAGCAACAATCAAGCAGCTGATGATCATAAGCATAGCACAAGCAAGCAAGCCACAGCAGTGGCTAGGGATGCTCAAATGAGCATCTAGATAGATCATACCATGCATAACCACTAGGGTGAGCAGAGTCAGTAGACAAAGGAAGCATACGCCACAGTAGGGTGAGCACACGCGTTTAGATTAGGGCAAGTAGAGCAGCAGCACAACAGCGCGAACAGCAGCAGCACAGCAGCACGCAAGCTTGCACAGCTAGCTAGACGGCGGCAGAGCATGGGCACGGCAGGCATCTCCACGGAATGGAGCAGCCGTGGCCGAGCTAGAGGAGGAGGAAGAAGAACGAGGCACGGGGGTGAGAGAAGGGTGGCGCACGTACCGGGCGAGCGAGGCGAGAGTCGAGGCCATGGCGGCCACGGCGGCGCGCGCCGAGAGCTCGGCGGCACTCGGCCAAGCCGGGCCAGGCTCCGACAAGTGCCGCAGCAAACCGCACACCGCGGCGTGGTCCACGGCGGCGTCACCGCGCCAAAAACCCTGGGATCGGCAGGATCGCCACGGATCCCATCAACCCTAGCCGCCGCAGAGGAGGTCGGGGACGAGTGAACCAGGACTCGAGCGTCAGATCGACGCGGACCACCGTGTCCGCCGTCGAGAGGCGGTTCAGATCCACCTAATCTCGCCGGCGGCGATGGCCGGAGTTGGCCGGGATAATCCGGCGAGGTGGGCGGCGACGCGGGATCGCCAGAGAGACGCGAGAGGGTTAGGGTTTGGTCGCGTGTGAGCGGAGAGAGGGAAGTGAGGCTGGTCGAGCCGGACCGGGCCGGTCGGTTCGACCAAACCCACCGGGTTGCACCGACAGGTGGGCCCGGGGCATTTTTGCCATTTCACCATTCTATTAAAATGCATAAACTTTAGAAAGGCACAATAATTATTTAACGAGTTCTGAAAAAATAATTAAAAATATGAAAATTAATCAGCATAAAATTCTCTATCTCTATAAAATATCAAAGAGAATTTTTGAAGACAAAGAAGAATAAGTCATAATTTGATGATTTAAATAATGATTTAAATCACACATATTATTTTCAATAATGAAAATAAGTCCATTAATGCATTTGGACTTTAAAAACACCTTGACAACATTTCAAGGTTGTATTTTACTATAAATCAAGTATCCCTAAATTACTCTTAGTATTAATCTCTTACATGAAATAATAACGACATCGGAAGGGGGGAACAAACCCTAAAAATGGAATCATGCATAATTGCCTCTTTAACCATTGCCCTTATCGGACAATGATGCTATTTTTCGAAACAGAGGACAAGGGTCGATCCACACCTTCCAACCGCAAAACTTTGCGGTGTTCGGGCAAGTTCATCACTTGCTCATGTCATTTGAGTATTTCTATCAAATTACTTGCAAAGTATTATGGTTATCACTATTGCATAAAAATCAAAACCACTACTTTCATAACTATGAATATGACTATGTGGTGGGCAATGGAACCATGGATTGTGTTGATATGAAGGAGGTTCCATTGCAAGGGTTAATATCCATCTAGGATTTAACAACAAATGTCGCCAGTGATTCTTGTGCCGTAATACCCGTGTTAACCATAAGATCCGGAGTGGGACGGAGTAGTCAAAAGTGTTTCCACCTCTCGTTCATCAACGGATGCGCTTTACCGTAGTACACTTGTAATCCAAGGGGGCAAGCTGGTGAGGCTGGGAGTCCTAAGTCCCCACGGCATAGTCCGTAGTACACTTGTCGCCCGAAGGAGCAAGCTGGTGAGGCTGGGGAGTCCTAAGTCCCCACGGTATTGCGGTCTAGGATGGGTTGCAGCTACCGGCGTAGGAGTGTATGGTAGAGCCCAAGATCTGTTGTCGTGGTCGGGGTCCACCTTGAAATCTACGGGAATAATGGGACCGACGTGGACCCAGGGTCGGGGCATGCAACAAAGGGTGGGTGTTCGAGGTAGCGGAGGAACATGATTGGCTAGACCTTATACCGGGCCTCACACCGAAGGAAGTGTGGACGGGAAAGCTGCCCGGTTGGCACCAAGGTTAAGATCTCTTATGGGTAAAGCAACACACCTCTGCGAGTGTAAAGAATCTGTGACCTGTCACTCCTGTTCGGGATTGAGGAACTGCGAACGCGGCCGGAAAGGAGCTCCATGAAGTTCTAGTAAACCGGTGAAGGTCGACGGACATAGCTCTTTGAAATAAAAGCAATCTCTTGAAGAAATGTTTATAAAAACTTGCATTGGTATTAGACTTTCTGGTCTAATATCTTAGCTAGTGCATTAAACACCTCTTATCTATAATGAACTTGTTGAGTACGCTCGTACTCATACCACTCTTAAATCCCATGCTTAGATTGTCTGAATCATCTGGAGGAGGACTATAACAGCAATGATGGAGCCGAGATCATCGGCTACGAGGAACCAGACCTCTCAGGAGGAGTTGAAGGCGTAGACTATCTCATAGTCTACGGATCCGGGGAGGCTTCCGGAGGAGATCAAGCCTAGAGATAACCGATAGTAGTAGTAACCGAGCAGCCCGAACTCTTAGTATTTAGGCTGCTCGATGAAATAAATGTTTAGTTTAATGAGACTGCGGTATTGTAAGTTAAGTTGGGTTCGCCTCGAACCCGGGAGTATTCCTCTTAGGACCCAAGAGGAGCTCCAAGTTGACATGTGTATGATAGTTGTAATAATCAATGAATGAGTTATGGACCCTGCTATGTTCTGTTGTACTACTCTGAGGGATGTAATATTTGCGGAATGGTACTTCGTGAATGTTATATCAACGACTGGCATACTACAACATGCAGTGGTATGCAGTTATAGTCCCACAATATGGTTCTCTCCCGTCTATTTACCACCGTTAGATTAGGGTGGATAGACCATTATTAAAAATGCCAACAACTCTAATACTTATATCACTAATATAGACAAATATTTGAGGGAGCAGATTTGGTGCACCCAGGTGGCAGTGCTCCTGATTTTTGTAATATTTAAAAATTATATTTATGTTTTTTAAAAAATCATAAATTTTATTCCACAAATACATACACATGTTCTGAACACTCGTGTAAATTTTTGGTAGAAATTGCCTTGTATTTTGAGCTCAGGAAAATAACAAATTTATAGGGATGGAAACTTTAGATTTTTGTCAGAAATTTATCTTTTTCGTATGGCTCAAAATACAACATATTTTCATCCGAAATTTACAGCATACCTTCGGAATGTTTATATGTATATATATGTACGCATTTAATTTCAGATTTTTTAGAATTACGGAAATATGTTTTTTAAATACTGGGATCACTGGAGCTCATGTGCCAAAGAGACTTTTCGAATATTTGATAGGTATTTTACTACTTAATTCACTGGCGATATTTTATTGGGGTGACTTTCTGCAGCCGTCCATTCCTCGAACGAAATACTCACGCCAGTCTGTACAACCACGAATACATAACACCAAGTCCACGGCCCCTTTCGGAGAGGACGGTGTGCATGCAGTGCACTGACTCAAAAGCGATCGCGACGGCGAGGGACAAGGACCGACGGGGTCGCCAGCAACCAGGAGCTGCCTGCAAGCGAACTCTCCTGGAAGAAGAAGAAGGAACGCCGCGTGCCATGTGTGTGGTTAGAAAAGATCAACGTCGACAGCTCCCAATCAGACGCAGGAAACACAAGAATCCAACGGGCGCCAACGCAGAAAGGTGCCATGGACATTCTTAGACCACATAAGTCTAACAAAATTCAGCTTTGGTTGCTTAATTAGTTTAATCGCGTGCAAACAGTCAAACACTCCCATCCGTCTGGGTTTGGAGTTTGGACTATGCCTTGCTTTGGCCTTCCTAGCTAGCAGCCACAAGATCTTTTGCGTCCATGATGATGAAAAGAATATTGGTGGTTAATCATATATGTATATAACCCCGTTTAAAATTAAGCAGGGGGAAATAAACCAGCAACCTTTTTTACTTGTAGTAGACCAAATGTGTACAAAATCAACTTTAGTTACTGTAGTCAATTATTTTGATTACGTGCAATCGTTCAACACACTACATCTATTTGGGTTTGGGGATTGGACTCCATGCATGTTGCTTGCCCTTCTCAACAACCGCAAGATCTTTTTGCCTCTGTGTGGTGATGATGATGATGATGAAAAGAATATTAACATTTAAATCATACAGTAGTATATAGAATCGTGTTTAAATTCCAGAAGTGAAAAAACAAACAAACTTTGCTCAATCACATGTTACATTAGCTAATTAATTCTAAGTGTGGCTCTATCTCAGACTCCGATCTTCCGTGTTCAGCTCGCCCGTACACCGGCGGTACATCTGCAGCCAAGCGCGTGGCTCATGAGCACTCTGCCCAGCCCTCCTCGGCGGGCGCGGCGGCCCGGCCCGCGGCGCGCGCCATCCAGGACGCCACCGCGACGAGCAGCCTGGCCGGCACGTGCGCGCTGGCCTCGAGCCGGCGGAGCAGCGCGGCGTCCCCGCACCCGGCGCCGGCGACCTCGGCCCAGAGCGCGGCGGCCATGGCGACGCGGAGCGGGACGCGCGAGGCGGACACGCCGCGGCCCAGCGCCCGGAGCGCGCGCGCCGCCCTGGCGGCCCGCCGCCGCGCGGGGCCCTGCGCGAGGCCCATCCGCTTGGCCCACCCCTCCAGCACCGCCTCCGCCCGCGCGCGCCGGGTCCTGCTGCGCCCGCCCGTCGTCATCTTCCTCCTCCCTGCCCGCCGCGCCGGGGCGCACGAGTCGGCGGTCGACACGCAGGAGCTGGACGAGTCGGAGTCGAGGTCCGTGGCCGATCCGGGCTCGCTGTTTCCGTCGTCGGCGAGGACGACGAGGCGGCGGCGGAGGTGCCTGGAGGCGAGGAAGTTGGCGCCGTGCACCTTGGCGTCGCAGGCCCCGCAGAGGAAGGCCGAGTCCGCCTCGCAGTGCACCGCCGCCACGCCCCCGCAGAGCTCGCACCGCGTGATCGCGCCGCCGGCGCACTTCTCGGCCGCCATTCCTAGCAGCTTCTCTTCTCGCTTCCTCCGGAGTTCGTAGTCTTGCTCTCACACTGCTCGTCAACCTCTGCCCGCAGCCTTGACGCCGATCAGATCGCGCACTATAAGAGCGTGGCGCGCGCGTTAGGGGAGATGAACCAGGCCGGCCGGCGACCGCAAGTTGAAGACGGAGACGGGGGTCCTGCGCTGGGTCAGGGAAACCGCGGCGTGGAGAGGCGGAGCTGCGTGGGTTTGGACTAGCGACAATGGAGTTTGGAGTCGGCAGGCAGCTCGGGTGGACAGTATTTAAAGAGGCCACTCCCGATCGACCAGTGGCTCCTAGCGGCGTAGCGTCGCCCTGCTCCTGTTCGCGGTTTTGCTTGGACTTTGTTTTTCTCTCCCGCGGAAAAGAAAGAGAATGTGGGAGCGTGTGGTTTCCGGTATGAGATTTGTGTGGACGGCGGGTGCTCGATCTTATTTGTGGCCTCCCTTCGTCGTCGTGTGCAGGAAGATATTTTCAGCCAGATGCAAGTGGGTGGTTCTAAATTCGAGCTATAGCTAGCTGGCCCTGCCTGGTGCGGTTGCGGCCATAAATGCAACTCCATAGCGCCGCACGATCTTAAACCGAGGGCCAGGATTTGCTCAGCTAGTGTACCGACCCATAGGAGATTGCAGGGGGGCAATTAGCCTGCTACGTCACACCCTCGTCCTCTTCCCTCTCCGCCTCATCGGTTGCACTGTCATACCTACCAGCTTGCCATTGTCGTTTTTACCACTGATGTGGAGTTATGTTTTCTAGTCCCCCCCCCCGAATGCTTCTCCCTTCTTGTTCCTCCTCTTCTACCCCCACCTCCTTCACTCTTCTTCCTTCTCCTCCATCTCATCCAGTTGCCCTTCTCCTCCTTGCTTGCGGTATCTTCGATGGCGTCGCATATGTCGTCAAATTGGTTGTGATCGTGCCTCAGTCGACCACTCTTCTATACGCCTATGTTAGCTCATTGCCCCTCACCATTGTCATGAATGACGCACGTGTGTCGACATATCCCACCATTGTCGTCTTTATCGTCGGTGTGTGCTCAATGTTGTCTAGTTCTATGGTTGTTCACCCCCGCTGCAATCACCCCTACCATCTTATTCCTCTATTCTACCCCCATCTCCCCTGTCTCATCATATTTGCTCCTAGGATTTCTCTCATCGCCCGTCAAGTCAAATGGACATTCCAAAACAAATCTACCTCCGCCCACCTTATATTTCACCATCGATGCTCTACTGGAATTTTTAAGGCGGCGTTCTTTTGGCTAGGGATCCATCAAATATCACCGGACTTATGGGCGGATCTTTTGAATGTCAAGACATGTCGATCAACACTCGTTCTTCACACTAGCCTATCACGCAAGGTTGCTGCATCAATCACCACCCTCGTCGCCTGGAAGATTTGGAATGAGCACAATACTAGGGGTTTCAGAAGTACCTCGCTAATGCCTTCTCCAATCATTTTGGACATAAAGGTGGAGGCCAGAATTTATATATAGTCGAAGCTAAACGTGTGGTGGATTACATCCCGGGAGAGTGCCTCTCTTTTTTCTCTTTCTCATGTTTTGATGAGCTCCTCTTCGGAGTTTTTGTTTTTGGCCTAGGCCTTGTACTAGACTTTGCTTTCTCTCCTTAATAAATGAAATGAAATGAAATGGCAAACATTTTACCCATTATGTAAAATGGTTTGTTGGTTGATTATCCAAACGAAAAACTAGCTGAATCATGCGTGTTATTATTGTTTATGCAGCCCCAGTAGATCTATAATAATTACATTATATGATCGGCGCGACTTAGCAATATATACCAGAACTTGATAAAAAAAATTATCTTCTATAGATCGAAAATTTGAAGTACCACTATGCACTAAGCAAGTCGATGGTAAACAAACCACGTCTGGAACTATTCTATGTTCCTACAATTTGAAGCTCGCATTTGGAAACAACATGGCACATAATTCGAGTCTCTCTAGCCTACCAACTCTCACTCCCGTTCTTGTTACAACCATACCGTCTTCTAGAAATGTATATACATCTAAAAAAAAGTATATAGGCTACTGGTAATTGCCACTTGTGATCAAATCGTCATTCAGGTGTTCTTAACACGAGAAACTTGGAGTATTCTAATCCATCTTGATTTGATGTGGAGACTAAAATACGGCTTTGATAAGCGGCCACGGTTAAACGATCCAAGAAAAATAGCAGCTTGTGGAACAATCAAATGGCAGCGCGCGGTAGAGGCAACGTGGGCCGTTGGTTTTGGCGGCAGGAACTCGTCGAGCGATCCATGTCCACAAAACCTAGTCCCACTCGAAGAACCAAGAGTTTAATATTCCGTTCCAGAAGGCTTACTCACACGTTGCTTTCGGTTGCTAGTCTCTGCGCTATGCATCCTGTTAGGGGTCGATCGGATTGGAAATATATATTTGATGAGATATGATATTCTCTGTCGTGTATGTGGCCATGGGTGATGGAATCTTCCTTGAATTATTGGCTGAGAAAGACTAGAAAAAGAATTATTGGTTGGGAAATGTTATCTGCCATCAAATCGTTCTTGCTAAGCAAAACCATTCTTCTTTATTTGGTTATATGTACGTATGGTCATCTGTCTATAGTTGCTCTTCTTATCATGCTTTCTTGGACATATCTTGATGGATCGGTTTGTTTTAGTGTTGATCTCTTTCCTTTTTGGAGTTGTAGATAGGCTTGATGGACCTAATCCGGCTAGTCTCATCATCCTCTCGGGGCAACTTGCTTAAAAATACATATCATATGGCTACAAGCAATTCCTATTTTTGCGAGAAAGATCCACCAATATATTAATAATTATCAACAATACAAAAAAGACCAATAGTAATAAAAGTTATAAATAAATCATTGGAAAAAACCATGTCATATCCCTACAAGGAACATGAATAGTTTTTTTGTACAAAGAAAAACCTTATAGGTGATAGTTTCGTATAAACCCATTAAATTTTCCAAGAGTAGAAAATTATATTGTTAACTATGCTCCAACTTGGCATAGTCAGGGGCGGAGCTCCCAGTAGGAAATGGTAGGGAGGCCGCTCTACCTTGATTTTTGGCGGCAATCATATGCACATGCTTTTTTTCAAAATAATCTAAGTGGCGGTACGTTACAACCGGACTCCGTATGAGAAAGCTATGCTTATTTTAGTGAACACTGCGTAAAATCGATTCCTAACCAAAAGATGTTAACTGGGTATAGTCTAGTTGAAAACTATAACGTCCCATCGTTTATGACCAAACGAGGGATTGAATTATGATTTGTGCCTTGCAAGTTGCATCCATACTAAGTTGGATATGTGATGAGTTAGGGTCTAATTGTCAGATTAGTACGATAAAATTTTCACATGACGTTTGTTGATTTTCTTATCTTGGGGGAAGATATTTGAAGTCAAACTTAAACTTTGAATTCATGAAATTCAAATCAGAATTTGAATTTGACATATGAAATACAAATAAATAATGGAAATATAAAACGAAGACAATGGAAAATAAAGGATTTCATACTTTTTTTATCTCATAATAAGATCACATTGTCTTTACAAAGTCAAACGAAAAATACAAATACAAGATAAAGAAGAGGAGATGAAAAAACGTATCTAAACTTCTTCTTATTCTTCTTCGAAGAGAAACTTTAGTTGATAGTTTCGTGTATAAACCCGTTTAATTTCCCCGGAAGTACAAAATTAAGAGAACACCATGCTCCAAATTGGTCATGGTTAATTAACTGGTGGTCTAGAGCATCACGCTCAGCTGGCTGGTCAGTGACATCCACTATCCATTAATTAACAGGCTCGTGGTTAGAAGGATCTAGTGGCTGATAGTTAGTTTATGGGTTCCGTGCCTTCGTAAATCTTCTTCCCACACACTGCGTCGTGGCCGATGGAGGCCAAGAAATATCTGGGCAAAGCTTGTGAGGGGAGGAGAGGTGACACCATGACACGGCCGAGACCAGGCAATCCGTACTCGAATTAGGCAGGGATTCTGACGCCGGCCGATTAAGTCGTTGTTAATCAATCCCCCCAAGTGGCTAGGCGTGTGGTCGGTAATCTCGGGCTAATCGGCGTTAGGCAATGGCCAGCCATGTGATCGAGTAAAATATTTGGGCCTTGGTCGTGGCGTGTCGCGTGGTCGATCGCCGGCCGGGGTTTCGGAGAAAAGAAAGATGCGAATGGAACGTGTGGAGCGTGGTTCTATTTGCGATTAGGGGGTGCTTGTGCAAGTGGCTGACGTGAAAGGCGTGGGCAGTCGACGGACAGCATGATGCACTGTCTCCGAATGTTCCTGATAAAGATGATATTTGAAGGTGGTGTTGTAGCCAAGTGGGGATTATATATATTTTGTTGGTGATAATTGTCAAGGCTAAAGAGATAAATTAGTGATGGACCGTGCTACACAGCGGCGCCGCACGCCACCCCACCCCGTGCGGCGGCACCCTGTCACCTTTTTCCGCACCCTCTCGTTAGTTCGCGTGGAAAAAATTCGCTGTCCATCTCCACGACACGAGGCCCACTTGACCCTGTATAAGCCAAATAAAAACACAACGTCATGGCCCGAAAAGCAAAAGCAGTACAAATGCATGGGCTCCTACAGCTGCAACAGCAGTAGCATCCTCTGCAGTATCATGATGGCATTATCCTTACGGTAGTTCTGCTATCCGATACATAAGCTAATCAACAAGTTTCAAGTTTAAAAAACACTAGCATCTAATTTACGACTACCAGATTCTAGTACGCGATTAACAGTGTGTAGTGTAATTATCCGATTATCTAGTGTAATTACCTGATAATCTAGTTCGATTACCAGATTAATTAGTAGCATTAACATGTTTATTATAAAATAATAACTACTTATCAGATCATCCCATAGCAACTACCTCATTATCTAGTTTGGCTACCTGATTATCTAATGTAATCGCCAGATTATCCAACGTGGTTGCCAGATTAATTAGTACTCTTAACATGTTAGTTATAAAAGCAGCTATTACCAGATTAATTACTCAAGATTAACATGTTATGTATGCAAACAAGTATCATTCACCAGTAGCAACTATCAGATTAGTTATTCACAATTATCAGATTAAATATATATGACTACCATAATATTAACTAGCACCTACCATATTATTAGGAAACACACAAAATGAGTAGCACAAACACAAGCGGGTTGTCTGGAGCTCTCACCTCGTTGGCATCATGGCCACGGCCTGCGACATCTTCTCTGCCAAAGTCAACGCCACCATGTTCGCATCATTGCCACTCTCCATGGCATGCTCGCCCTCAAGTCGGCCTCGAGACTTGAACTGCCGATGGCAAGGCTAACTCCAGTGTGTTGTGGCCATTGGCCCTGATGTCGCTGCTCCCAGCAGAAATGGGCCCAGATGATGCCGTGGTCGTCCTCCCCAGTGAGGTCCTCGAAGCCGGATTCCTGCAGGCCGATCTTTTGCGGCATGGCGGTACCTGCGACCCTGAAGCTCCTAACTCACGGAACGGCGGCGTCCGCAGCCGGCCAGAGACGTACGCACAGTCGCGCTACTCGCATCTCTGCGGTGTGTCGGCGTGTTTTGCCCCCACCGGTTAACGGCGGTGCATCCTCCATGGCGCGGTGGTTCTCCCTCCTAGGCCCCGGTGGTGCGAACTGAGCCACCCGGCGTGATGTTGCTCGCCGCAGAGCCTCGACCGAAGCCACGACGGGATCGAATCCCTTCTCCTTCCGCCCGCATCTCCTTCCGCCGCCCCGAGCTCGACGGGAAATCAACTGTCGGCCTGGAACTCCCACATCTCCTCGCCTCCTCCCGTTCCTCTCTCCTTCCCACCTCTCGTGCTCGCTCAATTTTTCGTTGGAGGAGAAGGACGGCGACGGGAATGAGGAAGGGGGCGACGGGCTTGGGAGAGAGAGACGTGGACGTGTGGTTCGAGCAAATGGAGGGGATAAGGTTGAACAGACACGTACGCACGGAGAGACTTGGCGTGGGCCGCTGCTCGCGTTACACGCGCGCCCATTAGATGACGATGCAACCGTCGCACGGAGAGAGCGCGTTAGCGGCGCTTCCGGGTAGATTTTCCCATTAGTGAATGCTTGATCAGCAATTGACTGATTTCTTTTCAAAGATAAACAGTACAGGAGAAGACTGGCTCCCGAGGAACTTTTTTCCATATGGTAGATTTATATATAGAACTGATGCATTAGACAACTCACGAAAAGCCCGAACTCATGAAAAAGGATTATGTAGTATATTTATTTCAGTGGTATACCTTTCGCTCAAGGTTTTGCTCAAAGCATTGTTTGGAGATTGAACATTCCGTAGGGCAAAAAAAGAAAAACAAGATCCAACCATATTGGTTAGACCAAAAACAACCAGTTGTGTTTGTGCATTGTTTTCTTTCTGTATGCATTGTTTTGGAAAACATTTTTTGAAGTATAGGTATCACTACAACTAGTGGTGCTCTTATTGTTGCTAGTTTCTAGTTGCTTTGGCGAGGACTATTTTAGAGTTGCCAGGGTCATTTCATGGTGGGGCCCGACAACTTCTTATTTTCTGAAAAAGCACCGCTGTCCGGATTAAAGTATGTCAAATTTATGGGTTGAGTTATTATTCGTGCAATAAATAGGGGTTGATATTTTCCAATTGGACTAAGATTTATAAATTCGAAAAAATTTATCCGGGTGTAAACAATCTTTAAAACCATGAGCACATCAGAATACATTTCAATGTTTTAACATCAACAACCTTATATTTGAGCAGGACGAAGACATCAACCAGATGTTCAAACCAAAAAGAAAAAAAAGAAAAATACAACTTAATAATAAACAATCAAACAGAAACTCCAGGCAAAAACATGGTGATCAGTTCTTGGCTTTATTCTTGGGAGGCTAGTCTCTGCCATTGCCCTCCTCGGCCTTCTTCTTGGCGGGCTTGTCGTCGCCATCAAACGATCCTGTTGGCCTTCTTTTTGGTTCTTCAGATACGAGGTGAGCGGCATGTGTGTTTGGTCCTATAACCGGTGCTCCTTTTGTAGGACTTGCGAGAGTCATCTACACTTGTTTTTTGTTGACCCCCCCCCCCCCCCCTTCCCCGCATTTGCAAGCCCTAGTCAGTAGTAGCGTTTACGCAGCTTTCAAAATTCTTCCTTCCTCCTCGCGCGCAATTTTTCCACAAATCCGCAGCATATCGCCATCCCTCGAGCCTATGTTTTTTAGCTAGCTGAGATATTAACTTACTAATATCATTTTATTGGCGTAGTAACCCAACGGTATGATTAATCATCAGTTAAATGTTTTCTTTTAAAGAAAACGGTGTGGCAGAAGACTGGCGCTTAAAGTAATTGTGTTCCTTATTAAAAAGAAGACAATAGTGTACCTCGTTTATTCTTTTACTTGCGTCAAACTCAACTCTATATTAACTCAAACATCCAGAGTTACAATCAGCCAGAAGGCTGCTACCAAAAACTCAGGTCTATCGTTCAGCCAAACCACTCAGGCACCATTGGCACATGCATAGCGTGCACGTTCATGAGTCACAGAGTTTGCTGATCATGAACAAATAAAATCTCAAAAGAGCTAAACTGTTTGGAAAAATCACTAATGTCACTAACAATAGGAGCGATCACTGCTCGGTGGTTCCCTCTCTCCATCCATAAACGGAAGAGCTCTGAGGTGTCGGTCTCCGCAATGATTTTTTCAAAATGCCGACACTCTTGCCTCCGCAATTGCATCTCGCAAGGCGAGAGCTTCAATGATGAGTGGTCTAAGATGCCCTGATACGATCTACACCACGCACTCCTAAAACCGTTCGAATCCCGAGCCACTCCACCAGTTGAAACAAAGCCCTCGCATGACCTAATCGGCCATCAGAATTCAGTTTAATGACGCCCGGGGGGATGTACCTCGTTTCTCCTATGCTACTAGCTTTGTATACTCTTGGTATGGACCCACTATCGAGCATGAGCAATGCTACATCTACAGGGTGATTTTTACTGACTCACTTTTTGGAATTTCGGTGAGGGTAGGGGGGCGTTGCAGTTTATTTTCCGTTCCATCATTTTAGGATCTTAAACCACCCACACATTGCCACATAACATAAGTCATATATTTCATCCCGTAGGATTGATCCCCTAAGGGCATGTACAATGGTGGAAAAGATGTGCCTTCTCTTAGCTATCCATGTGTAGAGAAAGTAATAGATATAAGTTGTACAACGCATTATCCCTTCTTGTCATCTCCAGAAGTTAATAATAATTAATTAATTTGTAGTAAGAAATTAATTTGCTAAGGGAAAACAAATGATACAATGCGTAAATAGCCTTCTCTTATTTTCTTAGAGATCATATCTTAGCGAAAGATAACCTTTTTTTTTTTGCGAAACACAATACAATCAAAGCCGTTCATACATACGCGCACACACTCACCCCTATGAACGCACACACGCACACACCCCTCCTATGAGCACCTCTAAAAGACTGCGTTGAAGAACTGATCCGACGGGTCTTGAGATTGACGAAATCACCACACGCGCCTCGCTGTCGATCTCCTCCAACTAAACAAAAAATATATGTGACAACTCTAAAGAAAGGCTGATGTCACCCTATTCATTGTGCATACATGACTTAAGTGTAGGATTATTGATCCAGCATCGCACGATCACGTTTTATGCCGTTGCGCGCAGAGCTGCCGCACGCACGCGTGGACATCCTCACAACCAGTCAGCCACCGCTCCGTGCGTAGGCGCCGCGTGTACCGGCGCCACCACGTACTCCATGCGTACTACACTGGACGATGGGTACACCGTCGACGGACCGGCCGGCACGCCCACGCCAAGCAAGCGAAGCCATGGGCATGGCCCGCCCGTAGCCAACCGCCCCGACGCGATCGCCCACCGTATTCCTGTATTCCTGTGGCCGCGCGCGGCGCCCAGACCCCAGAGCGAAACGAAACCCCACGCCAACGACAACGTCTCCAACCACATGTGGCCCTGTTCAAAAAAAAAAAAAAACCACATGTGGCGATCGCTCCTCGATCGGGAAATATCTCCGGCTGGAGGGCGTGGCGGAGGAAATGGCCGCGCTGCCCCGGGCACATGCGGCCGCGCGCGCCAGGGCGGGGGCACGACGGCCACTCCACTTCCCGCTGACAAGCGCGCGACTGCCACTGCCAGCCACCAAGTCGAAGCAGCGGAGCGACGGCGACGGCGACGGCGGCGGGCAACGCGACGCGGACGGCTCCTCGTCCGACGTCCGGCCAGCGCGCGCCCCGGCTCGCCGTGGGCTATCGACACGTTTGCGAGAGGTGTGCGTGTCTGCGCCGGGCGTACGTGTGGACGGACGGGCGCGTCGGTGGCGACTCACCGGTGTAAGGGCATCTCCAACGGGGCGACACATCCCGCGCCCGCGCGTCCGGATGGGTCTAGCCGGACAAAAACCCGGCCCAACGCGGGGACGCACCGCAAAAGCGGACGGCCGCGGCGTCCGGAACGACGGAAACCCGGCTCAAATCTGGGCCGGATTTGCGTGGCCGCGGATGGCACGCGGCGTCCTCGCGTGTCCGCCCTGTCCGCGTGGCTGGCCCACCTGTCGGTGCCCCAGTTCTATTAAATGTGGACTGGGGAAGGGGACTGTCCCTATCCAGTCCCCACTTTTCACTCCGGCCGCACGTGCGAGCTCGAAGCTTCCGCGCCGCCATGGCCCCGAAGCGCGAGTTCGAGCCATCTGCCAACGACCACGAGGCCGGCAGCAGCCGGCAAGTCGCGCCGCCGGCGTTCACAATGGGGCCGCCGGCGCCTCCCGTACGCGAGCGGATCTACGTCACCGTAGCGGTGGCGCGGATGTTCCGGGACGCCGGCGTCCCAATGCCGTGGGGGACGTGCACCTCCCCACGGCCGGCACCCGAGCCCGGATCGGGTTCCGGTGCCGCCCATCCCGGCTCCGGCCGCGCCCGCTTCGCCGAGATCCCGAGGCGCCGAGCTCGGCCGCCGGCGGACCTCCGGCGAGACCCCGCGTACGGCGACGCAAGTCCCAACTAGGACTTGTGGTTCGAGCGTGGAGCACGATGCGCGCCGGCACACGTGCTTCACATCCGCGACGGCGCGGCCTCGCGCGCAGCCCGTGCACACCCGCTAGGCGGGCCGGCCGCCGCCCCGGCGGCCTCTACATCAACGAGCCCGCGCCCCGGCCCCGGCCGCGCAGCCGCAGCCGCAACCCCGGGAGGAGGAGAACGACCCGGAGCCGCAGGGCGGCGCTCGCGGCGTCCCGCGAGCAGCGAGGACCTCGACGAGCCGGCCAAATGGCCGCACCTCGCCGAGGCGCCGCGCGCCTCCGCGCTGGAGGAGGCGGCCGGGAAGGCCCAGGAGGACGCCCAGGCGGAGGCGTGGGCCTTCCTCGAGCTGGCGCGCCGTCAGGAGGAGGCTACGCGTCAGGCGGCGCTCCGGGAGGAGGAGGAGCGTCGGGCCGCGCGGCTGGCGGAGGAGGAGCGCCTGGCCACGCAGGCCGCAGCGGAGGAGCAGCTCCGGCCGGAGTCCGCGCGGAGGGCACGGCCGCGCGCGGCCGGCGAGCCCGCCGAACCCGCACTCCCCTGGGAAAGGGCGCAATGGGAGCCCTGGCCGGAGTCGCCGGTGCCCTCCGGCGTGTCGAGCCGGAACAGCGCGTCGCCGCCGGGGGGGCGTCGTCGTCATCGACACCGACGATGACGAGTACTACTGGGAGTAGTACTGCCGGCGGCCAGGAAGCTCGCAAACCCTGTCTAGGGTTTTTTTTAGTTTAAAGCCCATATAGGGCTTTCTTTTGTGTAAAAATTGCCCAAAATAGGGCTAAGTTTAATTAACCACTACTTTAATGTTATTTTTGGCTGTTTTCTTTTTTTATTTTTATTTTTGTTATTTTAATTACATATGCGGTGCGTCCGCGCGTTGGGCGCAGCGTGCGACCCAAACGGACACGCGGACGCGGGCCGCTGTCCGGGTGTCCGTTCGGCCACCCAAACGGCCCAAAACGGACGGCCCAGCGCGTCCGTTTGGGTCGCCCGGTTGGAGATGCCCAACCCGCGCCCGCGCGTCCGTTTGGGTTGAGCCGGACAAAAACGCGGCCCAGCGCGGGGACGCACCGCAAAAGCGGACGGCCGCGGCGTCCGGAACGACGCAAACCCGGCCCAAATCTGGGCTAGGTTTGCGTGGTCGCGGATGGCACGCGCCGTCCGCTCGTGTCCGCGCGCTGGTCGTCTCGTCTCCCTTGGGCCCACCTGTCGGTGACCAGGGAGACTATTAAATGGGGACTGTAGGGGATCCGGCCCTCCACTCCGGTCCCCACTCCACTCCCCGCGACGAAACCGCCGTCATGGCCAAGCGACGGTTCGCCAACGACGACGAGGCGAGCAGCGAGCCGCCGTCGCCCGCCGTGCTCTGCGGGCTGCGGGAAGAAACCCGGGCGGCCTCCACATCGGAGAGGCCGCTCGCGGCGGTGCGGCATTGCCGCAACCGCCGCCTCTCTCGCTCGAGCCGAAGCCCGAGTCCTCGGAGGAGGACCCGGATCTCCGCGCCGCACTGATGATCTCGGCGGTGGAGGAGGAGGCGCAATGGCCGCACCTCCATGCGGCCATTCGCACCTCCGAGATGGAGGAGGCGGCCCGGCGGGAGGTCGAGGAGGCGGAGGGCTGGGAGCTCTACGCCCAGGCCCGCCAGGCGCTACGGGAGGAGGAGGAGGCGGCGCGGCGGGAGGAGGCCGGCGCCGCGCCGACGGCGAGGCGCCGCCGGAGCGACGGCGGCGAGGAGGACGAGCGCCGCGGCCGGCGCCGGGAGGCCGGCGCCGCGCCCGGCAGGAGAGGGAGCAGCGCCTCGTGGAGGAGGCGCTGCTCCGTGCGCCGCCGCGGCCTCGGGTGGCTCCGGACCCCCACTCGGCTCGGGAGGAGGCCCCGTGGTCTCCGTGGCCGGAGTCCCCGGCGCGGTCCAGCCACAACGAGCGCGTCGCCGCCGGGGACGTCGTCCACGACGACGACGTCGCCGACGACGCCCACAGGGGCTAGGCGGCGCACCGGCGGCCACCGCGCCGCCGACCAAAGCCTAATAGAGGGTTTTTTATATTAGTTTAAATTTAAAAGCCCATATAGGGGCTTCTTTTGTTAGTTTATATGCCCAAAATAGGGCTATGTACAAATTTGCCCAAAATAGGGCATATGTTCAATGGAATTTCGTTTAAATTCGCATTTTATTTTTGTTTTCGTGGTTCTCCGGTTATGCGATGCGTCCGCGTGTTGGGCGCAGCGCGCGCGGTTGGAGATGCCCTAAGTACGTGCCTCCATCAGATTCAGTTCAGGCGGCTCCCACTCTGCCCACCGTTGCTTTCTCCCAGGGGCGATGGGCCAGGGGAATGTGTGGTGCCGCGTGTGCCTGCACGTGAAGACTTGCACCTTCTGTCTGCCGTCCACGTGATGACGTCGACCATGTATTCATCTCGCAAATCCTTACGAAATGAAGAGGCATTTCCAGTTCTCGGGTTAATTTGCGGGAAAATCGTATTGTATAACTTTTAAATCAATACCACATATATTTACATAAACAAATACTGCATGGTAGAGATATACACGATTTGCCTCCAACGATTATAAAATATAGTCAAACAAGCAAATCTTCGAGGTCTTCATATTCTTACTCCTTCCGTGACATAATCTTATAAATTTTTTAAGGCAACCGAAGAAAGATGCTAAACCATAAATGTGTAAAATAGCAACAATGGTTCTCTCATAATTTTTTGAGCCGCAATGGCAAAGGCTACTTACACACGCACATAACCATTAAAGTAGTTAGTCGGTATCTGAACACGAAAAAAAAAGTTCAATATATGAAAATCTATCTACGCGAAAAGTTACATCCGAATTTAACGACCCTCGGTCGTTTAAGCCAATTTTTAGATTCTCAAACTGCCAAAGAGAAATATGAAAATTTTCAAATTTTAGGTTTTGCAAAAAAAATGCATTGTTATTTGTTTACCCAAGATTATTATTAGTCCATTACTTTTCTTTATTAAAATAATTATTTAGAATTCAAATAATAAAGAAGCGTGACATCGTGACCAAGAGGTTAATAAAATTGATATGATACTAATATCAATAACGTGTGCGCAAAGTACTTAGAAGCGGGATGGAATGAACTTAGAAGTTAAGCGTGCTTGTCTTTGGAGTAGTTTGAGAATTGGTGACCGATCGAAAAATTTGATTACATGAGATTAAGTGTAGTTAGAGACTAAAATGGTCAAATAACTCAAATACTAGAAATTATATAAAAAGAAAAAAATTGAAAAAAATACACGTGTAGCCCTTTAGTCCCAGTTGGTAACACACCAACCGGAACTAAAGGTCTTCCAGCCCGAGTGTTTCATCGCAGTCACGTGGAAGGCCTTTTGTACCGGTTGGTAACACAACCGAAACTAAAGGGAACCTTTAGTCCAGATTCCGTAGTCCTAGGTGGACAACCGAAACTAAATGACCTCACAAACCGGGACTAAAGATCGTTTTTTGTAATATCCCAGGTAATGGGGTTACAAAAATAGAGGAAACAGATGTGTGCATTGCATTCATGCATAGAAAATCCGGGGAATTTTCGCGCTTTTGTTTAAAACCTCCAAAGTGATCGAGGTTTCTCTTACATCGGTGGAATTGAGTTAGTCATCGATGTGAGTGCGACAAATTTTGACATGAACTTTGTGAATTCCTGTGCTTTAGGGGAACAATTTGAATTCAAATTCAAATATGAAGGTAGAAATTCAAATAAGAATTTGAATTGGAACTTTAAACCTAAACAAGGATATAAACATAAAATGTAATAGTAAACACATTTTATAATTCCAAATGAATAAATAATTCAAACTTTATTACAAATAACATTATTCAATAAATTACAAGTTATAAAAGAAATAGAAAATTATAAAAGAATACAAGAAATTTCTGAACTAAATCTTCATATTCCAAATCTTCCCAATTTTCTTATCCTTTATCTGCAAAATAAACAATAAAGACAAAGAAATGTTGTGTTAAGGTTAAAATGTCTGTCTCCGCATTTTTGGAGACATTTTAATATTGGAAACTAGCTATTAGGAATTAAGAACTTGTCTTAATACCCAAACGGTGATTAGAGGGAGTAAATCCGAATTAGGCAACAAGAGACATTCCGAGAAGGTTGATCACTATTCCATCCGAGGCATCAACGAGACATTGTCATCGACAGTCAGTAATCATATCTTAGGCAACCAGGGACAAGTAGGCAACAACTGATTGATTCAGTTTATTTTTAGGCAATAAGGCAACCATCTTAATCTCCCTCTAATCTAGCTAGAAACCGTAAAGTCCACAAAAAGGTATTATCTAGATCATGTTTGACATTGAAAAGTCAAAATGATCATAAAATTTAAAAGCATCTGTTAATTAAGCAGAAGCTTGATTAACATCATAGTCACACTGGATTTATTTAGTTCACATAATATTAGCCAATAAAGATTAACCACTTGGCAGCACATAAAAAAAATGGTCTAACAAGGGATAAAGATCACTCAGCCGTTGGTTGCACTAGGAGGAGAAGCAAACCAACTTGTTAACATACACATGGAAAGGGGGCCACCTGCAAGCAGCACGATCACGAGAATACAGGGTATGTGTTGTCGACACCACAACGAGCAGCCCAACTGTATATAAACGAGCACCCCATCTGCGCCGGCGGCCTCTCTAGCACACACACAACTTTCCCAGCCGAACCCTATATCCATTCCAACGAAAAAGCAGTTCTAACAGCTCTCCTAGTACCAGACACATGCCCCGAGCGGTGGCAGCTCCTCAATCAGTTCATCAAGAACCGCAAAGAATATATAGATGCGCCTAGAGAATAAATCCTACAACTAACCATGGATATTTAGATCAACGGGAAGCAGATCCAGATCCAGCAGTAAGGAGGAAAAGGCCTGCCACAGGATGTAGAGTGTACAAGACCAATCATCAACAAGCCCAAGCTACGGAGTGCAACAGGTAGAAAACAACGTTTAAGTCAATAGATCATGAAGTATCTGTTCTTAGATTTACATATCCACACTAGGAAAATAAGAGGAATAATACACGGTATTCAATTCCAACCACCCCGCAACTAGATCTAGTCTAGGAGGATTAGAAGGAATTACTTCTCTCGGAATAACAGAGAAGTGCTTGCTTTTTGAATCCTCATAGAGATGTAGAAATCCACATATTAGTATATGTTCATATCATCAATCATGCCTCAGCCTATGCATCACAGGCCCAGCCAAGTATCAAGCACATATCCATTCTTATCAGTTTTAGGTAAATCTTTGCACACAAGCTCATAAGCCAGCCAACAAGTAAAGCATCCGATCTTCTCAATTTAACTATCTAGTACCAGATCTGTCCAAGAACTGTAATTATCCATCCTACCGCCACAAATAGAATCCAATGATCAGATCCTATATGCACATGATCCAGTGAACATCAATAGCAACAAAAGCAATAGAAGCATGCATACAACCTCATGATAAAGCCATCAAGCAAAGCACCAATCTGCAAGCAATAATACTTGTATATTGCATATCTCACTAAAAGGGTAAGCAAGTGTTAACTGAATCTGTCAAAGTTTCAGGAGTCATTCATTTATGCCTGGATGAGCAAATCATCCAAATCAGGGACATGACAAATATATAGCAGCAAGTAGAGCTACTAATCTAAGCCAACAAAACTAGAATCCTTATCAGACCATTTCTTTCAAACCTTATAATTGAATTCAACTGAAATGAGAAGTTCAGTTCGTCAGTATTAAGTAACAACGAGTTCACACACATGCCGGGGATGGTTAAATCATCCAAATGGAGGCATTCTAACTAGTACTTGTCATATATTAAGTAGATTAGAGCTCGTTCACTTTTAGAAGCACATCACTTGATGCGTAAATGAATAGAAGCATCACTACATTTAATTAACAAGGATCAATAGAGCTATAGATGTAACATTACCAGATCAAGCACCGGGCATGGATGAATTGGATCCACGCTTTAACCACTCAAACCAAAAAAATCACCTACATCTATGACAGCAAAGAAAGTAGCAGTACATCATTTGCATACATGCTTTGGATCAAGTAATGGATCCAATACACATTTAGGATACTATTTCAGCAAATACTTTCACACATCACCTACACATTGTTTGAAATGTATCCGTGTGGAACATTTGTTCTTAATCTAAAGACAACCAATTTAATTCCAGCACCATAAGATGCATTTTCCTAACCATGTGAAATACCAGTAGAATTTTGAGCATTTGTTTACAAGGCCAACAACAACTAGATAACCAGCAGTAGATCATCTACACGGCTAGCACCAGATCACCGCCAGTACAAGAGAGATGGGGAGAACCAGACCATACCTGAACTTAACAAACTGTAGGCGTAGTTGTCTGTAACCGATAAAGTAGTCCAGGTAGACGAAGAGGAGGGGTCTGCCGAGCCTACCACCAAACCGTCGGCCAGCCCAGGTCGGAGCAGAAGCACCACCACACCACACCGTCGAACCACCACAGCCATCGAGGAGGCCGAGACGGCAAGATCGAGCTGGGGCTCGAGGTGAAAGCAGAGGTCGACGAGGAGGAACCAGTCGGAGGCGCAGCGGTGCGGAATCGCGCCGGCGGCGAGCCGAACCAAGGCCGGCTAGGGTTTCGCGTGGCCGCGAGCGCGGGCGAGTTCGTGCATAGCGGCGACGGGAAACAACGGAGGAGAGAGGGATGGAGCGGAACCGGCGAGCAGCGACGGCGGATTTGGCCGGCAGCCGGCCGGGACGGCAGCAGGCGACGACTCGACCGCAGGAGGGGAACGAACAAGGGCAGGGTCGTGTTCGTGCCTGTGCGCGTGGTGAGAGAGACAATGAGCGAGAGAGAGAGAGAGGTTGGGCTGTGTTGGTCTCGTATGTGCACGTATGTGCGTCCGTTGGTCTAGTTAGCTGCTCTCTAATCTACTACTACATAGATACATACACGTACTTAGTTAATATTTACATGATAAATAAAACTATTTACTAATCTTTTTTTGCATAGATAAAATTACTCTAAGATATCAAACAAACATCTTAAAAAAAAATACAAGTTGTAGTTTGAAATCTAACAATATATTTTATGGTTAAGCTGAATTTCTGAAATGTTTAAAATATGAATCCAACCTCAAACATGTTATAAATATTGCCATATTATTTAAACATGATTTAGTAAATAAAACCTAAGATGTGATTTTTGATTAGTAAAAAAAAAATTAAATTCCAGAAAAAAAAATAGGAACTAATTTTAAAGTATATTAGAGTACTTGGTGATCTTTTAATAAATACTTTATTGAACTTAAATTAGTTAATTAAATCCAAAACAATTTAATACTTTAGTAAATTCCTAAAATTGCTGAAAGTAATGTCTTTAAACTTAAATAGGCCATGAGTTGCTATAACTCTATTTTCCAAAAATAACAATAGGAGTTTATACTCACACCTATTCCAACCACATGACTTGCACATCCTTGATCCAAATCCAATTGTTTGACTAACTATGCATGACCATGTGTGATTACATGTAAGAACTTTATGAATTAAACCTTAAATAGGAGGTCATACCTAAATCATGTGTTTCTCCTAGAAAATCATTCTAATTTCTAATGTTAACTCATACACTAATAACCATAACTTGTTAGTATGTGATCATTCCAATGATGTACCTTATATGCTTATATCCACTAAAACCTACTAGTATTAGATATTTATGAATCATCCTATCAAGGAATCAACTATTCCTTACCTAGTGGAACCAATAGCAAACCCTAGACACCATAAGCTTTAATTGAAATACTTATTATTACTTAAGAATTATGTTCTTCAAAAGTTATTTTTTTGAAGAAAATAAAGAATCATCATCAGTCCTGTCTAATAGGACATATAAACCCTAGTCAACTATCATCAGTAAGATATAAACAACCATGGTAGAAACCAATTATAATCAATTGCTTAGGATGCCCTTGCTTAACCTTAACCATGCCACCATTACATGACCAAGAACTCAATCCCACCTTAGTGTGATCCATAACCATGATAAACCATAGAACCTATTGTTTCCTAATTAACATGTTCTTCAAAAGTTATTCTTTTGAAGTATATAACAAGTAATCATCAACCATGCACTATAGGACTTAAAATTGACAACTGCTCTTTACTTATTACACAACTACTATCCCTTGGTGATTATGCATTTTACCACTTGTTTATGATTCTAAGACAACAAAAACCTAGTAAGAACCTTGTTTGTGAATAACTCTAAAAGTGCAACACACCCTGTACTAATCATTACAACTCACTAATCCTAAATCATCGGGGTTAGGTCACGCTTAGAGCGATTGCATCTCATACTTATGCATTATTGCATCCTTGCCAATCTTTTAAACATCGTCCTTACCGAACGATGATGCTATTTCAGAATTTGGAGTTATTGCGTATCGAAGACCTTGCCTGCATAATCTTGCAGTCAAGAAAGGCAAGTTCATCACTTGCTCATGTCATTTGAGTATTTTTACCAAATTACTTGCAAAGTACTATGTTTATCACTATTGCATAAAAAGCAAAACCACTATTTTCATAACTATGAATATGACTATGTGGTGGGCAATGGAACCATGGATTGTGTTGATATGGTGGAGGTTCCATTGCAAGGGTTTATATCCATCTAGGATTAAACAACAAATGTCGCCAGTGATTCTTGTGCCGTAATACCCGTGTTAACCATAAGATGCTGGAGTGGGACGGAATAGTCAATTGTATTTCCACCTCTTGTACATCAACGGATGCGTTTTACCGTAGACCCTTGATCCAAGAGAGGACAAGTGGTACCCTTGATCCAAGAGAGGACAAGTGGTAGGGTGGGGGTCCCGATAAAGTCCCCACGGTAATTGCGGTCTATGATGGGTTGCAGCTGCCGGCGAAGGAGTTCATGGTAGAGACCTGAACTATTGTCGTGGTCGGGGTCCGTCCCTAAGGGGTGTAAGTGGACCGGCGAGGACCCAGGGTCGGGGTTTGCAACAACGGGTGGGTGTATGAGGCAGCGGAGGAATATGATTGGCTATGACCTTATACCGGGCCTCACACCATAGGAAGTGTGGACGAGCTCGCGGCTCGGTTGGCACCAAGGTTAAGATCTCTTATGGGTAAAGCAACACACCTCTGCGGAGTGTAAAGAACCGTGACCTGTCACTCCCTGTTCCGGGATATGGAACTGCGAACGCGGCCGGAAAGGAGCTCCATGAAGTTCTAGTAAACCGGTGAAGGCTGACGGACATAGTTCTTCTGAATAAAAGCAACCTCTTGAAGAAATGATTATGAAAACCTGCATTGGTATTAGACTTTACGGTCTAATGCCGTAGCTAGTGCATTAAACACCTCTTTCCTATAATGAACTTGTTGAGTACGCTCGTACTCATCCCACTCTTAAATCCCCGCTTAGATATGGAGGCATCAAAGGAGGATCTACAGTGCAACTCAAAGACCGAGGAGTCAACAACTACTTCAAGAGACAGGACCATGTCAGAGGAGTCAGATACCACATCCGACAAGGAGAAAACCTAGATTAGCAGTAGAAGGGGACTAGCTCCGTGAACCTAGTTCCTATTTAGATAGAATCTATTCATAGCCTCTATAGTTAGTTAAATACTCTACAAATAGAGTCCGTGATAAGATTAGACTACGAGTCGTTCTTCTGGAGTGTATTTGCGGTTTTACCTCATTGTAAAGTAGGAGGTCTGTGATGATCTTTTGTAACAGAGTCAATGTTGTAATTCTATAGACATGCCTTGGACCCGCATATGTTTCTGTTGTACCACTCGAGCGATATAATACTAGTGGAACGGTGTTTCATTGGTGTTATATCGGACTTGCATACTACACCATGCAGTGGTATGCCGGGTCACCACAGCTGGTATCAGAGCAAATGCTTTGACCCTAGGATTAAAACCCTTTAAAGGAGACCTATATGATTGGTAGTGTCTATAGGAAGTTGTCTTAGTTGAACCAAATACTTCTTATGACTTGAGATGGATATTCACTTGAGAATAATCCTGACACACTTAAGTCAACCTTTCGTATCTATCTTTACCAAGATAAAGTAAAGTTAGTCAGCTAATCCCAAACATGTAATACACAATTAAGTTCCTAAACAATAGATGAGTAGATCACAGCTGGTATACAATACATGGTAGTCTAAAGAGAGGATACAACCATAAGGAAGATATCCTATTGGAAGATGTGTACCAACACATTTATGATTAAATAAAATTATCCAGACCTGTAATAGGAGTAATATCAAGTGATGAAGATAATTAAGATATCCTAATAGAAGATGTAGACCCAGATAAGTAATGAGTAAGTAAAATTATCTAGATATGTGAAACAATTGATAGTAAGTGATAACTCTGAGTTATGTGAGGTAGTATAGACCATGATGAGTCAATCATGGGAGGTAAGGAAGAGAGATAGGAATAAAATATGCCTACTTACATGATAGAGATAGAAATCATATATGATTCACCTGAGAATCATTATGTGATGGACTAGAACCTCATAATTAATTAAGAGGAGTACAATAAGAAGCCAAGTGCAAAACAATAGTGTAAGATTTGTGCTTCAAAACAATGGGAAGTGTGCCAAGCACATCAAGACCATATGTTTATGGTAGAAACACTTTGAAGTATCGGAGCAATATTCCAATTGTTATGAGTTAAGAGTAGCAAGGTTAGAACCCAGATATACCATGTGAAATAGTCCTCAACCAAAATGGAAGCTAAGTTCGTACTTCCAAAGAAAACTAGGTTAACTTCAACTATCCCAGGCCATTTTGTTTCAAGTTTATCTCATTGCAATTGTGCAATTCAGGTAAATGTTAAGACAAATAGTAGAAATCCACATATTCGTGCTAAGTATCACGATATAACCCTATCTTATGTGGTGTTATATACTACACATCAGAGCCTGATGTTTAGAGATGTCTTACTCAACTATTTTATTCAGGCTTATGACGATGTGTATTATAAGCACAAAGCTGAATCTTCTTGGATTTTATTGGAATTTTCATTGTTTGACTAGATCCATACATGAAGTTTGATTTTGATATGCAAATGCATGTTGCAATACCAAGTTCTTACTTGATGCTATAGATCTAGAGGGTAATGGTATTCGTGTGAGGAAGTGACGAATTGTGAAGATTCCGGAGACAAGAGGAAGATTCATCAGAAAAAGGAAACAAAGTTGTGGGAAGTAACCACAATACCCTGAAGGAAGTACAATCAGAAACTCATGCTTAACCTCGACAGAGGAGTACTTTAGTACATAAGAAGCATGAAGGTGAGAAATATGATGATTATGGAGAAGTTGAAGCAGATACATAGTTAATATAGAAGAGAGAATGCATGGGAAATCACTTTGGACACTACATTCATAGTGGTTTTCTTGCAAAATAAACCCTGAAGGAAGGAAGATGACATATGAAACCATAGCAGATATAAGAAGACCACAGTTGGTATCAGAAGACCACAGTTGTGGTATAGGATAAATACTACGAAATAAAGTAGAAGATGTCCCGACCAATTGATCAGAACCTATAACAGAATCCATTTTTAGATAACAAATAGCCACAACTGGTATCAAGTAGTCCACCATTGGATTATTTTTACCAAGAAGTTGTGAACAAATAATTTTGTTAACCAAATAGCAATGACCTATAATCATTTAATCGAAGGATTCGCATTGGATGTCCACAATTGAGTGGATACAACACAGATATTCTTCGCGAGACCTTAGAAGAATATAAACCATAAGCTACACCTAGACCAATATTCTAACCATAAGTTCTATGATTGGAAGAAAAAGGAGTTGAAGACCATAAGAAAACTCTAAGGGGTAGAGTAAAGATTGAGTTGGGTATACAATAACTCAATACTTTAAGCCTGATAAAAGCAGAATGTCTGAACTGAGAGGAAGTTCGATCTTATTTTCATAAGATTGTTGAACATTACTTTCAGATGGATGTTAGACCAGAAGCCGAGGTTCATACCTCCAGGAAGTAAGAAGTGGACTATAACTTGAGAAAGTGAGTAATATTTAATCAGAAGTACGAAAGCTCAAGTAAAATAAGGATAATGAAGTTGGATGAAGGAAATACCATAGACCAAATACAGTTCAAAAAGGCCAAAGACCGAAGAAGATTGAACATACCAATACCAAAGACTAATAGAATGATTCCTTTCATGGAATCTAAATAACCCAAAATAGTTATAGGTATCAACTATAAACCATGATTGGATAGACTAAATGAGTCTAATCCATTCCTAGGGAAGTAAACCATTAAAACCATTTCCATGGTAAGTACCTTACCAAGTACCATTATTGTAGTTTTGGTAGTAAGGGAAAACAAAGACCTACTCACCAATTAGGAGTATGTTATCAAATTAGTCTTCAGTTAAGACTAGCAACACCAGAAGAAGTCCCATCATTGAATTTTCAATGGGAAAGGAAACAAGATTATAATATTGAAAGAAATCATGGAATTGAAGTAAGAAGCCATGGTTCAGAGCCAAACCCTAATGGATTCCAGGAAGAATCTGGACAAGGGATATATTCAATTATATCCAAAAGGATCACCATGGAGTTCGAGAAAAGTTGTATTCTATACAAGTCAGATCCACACTCCGAAACGTGAGAGAGTTCAAACTTCGAGGACGAAGTTTAGTTTAAGGGGTAGAGACTGTAATATCCCAGGTAATGGGGTTACAAAAATAGAGGAAACAGATGTGTGCATTGCATTCATGCATAGAAAATCCGGGGAATTTTCGCGCTTTTGTTTAAAACCTCCAAAGTGATCGAGGTTTCTCTTACATCGGTGGAATTGAGTTAGTCATCGATGTGAGTGCGACAAATTTTGACATGAACTTTGTGAATTCCTGTGCTTTAGGGGAACAATTTGAATTCAAATTCAAATATGAAGGTAGAAATTCAAATAAGAATTTGAATTGGAACTTTAAACCTAAACAAGGATATAAACATAAAATGTAATAGTAAACACATTTTATAATTCCAAATGAATAAATAATTCAAACTTTATTACAAATAACATTATTCAATAAATTACAAGTTATAAAAGAAATAGAAAATTATAAAAGAATACAAGAAATTTCTGAACTAAATCTTCATATTCCAAATCTTCCCAATTTTCTTATCCTTTATCCGCAAAATAAACAATAAAGACAAAGAAATGTTGTGTTAAGGTTAAAATGTCTGTCTCCGCATTTTTGGAGACATTTTAATATTGGAAACTAGCTATTAGGAATTAAGAACTTGTCTTAATACCCAAACGGTGATTAGAGGGAGTAAATCCGAATTAGGCAACAAGAGACATTCCGAGAAGGTTGATCACTATTCCATCCGAGGCATCAACGAGACATTGTCATCGACAGTCGAGTAATCATATCTTAGGCAACCAGTGGACAAGTAGGCAACAACTGATTGATTCAGTTTATTTTTAGGCAATAAGGCAACCATCTTAATCTCCCTCTAATCTAGCTAGAAACCGTAAAGTCCACAAAAAGGTATTATCTAGATCATGTTTGACATTGAAAAGTCAAAATGATCATAAAATTTAAAAGCATCTGTTAATTAAGCAGAAGCTTGATTAACATCATAGTCACACTGGATTTATTTAGTTCACATAATATTAGCCAATAAAGATTAACCACTTGGCAGCACATAAAAAAAATGGTCTAACAAGGGATAAAGATCACTCAGCCGTTGGTTGCACTAGGAGGAGAAGCAAACCAACTTGTTAACATACACATGGAAAGGGGGCCACCTGCAAGCAGCACAGTCACGGAATCACGGGGTATGTGTTGTCGACACCACGACGAAGCAGCCCAATCGTATATAAACAAGCACCCCATCTCGCGCCAGCAGCCTCTCTAGCACACACACAACTTTCCCGGACCGAACCCTATATCCATTCCAACGAAAAGCAGTTCTAACAGCTCTCCTAGTACCAGCACATGCCCCAGCAGTGGCAGCTCCTCAATCAGTTCATCAAGAACTGCAAAGAATATATAGATGCGCCTAGAGAATAAATCCTACAACTAACCATGGATATTTAGATCAACGGGAAGCGGATCCGGATCCAAAGCAGTAAGGAGGAAAAGGCCTGCCACGGGATGTAGAGTGTACAAGACCAATCATCAACAAGCCCAAGCTACGGAGTGCAACAGGTAGAAAACAACGTTTAAGTCAATAGATCATGAAGTATCTGTTCTTAGATTTACATATCCACACTAGGAAAATAAGAGGAATAATACACAGTATTCAATTCCAACCACCCTGCAACTAGATCTAGTCTAGGAGGATTAGAAGGAATTACTTCTCTCAGAATAACAGAGAAGTGCTCTGTTTTTGAATCCTCATAGAGATGTAGAAATCCACATATTAGTATATGTTCATATCATCAATCATGCCTCAGCCTATGCATCACAGGCCCAGCCAAGTATCAAGCACATATCCATTCTTATCAGTTTTAGGTAAATCTTTGCACACAAGCTCATAAGCCAGCCAACAAGTAAAGCATCCGATCTTCTCAATTTAACTATCTAGTACCAGATCTGTCCAAGAACTGTAATTATCCATCCTACCGCCACAAATAGAATCCAATGATCAGATCCTATATGCACATGATCCAGTGAACATCAATAGCAACAAAAGCAATAGAAGCATGCATACAACCTCATGATAAAGCCATCAAGCAAAGCACCAATCTGCAAGCAATAATACTTGTATATTGCATATCTCACTAAAAGGGTAAGCAAGTGTTAACTGAACTGTCAAAGTTTCAGGAGTCATTCATTTATGCCTGGATGAGCAAATCATCCAAATCAGGGACATGACAAATATATAGCAGCAAGTAGAGCTACTAATCTAAGCCAACAAAACTAGAATCCTTATCAGACCATTTCTTTCAAACCTTATAATTGAATTCAACTGAAATGAGAAGTTCAGTTCGTCAGTATTAAGTAACAACAGTTCACACACATGCCAGGGATGGTTAAATCATCCAAATGGAGGCATTCTAACTAGTACTTGTCATATATTAAGTAGATTAGAGCTCGTTCACTTTTAGAAGCACATCACTTGATGCGTAAATGAATAGAAGCATCACTACATTTAATTAACAAGGATCAATAGAGCTATAGATGTAACATTACCAGATCAAGCACCGGGCATGGATGAATTGGATCCACGCTTTAACCACTCAAACCAAAAAAATCACCTACATCTATGACAAGCAAAGAAAGTAGCAAGTACATCATTTGCATACATGCTTTGGATCAAGTAATGGATCCAATACACATTTAGGATACTATTTCAGCAAATACTTTCACACATCACCTACACATTGTTTGAAATGTATCCGTGTGGAACATTTGTTCTTAATCTAAAGACAACCAATTTAATTCCAGCACCATAAGATGCATTTTCCTAACCATGTGAAATACCAGTAGAATTTTGAGCATTTGTTTACAAGGCCAACAACAACTAGATAACCAGCAGTAGATCATCTACACGGCTAGCACCAGATCACCGCCAGTACAAGAGAGATGGGGAGAACCGGACCATACACGAACTTAACAAACCGTAGGCGTAGTTGTCTGTAACCGATAAAGTAGTCCAGGTAGACGAAGAGGAGGGGTCTGCCGAGCCTACCACCAAACCGTCGGCCAGCCCAGGTCGGAGCAGAAGCACCACCACACCACACCGTCGAACCACCACAGCATCGAG
The DNA here is from genome assembly GCF_022539505.1 of Lolium rigidum. Classification (NCBI taxonomy): domain Eukaryota; kingdom Viridiplantae; phylum Streptophyta; class Magnoliopsida; order Poales; family Poaceae; genus Lolium; species Lolium rigidum. The sequence goes on from NC_061509.1 coordinate 278,913,409, forward strand.
GAGGCCGAGACGGCAAGATCGAGCTGGGGCTCGAGGTGAAAGCAGAGGTCGACGAGGAGGAACCAGTCGGAGGCGCAGCGGTGCGGAATCGCGCCGGCGGCGAGCCGAACCAAGGCCGGCTAGGGTTTCGCGTGGCCGCGAGCGCGGGCGAGTTCGTGCATAGCGGCAGCAGGGAAACAACGGAGGAGAGAGGGATGGAGCGGAACCAGCGAGCAGCGACGGCGGATTTGGCCGGCACCGGCCGGGACGGCAGCAGGCGACGACTCGACCGCAGGAGGGGAACGAACAAGGGCAGGGTCGTGTTCGTGCCTGTGCGCGTGGTGAGAGAGACAATGAGCGAGAGAGAGAGAGAGGTTGGGCTGTGTTGGTCTCGTATGTGCACGTATGTGCGTCCGTTGGTCTAGTTAGTCTGCTCTCTAATCTACTACTACATAGATACATACACGTACTTAGTTAATATTTACATGATAAATAAAACTATTTACTAATCTTTTTTTGCATAGATAAAATTACTCTAAGATATCAAACAAACATCTTAAAAAAAAATACAAGTTGTAGTTTGAAATCTAACAATATATTTTATGGTTAAGCTGAATTTCTGAAATGTTTAAAATATGAATCCAACCTCAAACATGTTATAAATATTGCCATATTATTTAAACATGATTTAGTAAATAAAACCTAAGATGTGATTTTTGATTAGTAAAAAAAAAATTAAATTCCAGAAAAAAAAATAGGAACTAATTTTAAAGTATATTAGAGTACTTGGTGATCTTTTAATAAATACTTTATTGAACTTAAATTAGTTAATTAAATCCAAAACAATTTAATACTTTAGTAAATTCCTAAAATTGCTGAAAGTAATGTCTTTAAACTTAAATAGGCCATGAGTTGCTATAACTCTATTTTCCAAAAATAACAATAGGAGTTTATACTCACACCTATTCCAACCACATGACTTGCACATCCTTGATCCAAATCCAATTGTTTGACTAACTATGCATGACCATGTGTGATTACATGTAAGAACTTTATGAATTAAACCTTAAATAGGAGGTCATACCTAAATCATGTGTTTCTCCTAGAAAATCATTCTAATTTCTAATGTTAACTCATACACTAATAACCATAACTTGTTAGTATGTGATCATTCCAATGATGTACCTTATATGCTTATATCCACTAAAACCTACTAGTATTAGATATTTATGAATCATCCTATCAAGGAATCAACTATTCCTTACCTAGTGGAACCAATAGCAAACCCTAGACACCATAAGCTTTAATTGAAATACTTATTATTACTTAAGAATTATGTTCTTCAAAAGTTATTTTTTTGAAGAAAATAAAGAATCATCATCAGTCCTGTCTAATAGGACATATAAACCCTAGTCAACTATCATCGATAAGATATAAACAACCATGGTAGAAACCAATTATAATCAATTGCTTAGGATGCCCTTGCTTAACCTTAACCATGCCACCATTACATGACCAAGAACTCAATCCCACCTTAGTGTGATCCATAACCATGATAAACCATAGAACCTATTGTTTCCTAATTAACATGTTCTTCAAAAGTTATTCTTTTGAAGTATATAACAAGTAATCATCAACCATGCACTATAGGACTTAAAATTGACAACTGCTCTTTACTTATTACACAACTACTATCCCTTGGTGATTATGCATTTTACCACTTGTTTATGATTCTAAGACAACAAAAACCTAGTAAGAACCTTGTTTGTGAATAACTCTAAAAGTGCAACACACCTCGTACTAATCATTACAACTCACTAATCCTAAATCATCGGGGTTAGGTCACGCTTAGAGCGATTGCATCTCATACTTATGCATTATTGCATCCTTGCCAATCTTTTAAACATCGTCCTTACCGAACGATGATGCTATTTCAGAATTTGGAGTTATTGCGTATCGAAGACCTTGCCTGCATAATCTTGCAGTCAAGAAAGGCAAGTTCATCACTTGCTCATGTCATTTGAGTATTTTTACCAAATTACTTGCAAAGTACTATGTTTATCACTATTGCATAAAAAGCAAAACCACTATTTTCATAACTATGAATATGACTATGTGGTGGGCAATGGAACCATGGATTGTGTTGATATGGTGGAGGTTCCATTGCAAGGGTTTATATCCATCTAGGATTAAACAACAAATGTCGCCAGTGATTCTTGTGCCGTAATACCCGTGTTAACCATAAGATCCGGAGTGGGACGGAATAGTCAATTGTATTTCCACCTCTTGTACATCAACGGATGCGTTTTACCGTAGACCCTTGATCCAAGAGAGGACAAGTGGTACCCTTGATCCAAGAGAGGACAAGTGGTAGGGTGGGGGTCCCGATAAAGTCCCCACGGTAATTGCGGTCTATGATGGGTTGCGTACTGCCGGCGAAGGAGTTCATGGTAGAGACCCGAACTATTGTCGTGGTCTGGGTCCGTCCCTAAGGGGTGTAAGTGGACCGGCGAGGACCCGTGGTCGGGGTTTGCAACAACGGGTGGGTGTATGAGGCAGCGGAGGAATATGATTGGCTATGACCTTATACCGGGCCTCACACCATAGGAAGTGTGGACGAGCTCGCGGCTCGGTTGGCACCAAGGTTAAGATCTCTTATGGGTAAAGCAACACACCTCTGCAGAGTGTAAAGAACCGTGACTCGTCACTCCCCGTTCCGGGATATGGAACCGCGAACGCGGCCGGAAAGGAGCTCCATGAAGTTCTAGTAAACCGGTGAAGGCCGACGGACATAGTTCTTCCGAATAAAAGCAACCTCTTGAAGAAATGATTATGAAAACCTCGCATTGGTATTAGACTTTCTGGTCTAATGCCGTAGCTAGTGCATTAAACACCTCTTTCCTATAATGAACTTGTTGAGTACGCTCGTACTCATCCCACTCTTAAATCCCTCGCTTAGATATGGAGGCATCAAAGGAGGATCTACAGGTGCAACTCAAAGACCGAGGAGTCAACAACTACTTCAAGAGACAGGACCATGTCGAGGAGTCGATACCACATCCGACAAGGAGAAAACCTAGATTAGCAGTAGAAGGGGACTAGCTCCGTGAACCTAGTTCCTATTTAGATAGAATCTATTCATAGCCTCTATAGTTAGTTAAATACTCTACAAATAGAGTCCGTGATAAGATTAGACTACGAGTCGTTCTTCTGGAGTTTATTTGCAGCTTTACCTCATTGTAAAGTAGGAGGTCGTGATGATCTTTTGTAACAGAGTCAATGTTGTAATTCTATAGACATGCCTTGGACCCGCATATGTTTCTGTTGTACCACTCTGAGCGATATAATACTAGTGGAACGGTGTTTCATTGGTGTTATATCAGACTTGCATACTACACCATGCAGTGGTATGCCGGGTCACCACATTTTTCTACCGGTGGGTACATTGAACCCTGTTACGTTCAAGGGGAGAGCAACGATTTCACCGTGCGCGACACTTTTCATGGATGTTTTAGCCGTCGGTTTGGTGCTTTTAGATTAGTGCGTGCTTGTTTCAATGTGCGCCCTCAAGTTTTTTTTATGCACTGCAGAAAACTAAGTGGAGCGTCAGCGAAGCATGCTGAACAGGAGCTGAAAACGCGCTCGAAACCACCCATGCAGGGGAGAAAGGCACTTCTACACTCGGGATCATTACACATGGGAAATTGACCGCTTAAAAAAATGGACTAATCCACCGAATGCCAGACTAATTGCTTAGACAGCCTTCCTGAAAGAAAAGAAAAGTCTTTAGACGGCCCATTCCGTTTAACTTGATTGTTGCCTCGTGTTTTATGCCTGATACCCGCGAGGCCGCGAGTTGAACGCATGAAAGATACGGAGTACATTCATCTGAATGATGCGTCTTGTTCGTACGTTCTAAGAGAGTCTTTCTCTTCTTTCTTTTTCGAGGGGTTCCAAGAGGGTCCTTGACGCTTCAAAGATTTCAACCATCGTAATGACGACACATGCGGATTCCTTTGCTCTGTCCTCCGATTCAGTGCATCCGGTCATGACAAATATCGCGAGCGGAATGCATGCATCGTCTCTCGCGTGGCAAGATACAGGAGCCCCACTTGTGCAACTGGCCCGCCTCGTCTGTGGCTCACAAGTTCGTAAGCAGTCTCATGCAACTTTCGACGGGTGATTCTTCAATCTTTCCAGTATCAGCAACCCCACGGACAGTTACACCCACATGATTTTTCTTCTTTGTTTGGTTTGTTTTAAGTGTTTCTTTTTAAATGACGAGGCGATATCTTCATCTTAAAATCAGAATAAGGTTATAGCTTGTCGTATTCTCGCTTTGGTGGTGTGTGTCTAGCACCGGCGGAGGGAGTGTGAAGCTATGTGTTCCATAGATCTCTTGGAATCCAGTTGGTTTTCGTGTTTGTTGGTGTTGTTTCAGGTCCGACTCATCCAATCTAAGGGTATCATCTTTATCGATGGTTGCTACTTAGATGCGCTGGTACTTTGTGCCCTAAGACGATGATTTTTCGTTTGTCTACTACAACAAGGTTTGCCCAACTTCGGAGATATGGAACTGAGAATAGCGGCGCTTCTTCGGTTTGTGCCAGTGTCTATAGTTGTCGCTACATAGTGTAAATACCTACTTACAATTTTTGTTATTTTTCAAGATTGCCATAGAGACGAAAAAATATAACGACGACGCAATTACCACAGGGGCGAGCGAACCTCTATATAGGTTGATTCCGCTCCGTAACCGAAAACTATTCTCCCTGCCAGATCATGATCCACCATGATCTCCAGGCGATTCCTCATGATCCACTAAGATCTGCAGAATCAAGATCCCACCGTTGAGAAACCAAGTGGTGGCCTGTAGCGAATATGCAAAGGCGCACGTGAGAGTGAATCGCGAGGTGACGTGTGTGCAGATACGTTGCTTGCTCCGTAGCCGATTCCGAGGAATAACACAGCCGGAGAGCAACGTGATCGGGCCACTCCACGTCTAGGTCTAGCTGCGAAACGCCATCATGCCGCGGCGCAACTTGCTTTGCCACCACCTCACACGGAATGGAAGGAGAAACTGCTCTCCGAAAACCAGGTGCTGCTCTCTCCGTCCGACAGGCAACCAGGCGAGCCTTCTTGTGGTGGAGCGCACGAGCACTCGTCGCTGTCGTTCGACTTCTTCTGGAAATCCTGTCGATATTTCTTATGGCTGACGGGTACGCAGACTGATCAGAATTCTGTTCAAACCAGCCAGATCCCTGAATGTGATGAGCCAGCTTATTGCTCAAATCAAGGTAAGTCATAAACTAGGGAGGACGTGCTAGAATCTCAGCAATTTTACACAACATTTGTTACCCTCTTGTGAGTAAAAAAAAAGAGAGGATAAGTACCTGTAGCATTTATAAGCTTTGCTAGCATCAGACAGTCTTGCTAGTTGCTATTCCTGAAGAAACCAAAATATTTTGGCAGAGTTCAAAGGCAACCATATAACCAAAATGCTTCATTACAGATCAAACAAGTTAATAATGAATCAGCAGTATGCCCCCTCTCATCTTTAGAACAGAACTGAGCACAATTCATTCAAAGAGTACACAAACATATACAATGGAAAGACAGTAGAACCAGTTAAGTAGATGATTCATGCCTAATTGTGGTACTTTTGCCTCCAAAGTACTCAGTAGAAACCATGTTTCTAGATCTGAAGAGGAGAGCCCCTGCATGCCGACGGAGGAACCGAGCATTTAATCTCATTCACCTCTGCACAGCATCTTCAGAACAGTGAAAGTTCTAAAACCATAGAGAATTAGAATAACAATTTATTTTGGGGGGGCTTCCAAAGATAGAGGAGACCTTGAGAAACATGCCAACATCACTAACTTCAATGTATATATGTAATAAACTAGCAAATACTATAGGTGGTTGCAGGAGATACATGTGATATAATCATGGCTAGAATACAGGGATCTACCCGGCAGCAATGAGAAGCCCCATGCCTTCCTCCCAAAATGGGGCTGCACCACTTCCTCCTTTCTGGAAGTAAAGGAGGCTCTGAATCAACATGTACATTGGTGGACTGTGGGGTCCAGAAATATTGACAGGATTTCCCCAGAATGTGGTAGATGCTTCCTCCATTAGAAATATTGACAGGATTTTCCCAGAATGTGGTAGATGTTTCATCAGAATACTTGAATGGCTACGCTGCCGCCAAGATTCGATATATATGACATCCTCCTCGGATTGTTTTTCACTCTGATTCCTCACCAGTAGTGCTTAAAATGCTTGCTATGTCTTGGACTACTTCAGACATTGGTGGCCTGAACTCTGGCTCCGGCTGCATAAGAATTTTCTGATCAGCCACAGATCACTATGTTCACCAGATTCCTACTGCTGTTCTCAGAATAAAAGGAGCTAAATACAGGTTTATGGCTGACAGGTTCTTTTCAGCATCGGTAATAGAGTAAAAACTCGTCACAATCTAATAGAATAATATAGGACATTTTTTTAAAAATGATGGTTTTACCTAATTTTACATATTCCAAAGAAAAATTTCGAGCAAGAAAAAACTAAATGGTGCGCTAGTTAACAAAGTGGGAAAATCTAGTATCCTGTATATTATGCCTCAAAAGTGCATCTTAGATTATGAAGGAATGGAAGCAGTGAATTACCCGAACACAACGGCTGATGATGTCGGCAAAACGTGATAATACTTTCTCAGAACACTCTCCACGAATAGAAGGGTCAACCATCTTTGTCAGGGAATCAATGTCATGAAGCTGATGAACAGCCCATCTAACAAGATGTTGTTCATGACGAGGGCGAGAGCTGCATATTTCAACAAAACAAGTAGGAGCATGAGTACGTCCATATTTTTGTGGAGGTGAATGATCTAAAAACAGTTACATAAGTCTTGTGATCAAGCACTGCAGATTGTATGTATTGCTAACCTGTCATATGGTTTACGACCAGTCAGAAGCTCTAGCATTACCACACCAAAACTGTAAACATCACTTCGGTCGGTAAAAGTCCCAGATTCTTGGATTTCAGGTGCCTCGTAATTTAGTAATGCCCGCATGCGACCAGACAACTGAGATCAAAGTGGAACACAACAGTAAGTACACACATATTACAAGTTTCAGATTCATTCAGATGTCACCAAAGTACAAAAGCAAGAACAATGATTGCCAAATAATTTATCTATAGCAATGGACAAAGTCAAATATCAAAAATCCGTTGGTAAATAGTTAAGGTGTAGTGAACACTATCTAGTTTTTAGGAAATTATTGGACTAGAAGTAATGGTCTTGTCATGGGTTCACAGTTTTATCTAGCTCTACATGAATATTGCTTTATTATTCTTCATATTTATATGTGAGGATGACCATACACAATGAAGCTTCAAATCAACTGAACAACTGTGTGGCAATTCTGAAGATCGCTGGAGAACCAAATGACACTTCCTGAAGAAAGGTGATGCTTCAGGAAATAATTTTCGCTGTAACAGGCTGTTAGTCTAATTGTTCTGGTGCAGTACTAAGGAGTCAGGATGCCTTTTTAGGATTTCAACCAGTCAATGAAAGGATGTGTTGAGACTCGGAATTTGTATTGTACTTTTGAGAAATATTTTGTTTACAAGTTTTATTCAAGTAAGGAAACTGGGGAGAATCTCCCTGTTTTTCTCCACATAAGAATTTGGGATCCTCCCTGAATTCATAGTCTATCGACAATTCCGAATATTAAGTAAACAAACATATTTCAGATGTTTTAATTAATGATTTAGATATATTGGTATCAAGAAAAGGCTGAACCATCCTAAGAACAGGTTTATATCGAATACTTGAGGTTACCTGTGTAACAGAGCTTGACAACATCAATACTGACAGTCCACATTCAGCAACACGTACTGAGAATCCATTACCAAGAAGCACATTGGCTGGTTCAAAATTCTGATGCACCACTGGAGGCTCACATGTGTCATGGAGATACCTGCAAGAAGAGGGTACAATTTAGATGTAAAGGCAGTCCCTTTAGACAAGCAAAAGTTCATGAAAAATATTTTAAACTGGAATACAGCTTACTCTAAGGCTTTTGATGTACCAAGAGCGACCTGGAGACGGGCATTCCAAGAGAGTGCACTATCCAGATCCTCTCCTTCATGCAATACATCATGTAGTGTTTTTCTACTGAAGTGGTTATAAACAAGTAACCGCTGTCCATATTCTGCACAGTATCCAACAAGCTCAAGGATGCTAGGGTGTCTAATATCTGATATACACGCAACCAGCTCTAAAAAGTCATCTACTGGTATTCTTCCATTGGCATTGTCTATCTTCATAACTTCCAATAACTGCATACGATGAAAGAAGATGAGGACATCATTTCATTAAGTGTAAAATCACATTGAGTAAATGGAGCAATGCTGTGTACATACTTTGCCTTCAGGAAATTCTGCAAGATATACTTTTCCCAACCTACTCTCTCTTATCAAACTTTCCTCTCCAAAGCTATTTGTATATTGCTGAAGTGTTGCAACAGAAAAGGATGTTGCAGATGTCGAGGGACCTGTCCTTGGTGGAGTGCTGGCTCTTTTTTCTGGCCTAAAGATAGGATTTGCAATTACTTTTGTAACAGGAGGAAGTGGTGGTGAGGAAAGTGGCGGTGGCGGTGGAGAGGAAAGTGGGGGTGGTGGTCGTGGTGGTGGTGTTGGTGCTGGTGGTGGTGGTGGTAGTGGTGGTGGTGGTGGCGGTGGCGGAGGCGCCGCAGCAAAAATATCCGATTCCGTTCGCTCCAAGTTAATTACATGATCTTCTCTCTTTTCAGGAGGCTTCTCACGAGCAGCTGCCAGCACTTGATAAATTATACATTTGAAGTTAAACAGGTGAGCAGTACTTATAGTAGGAAGTAGTTGGTCAGAGTTATAAGTATCTGTACCTGGTATGGTCAGATTTATTTCACGAACAGGCTTCCTGTCAGGAACCTCAGCTGAGCCTGTTAATGAAACATCAGGTACCACAAATAACAGAGTAGAACACGTCATCTAAAGAAAAGTAAGTAAAGTAGACCTTTTTTAACAGCGTCCCTTGACTGTGCTGAAGCTTGCTTGACTTTAGGCTCTTCAACCCTTTGTTGCACCCTCCCCACCTGACTTGTTGTATAATCACGTCTTGACTGTCTCTCTTGGTACTTCGACAGGCAAAATATTACGAGCAGCACAACAATTATGAACAGCACGATAGCAAGAAGAACATATCCAACGATCCTGAGAGTTGAAGACTTGTGTTTCCCGGAGGATGAAGATCTGCTGTCTCGAGCTGTGGATCCACCAGAAGAACCCGAGGAAGCATTAGACGATGAAGGAGTTCCTGAAGGGAATGAAGGAGTTCCTGAAGGGAATGTCGGTGAAGAGCCATTGGGTGTTAAAGAGGGTGACGCAGAAGGAGCGATGCTGGTATTAAATGGGTTCCCATCCTTTCTGCATGAAAAGGAGTTAGTTGCTCAATAAGTTGTGTATAAGTATTGAGTACAAGAAGGCACTATGTGAAATTATAGATGACATAGAATAATTCTGAAATGGGGAAAAGGTTTCTCACTTCAAATTTGGTATGTTGAGCAACTTTGGAGGAATCGGTCCAGAAAATAAATTGTTCTCTATATTTCTGTTACAGGGGAAATAAGTTATCAGAAAGAAGCACATATATCTGCATGCATGCCAAAAATCTAAGCTATTAATGATCTGGATTGCAATTGTCGCAAATTGGATCAACAATTAGAGTTTGACTGACATAATATTTTTTATATTTTACAAAGATCAACTATGCAGTACTTTTGTTATAAAAGAATTGTAGGAAAGGAACAAACGCCGGGATACATTGTTCTGGTAAATAATGGGAGCACAGAGCAGAACTAGGTGAACAGTACAAATACAGTAAAATGCTTCAATAAAAAAATGTAAATTACTTTAGTCAGTTTTTCCTTTTTCTCACCAGTGTAAACTTTGCAATTTTTTAATAATTAAACATTGTACTTAAAGGGGAAATGCGCACTGATATATACATTGTTTAAGAATGTAGAGTTGTACAACCTTGGCTGAGGAAATTTGAAGTTGATTATGCGAAGGCAGAAATTTGTGTCTGTCATACTTGTATGTAAGTACAGAATTATACCAAATTGCAGTCAAATTCTGATGTCTATACAATGACCGAAAGAAAGTTTCTATTAAGTAATCATGTTACTGAATCAACAACTGACCAAATAATTTACAATGTTCCGTTTTTTATATTCTGATGATGTGCTAATATAAGTGAATCATGAAAGAGTTTTTTTTGTGTGGGGCAAGCGCATGTGGACATACAAATCACCGAGGGGGAGACCCTGCAAGACATCAAGGGTACCAGATAGTTGATTATCTTGCATGCGCCTATCAAATAGCATGTCGTTAGAAAATCTAAAAATAAAGTGGCAAAAAAAAGAGGAAGTAAAACTACACGAAAATAGTTGTAGGCTAGGCATACAGAGTAACTAGTGATGACAGGTTTCCCAATGAAGTTGGTAATGGACCACTGAAGTTGTTGGATGAAATATCCCTGTGAATTGTGATGAAAGTTCAGATGTAATCGACCTGCTGGATGAAGATTAAGGGGAAGTGCCATAAAAGAGAGAAATAAGTTAGACCTACAGGTTTATAAGTCCAGCAAGGGAACTAAAAGCATCTGGTAGTTGTCCATCGAGATGATTGTCATTGAGTGACCTGAGAAAGGACAGAATGACAGATCTTGAGTGAGACAGCTTGTAGAGGAAGTACTGCATGGCTCTTTTTTTAATGAAAGAACATAATAATTACATGGCTGTTAAACTCTTTAGGTTGGATAGCGACATTGGGATGCTTCCAGTGAGTTGGTTATCAGAGAGAAAACTGCACAAGCAAGAAACAAAAAGATCATGACGCCATTTAATCAGAAATACTTAAATGAACTTCTCGAACAAGGAGTTGCACAAAGAACGGAACATACAGATTCCGCAGTGTAACTGGTAGATCATCCGGTATAGTTCCACTGATTTTGTTGTTGCTAAGATTTCTGCAACAAAAAGGAAAGTAAATACAGAGATAGCTCGATCAGTATAAGAGGACAACATAACATCCTGCCTATGTACATTGTACACTTCGCAGTTCTAAATTTAACCATATGGAACATATGACAATAATTAGATGATAAAACTATCAGCCATGAGCGAGGGAGTAAAATAGACGAGAAAGGCCCTTACATTGTGGTAATCGAGGTGAAGTTCCCTAGGCTTCCCAGCTGTCCTTCCATAGTTGCAGCAACATAATTTCTACAAACAATGGGTTGATAAAAGCACAAAATATAAAAGTTCTACCAGGGAAAAGGAATCTGAAGAATAATTGACGTACATTGCATCAATATTTGAGCCGATACATACAACACCCTGCCAACCCTCACCGCAGGGGTCTCCACCATTTGCAGTCCATCCGGTAAGAGCCGGTGATCCAAGTGCAACATACAATCCATTTATAGCAGAAACTGCATGCGAAAAATTAATGAAAAAACACGCCATTAGAAACCAACAAAATTCTTTGCAACATCGGTTCCTATCAGATAAATTGCATTTAAATACTCAACACTGCATTTACAAATACAGAGGCACGTGTGTAGAAGGATGTTAGCATCAGCAACTATCAGCGACGAGAGCGCAAGCGGAAGTCAGATTATAGCTCGCATACTACCGCAAAAAAACCTAACCAATCTCCCACACATCTTATCATTTGACATCACCAGCCTTCTCTGGTGAACAGCTAATAAAGGTTTATGTCTCCACAAGACACTGTTTTAGCCACATTTGATATCACCGGCTTCCTGCCACTGAGACCCCTGTTGGCATTAACAACTATGGGCCATGCGTTTATCCTACATTTTTTTCAATGCAACCAAATCCTAACTGAAAGCAGAGGCATATCTCCCACATTGTCATGTACAATGATGATAATCTGCAGAGCAGGTCACCTCATTTCTGCAGGGCCAAAAACATCCCTCTCAACCTGCACTACTGTAGGGAAAAAACATCCCAATAGGCAGATATCGATTTCATTCTTTTTTTGCCGGGTATCATCACATTGCTGCCCCCATAGGCAGGCACACAAATGTAATGACCACATAACGTCTATAAGCACGGCACAAGCCCACATCCCTCCCACCCTACCTACACCCAACTTACCGATCTGCTCGACTAAGCTGAATTGATCTGCGGAACCAAAACCCATGGCAACCCTCACCTCCTACCAATCTCCGGTCCAAGTTATATATATTAAAAAAAAAAAAAAAACAGTAGTGCATCAATCGATCCCCTCAACCAACAAATTCTCCGTTTTCCTCTAACAGCAAATGTAACTGCATTTACTAGTAGAGAGCCAATTGTGTACAAGGATCAGTCAAATCAGGTATTTCTCTGGAAGACGGCACCTATTTAGCTACATTATACACCATCATATTCCTACCACCGAGCGATCCTGCTCGCACGCACTAGGAGCTTAGATTAAAGCGGTGCCGCTAGCAACCTAACCAACCTTATACGCCTTTAGCCTGCATTTGTTTCCGCTGCACCCAAATCCTAACTGAAAACAGGCACGTATCTCCCCTGTTGCTGTCGACAACGATGATTATCTGCAGCAGAGCAGGTCACTGCGCTGCTTCAGTAACAGCAAAAAAAAAAAATCACTGTCAGGCTCCACTGTCCACATCGAGAAGAACGGCCCAGTTGCCGCACATACCAGTACAAAGGTGCTTAAACAGGAGGCGCACGGAAATTGAACGGCCGTGCCAACTCCCGAAACCCTCACCACGGCACCAGTCTGCTGGACCAAATCGGCGGTGCAACAGTACCGCATCGAAATCAATCCCCTCTCCCTTGAAGGCTTGAACCCACATGTTATCCAACTTATCCCGAACAGGAGCTGTACTGTGCAGAACAGTAGAGCTAAGCAACCCCAAAGCAAGTGCAGCGCAACGCAGCAGCTGGTGGCAGGAAAACCAACAAATCACTCGGCGGCAGCTAGGGAGCAGAGCAGAGCAAAGCAGTTGTTCGCGTACCGTCGGCGGCGTTGGTGAGGGCGAGCGCCCGCGGCAGCAATGCCGCCGCCGCGGCGATGAACAGCAGCGGGAGGAGCACCCGCACCCCCGTCTGCGCGAAGGGCCCATCTCCCATCCGCATCGCTCGCTTGTGCTCGGATTAGCGCGCCATCGGCGGCGGCGACCGGGAGCGGGAGCACGCGTGCGGTGGACCAGCGGGCCGGCAGGAGCAACCGCCGCGGGCAGCTGGCGATCGCGGGAACCGAGGCGTGCCTGCGCAGATCTAGAGAGAGATTGCGAGGAACTGGCAGTCCCTTTGCAGCGGTGACTGGGGGTTTGCTTTTTCCGGTACGCTTCCGCCTGTTTTTGTTGGCTTCTAGTAGAATCTAGCTGTAAGTGGAGATGAGAGAGATGAGAGAATGGCGGCGAGGTGAGAGGAAATGGAGCAGCGTGAGCAGGCAACGGGCGTGGAAAAGGCGGAGTGGAGTGGGTGAGCGGCGAGAGGCAAAGGTGAGGTGAGGAAAAAGGGTTCAGGATTTTGTGGGAAATATGTACTGTAAAAGGCGTGGGCGAAAAAAGGGAGGGAATTTCTGTTTCTTTTTTTAAAGGAAGGAAGGCATGGCGTCGACGACGGGATTTTTATTCCGGCGAGACTGCTGCCAGTGCCACCGCCCGGCATGGTTTAAAAGGCGGTGGGGCCCTGCTGACACGGAGATCCGTTGGGGGCGCTTTGGACGGATGCCGTCGTCACATCTCGCCGGCACGTGCGACGCTGCGAGTTGGTGGATTGGATTGTCGACTTCGTTCAGACTTCACAGTATTTGTCTGGTGAAAACCTCTAGTAGTCGCGGTCACTTTTGCACGCCAGTCGCCAGGTAAACCTCATAGCACAGCAGTGGTAGGAGGCCCAAGTTGCAATCATCGGCCTATTCCAAACAAAAAATCGGCGATTTACACAAAAATAACCCTTTGTTGAAAAAAACGCACAAAATGACCTTTCGGGCAAACTATTTCACGCATCTAACCTTGTGCGGCGCGCCTTCGCAAGGCGCCACACCTGTCTATGTGGCGCCCGTGGGAGCGGCGCCACACATTGTCAGCAGATAAGCTCGAGCCGCCACGTATGACAGAATGTGTGGCGCCCTTGCGAAGGGAGCCACACATAAGGGTGTGGCGCCCTTGCGAAGGGAGCCACATAGAAGGGTGTGGCGCCCTTGCGAAGGGAGCCACACAAAAGGGTTAGAAACGTGAAATAGTTTGGCTGGAGGGTCATTTTGTGTTATTTTTATCCAAAAGGGTTATTTCTGTGTAAAGCCACCAAAAAATCGACCCTGCAGAATGCCGTTGGAATGGGCATAGCACTGGTTACTTTTGTCCGGTGAAAACCTCTAGTCGCGGTTACTTTTGCACGCCAGGTAAAAGGTAGACTTGGCATAGCAGAGCAGTTAGGGCATCTCCGGCGTGACCCGCAATTTCTGCTCTCAGGTGCAGGCACACCCTATATACTTTAAAAAAATATAGTAATTTCAAATAAAGTTAAAAAATTGAATCCTTTTGGAAATCAAAGATAATCCAGTATTATACTCGTATAAAATTGTTTGGCCAAGAAATGATTCACATTGACTTCAGGCAAAAAAAAAAACAAATCTATGAACGTGAATAGTACTTTAATATAGAACCTTCAAGTCTGTTTTTTTCACCCAGGAAACAAGAGAAGTTGTTCCATGGTCAATCTTTCGTATACGAGTACAATACATGGTAATCTTTGATTCCCAAAAAGATTTGATTTTTTAACTTTTTTTCTCAATTACTAATTTTTTTTAATATAGGGTGCGTTTGCTCCCAGGTTCACCAACGTATTTTCGATCTCCGGCGGGCCTATTCAAATCGATGACCTAAACGAGCAGTTTATGTTTGTTTAGTTGACCTACGGACAGAATACGTCTCGCGGTGCGGCTGGTCCAAGTAGAGCACCACCACCCAACCTATTCGGTCCGGTGATAGGCAAATCTTGCACAGAAATTTCTTAAATTGCTTTAAAGAAACATAGTAGAAGACTGCATAGTCTTCATCTTCATCCTGGGGTCTTCTAATCGTCCTCGTCGGGGTGGTAGTGGCAGCAGCACATGGTCTCGTCGAAGACCTTAACAATGAAGTCTCCGTGGCCATCGTACTTTAAGGCGACAGAGTGCTTGGCCTCCATGGCGTGCGAGCGGGCGAAGCGCCTCCAGCCGTTATGGAGGAACATCTGCCCTTTATTGTCGAACATCACCTCCGCGGGCCACTGGCCCTTCGCGCCGTCGGACACACACATGAGGACATGGTGAGGATCTTGCCCATCGACGACCGAGGCGAACCTCTAGGTCAGGCGAAGCCTGTCCCAGATCATGCCCTGGTGGATGTTCACGCCAAACTCGAAGTCGTAGAGGTTGATGGAAATACGGTCGGGCGACGATGGTGGTGATGGCGACGGGGACGCTGGTGGCTGACTCTGGCCTCTCCTGCTACTCCTTCCTTGTCGGCCTCGGCCACACCGATGGCCATGGCCCGGAGGCCATCCTAGGCGCCCTCCCCTTGAGCCTATGCCGCCAGCCATTACTGCGGAGATGCTTGTGGCGGTGGTGGTGGTGGGGAATGGAAGAAGTGAGGTTGTGGAAGAAAATGGTCGTCGTTGGCCTGCTTAAAAAGGGCAAGAGCATTGGATGCCGGCGCGTAGAACGAAATGTCGGCATTGATGAACGGTAGGCGGCGCGGCCAGAGCCGAAGCACGGGCATCGGGCGGCACGGCCAGAGAAGGAGCGTAGGCGTCGGGCATCACAGCCAGAGAAGGAGCGCAGGCGTCGGGCGGCGTGCCCAGAGTCAGCCTACTTCCATTGATGTCCATAGGAAAAAGGTTGTTGGATCGCTTCCATGCGGGCCCTAGGTCCACGCAGGTGTACACGGTACATTTGTCCGCGCGGACTGATTCAAACACGTTAGGACTAGATTGGTCGGCCCGCTGGAGATGCCCTTAAAAGCATCGTCAGCAAAATTCCGGTGCAAGCACAGCACTAAGGATATGTTTGGTTGGGGGAGCTGGGTCGTCGCGTCGGGTCGCACCGGTTCGCCCGTTGTTTGGTTCGTGAGCGGGTAGGGGCGGAGCGGCCAGGGAGGGAATATACCCAAAATCTGATGTATCGGGGGAAACGGCAAAATCGGTGGAATCACCCGCCCGCGAGTGGACTCGCTCACTCGCCCCCTTCGCTCACTCCTCAACCTCTCCTGGTGACAAGGGATTAACTTGTCAATGCCTATGGATTATAGGCTAGGGTTTAGTTAGAAGTAGAGGGCAAGTAGATCTCGAAGGTTTCAGCCGAAAAGTACTCGACGAATATGAAAACTAGGGTTTGCGGACAATGATTCGATGATCTTCTCGTCCCTCGACCCCCCTTTATATAGGTGGAGCCGAGGGATTCGTGCTATACAAGGATTACGGAGTCCGGGACGGTTTCTAACTCATCCCGCCGGATTACAAATAACACTTCCTATTACAACTCTATCTTTTCCTTAAATACATCTTGGGCTCTCGAGTCTTCTTATTCTTCGGGTAGTGGGCCTTCAATAAACCCCGGGTACTATATTAGGCAGGCCCATTTGGGATGCCTATGTCAGTAGCCCCCGAGATTTTGCTTGAATCGTAGAATCAAGGAAAATCTCCACTGTTTATTTTTACTCGAAAGCTCTTAACTTTTATACTCTTTTTTTCACAAAATTCTATATTGTACAGGGATATTGGTAGTTGGGGCTAGTTCATCTGACGGATCAGGTACTAGTTAACTGCTCTAGTGGCAATCCGCAAAAACCTACTTCAAAATCACGTCCCTGGACATGATTTCGGGATACCGGTGTAAACTTCGACGAGCGCCGCTTAAGGTCTTACCATTCCGTCGAGTCCCGAGTTAAATTTATCGAGTACCTAACGCGTCCGTTAGGATTTTTCTTCGTATCCGTTGATACGGATAAAAGTAGCAGAGCGCAGTCTTCGGCGATGCCACGCCCGGCGAGAATAAGTCCGGGGTCTTACCTTCGCAATTTTGCGGCATTCGAAATTGATCGCAACTTCGGCGTTCCGAGAATATATTGTCGAGTGCTTTTCCGGCTGTTGGAATGGCACATTTTATTGAGTCAAATATGACTTATATTGCTTTCCCGATGGGAGTATATGGAGAGTTAATGATAACTCGAAATATACTCTCTTGCTTGTTCTATTTTTCCTTTGTTAATTTCATCGGGCACGCGAACGGCGTTCCCGATGGGAGTAGCTCTCGAGGCTACGGCCAAGAACTTGTGCTTGATCGTAGGCTCAACATTTTCTATATTTGCCATTGTCGAAATTTTTCTTTTTTCGAAGTAGCCCCGAGCATTTGGGCAAAAACTTGTTTCTGACCAAAGGCTCCCGATGCATTCAAATAACTTATCCTGTCGCCATTCTCCTTTCTCTTGTCGACATATTTTCCCTTGCCAAATTTTCTTCAACTCTATCAATGGTCGATATTTTTCTGCTTTGTGGGTCCATCGTTCCCACCATGTTGACACGTCGTGCAAGTGGGGGACACACGTCCTCCGCTTTTTCTGGTGCACGTACGGTAACGCCTATCCCAGTAAAAATACTTTTTTGCCCTTGTAACTAGAAGATCAATTCTCACCACACGATTTCCTCATCCAACGGTACACTGCTTCACCCAATTCTTATATAAACCTGTCTTCAACCTCCGTTCATCCCTCGCTTGCGCCGCTCACCTGTTCCTCTTCGCAAATCTTCCTCTGCGCCCAATCTTCGCCGATTCCCCGCTCTCGCATACATTGCTCAATCCGCTGCCGTGGATGCCACCGCGTGCGCGTTTGACCCGCCACAAAGCACTCCGCAGTCCGCGATGGCCGCCGAAGATCTTGAGTGGGAGAGATCCAAAATCTCCAACCAAGACGCCAACTCTGATGAAAAGGCTTGGCCCGATGAAGAAGGAAGGCGCCATCCGCTTCCCGTGAAGAAAGCTATCCCAAGCCCCCAATGGAGTATCGGGTTAGTTTTGTTGATCATCTTATCCGCGGCCTCTCTACCCCAATCCATGATTTCCTCCGCGGTCTTCTCTTTGTCTATGGGATTCAACCGCACCAGCTCGACCCCCAATTCCATTCTTCACATTTCTATTTTTATCACACTTTGCGAATGCTTTCTTGGAGTTGCTCCCAATTGGGCTCTCCGGAAACGCATTTTCCGCCTTCGTCGTAATGGCGCCACCACGCCACCTACAACATAGGTGGCGTAGTTATCCGTGTCCGAACCGATGTCGATTATTTCGACGTCAAATTTCCCGACTGCGTCCAAGGATGGCGCAAGAGGTGGCTCTATATACACGAAGAAAGCGCCAACTCCGTGGAACACAACATAGTTCCTTTCGACGGAAACGCGAAGATTCAACGCCGCCACTCCCGGGACGCCGAAGCTTCCGAAGAAGAAAGAAAGGCGACGAAGCTCTTATGACTCGTGTTCATCGGCTCCAAAATACTCGAGGAAAAGAGTTGTCCGGTGTCCAAATCATAGCCTATTTTCTTAGGATTAGAGTGCAGCCTCTTCGGGCTCGCAAAAATCCCCTTTGGACGTATTCCGGTGCCAATGACGCCAATAGGCTCTCCAATGATCTTTCCGTGAAGGACTTGGAGAAGCTTGTTCGAAGAATTACCTCGCCGAGTAAGAAGGATCCTATTCCTTCCTCTTGTCGCGTGGAACCCTACAGCTCCACTAATCCTCTCCCCGAGGTATTTTGCCTTCTCGAATTTTTTATCTTGTTCTGAATTTTTCCTGCATCTCATTGTATTAATATCTCGCTATCTTTCTCTCTGCCGCTATTTTGTTGTAGAATCACCCTACTATGGCTTCCCTTCCTCCTCTTCCTGAGGATGGAGAAGTCGAAGAAATGGGTATTATTGCCGAAGATACTCAAGGCTCCTCTGTTCCTGGAAGTGAAATCGCGGGTTCTCACAAATCTGCGGCTTCTCATGAGAGAGAGGTTGAGTCTGAAGCTAGTGAATCGACTGAATCCCTTCCTCCTCGCTCGTTTCTCCGAAGAACAAAAGGAAAAGGACCGAAGTCGAGGATTCCGGCATTTCTAAGGTCGAAGAAGTTGTTCCTTCCGATCCGAAGGCAGCTTATGATCCTTATTTTGAGTCCCTCATCGGCTCGTAAGTCAATTTTATCTCTCCTCCTCTTTTTGATGTACTCGAAAGATTTAACTCTGTCTTGCTTTTTGTACTGTCGATTTTTGTTTACTAGTGATGAGGAAGAAGTACCAGTTACTGACGTAGCTCCTCGGACCAGCACGTCACGTACTGTGCTTGTTTCAGACACGTTAGTTGAAGGAGATGAAACATCGCCTCCCCAACAAAACGTCGTCACTACTACTCCACCATCGAGCCCCCTTGTCCCTTCGCCAAAAAGGGCAAGGGTTGAAATGATCGTTGAGCCTCCTCCTCAACCGAGCAACTATTCGTCGCAGCCTCTTGGATGATGTAAGTTTATCGAGATCCATCTTTCCTCTTTTTTGCTTTTATGGAGCCTTACTTTTTGTAATGCCGAAGTTTTTCCCCTTCTTTTCTTCTTCGTTGACGACTCTATGATCAAGGATCTTATCCGCATCGGGTCCCAATTTATTGGGTACCGCGAGTATGCCAGCGAGAGCCGAAGGTACGACTTTTCCACTTGTTGTTTTCCCTTGGTGTTTTACGCCAACCGCTTGTCGCTATTTCGATCTTTCTTCTTTTTCTTTTCCGCATCTCGACGTAAAAACTTGCAGAAGCTAACGAACGTGCCGAGTTACTTTCTCGGAATCTTGAGAAAAGTGAAACGGCTCGCAAGAAAGCTGAGCTTGCCGCTAGCGAAGCCGTAGCTGAAGCCGATGATGCCAAAGCAAAGGCCGCTAGTGTCGAAGAATTGCAAAGCAAAGGCTCAAAGATGCTGAATCCGCCTTGCACGAGCAAAAATCTGCACTGAGTTGCACGAGAACAAGGGATCATCAAGCGTTTGAATTCGCAAAGTCGACGTACACTGAGTAATATCACTTGTCCCTTCTATTTTGTTTGTACTTCTTGTTTCTTGGTTTTTGACTAATGCTCTTTCTTGTGTGGCAGCCCAAACCAACCAAGATTTTGACCTGGAAAAGCCTGTCAATGACTCTCTTCTTGACGCACTTTCTCTTCTAGAGTCCCATGGACGCGAAATTCGTGAAGGCGTGGCCAATGCCAGTGGGGCTTTGTCGGCGTTGTTCCCCTACTTCTTCCCGAAGAAAGAGGAACCTTCGACTTTCCTTGACCTTGCCAAGCTTTTCAATACATCAGAAGATCTTGGGCCTGAAGATACGCCATGAGAATATGAAGGTGGTCGTTGAAAATACTCGTTGCTCCGGTTGCCGATAGTCGCAGACTCTCGACCGGACGAAGGTTGGTGACACCGATCAGATAGAACAGTCGCGGTGGAAGTCACTGATGAAGGCGGCCAAGCCCAATACGAAGAAAATCTTGGCGTATCTCGGGATCAAGCCGACGTCGACTCCTAGTTCGTCAAGGCCGGAGGTCTAGTTGCATGCCTCTGTTTTTCTTTTGCTTCTTTGCTCTTGTCGCCAAAGTAGTCTTTTGGCGACACGTACTTCCTTAGTTCCACTGTAGTGCCCTTGTAATTATTCCCAAGAGATTAATGAAGAACTCTATCTTTGCCTGTTTTTTGATGTTGTTCTGTTTAAATTTCAACTTGATATTTGATAACTATACTCCAATTCCTACTCCTTCCAATGCTTCGCCTTCTTCCCGCGGAGAGAACTCATTATCGATATTGCACTGTCGATGATACCTTGTCGCAAGAATTGAATGATCTTCGACAACAACTTCGATATGCGAAAAGCAAACACTTGTGATGATGGAGCAAGCCTCGTAAATCATCCGAAGCCGAAAAGTTGCTCTTCGACAAGCCCGCGAGGCCGTGGTCGCTAAGGAGATTGCCGTTTCGAAGCCGAAAGCGGTCACTCGAGAAAATTTCATGCTCGAGTTAATGAATGAAGCCAGTGCAAATATGTCGGGTATGTTTGTCTTGTCTTGTGATATCTTTCATCTTCATGCTATTGTCTTCTAACGGTTGTCCCTTCGTTGTGTTGATAAGGTGCCTTTATTGATGCTGCTGCCGAGGAAGAGAGGGTAAACACTAGGACAAACCTCCTTGTCAATCTTTCCTTGGACCATGGTTCTTTGTTTTGGGCCACTCCGGAGAGGACCCGCCAAATTACCGCATTTCAGGATCGTACCTCTCAAACCCGTGATTTCCTTCACTTCGTACCAAAACCTTATCCATGGTTTACAACTCCATGTTTCCTCGGAATGTCCCACCAAAAACTCTTCCCGAATTGATGGAAAGGTTCAAGGATGCTCGCAGTATCCATGATTTTGTCAAAGCACAACCGGTAGCCGGTGCCGATTTGCCCTTATCATGCTCCAGATCTGCCACTCGAAGCTTGACCTTGCCCAAGTTGTCGAGAGGGTTCATCAAAAGGTAAAACGTCGGAGAGTTGGTGTTGATAGAATTAACACGAAGGTTACACCTATAGCCGAAGAAATGATTGAGGACCTTCTTCGGATGGATGCCGACTTTTTTGCCGATGGCCATTATGCCGATTTTCTTGGTGTCTGCTCCCGAAGAGAACAGAGTTACTCTTGATGACATACTGAATCAAGACTAGTTATTTTCTTCTTGTAGAAATTTCTTCTTTGTAGTCCATAACTATATTGTAAAGTAACCATTATATTTCTATGTTTGTCTAGCCCCCGAGCGTTTCGGTGACTTTTTATATTTGTATATTTGCGAGGTTTGTGGACCAAGGCATTTATATTTTGAAGGCAAATATGAGCCCCCGAGCTTTTACTGAGTACTATTTTGTATTTTTATTGACTCACGAGGTATTTGAATACCAAGGCAAGGTTTTTTCCTTCTTTCATCGATGAACTATATTGAAATTCGTCGGAGCGATGACTTTGGTCACGTTGATAAAGAAAAAAGGTGATGTAGCCACTATCTTTATTATATTGCAGCACCGCGAGCCCGCCTCATTAAAAACCTTCTCCGGCCCCACTCGGTGCCCCGAAAAAGGAAAAGAGTGCGTCTGAAAACTCGCGGGCGTTTCGATACATTGAAGTTTTACAAGGACTATATTTCGACTCTAGGCGTAGAAACGCCCGAGTTGCGCCACGTTCCAGGGGTTTGGCTCCTCCCCCCCTGTCTTCTTGTCCTTTATCCCGTATGCTCCTCCTCCGATTACTTCCGTGACGATGTAAGGGCCGAGCCATGGTGACTCGAGTTTTTCATGACTTTTTTGCGTGAGCCGAAGAACTAGGTCGCCCACCTGAAAAGATCTTGGCCGCAAACGTCGACCGTGGTAATTCTTCAAGTCCCGTTGATATTTGGTTACTCGAGACAATACTTCATCTCGAGCTTCATCAAGTGCGTCCACATCATCTTCTAGCGCTTTTCTCGACTTTTCTTCATCATACTCCGCGACGCGTGGAGAGTTGTGCTCTATCTCGATTGGCACATCGCTTCGCTCCATGTACCGGAAAAAATGGAGTTTCCCGTGTCGCTGTATTTGGAGTTGTTCGGATGCTCCACAACACACTTGGTAGTTCTTCGAGCCAGGTATGTCGAGCTTTTTCTAGTGGTCCTAACAAGCGCTTCTTGATGCCATTGCAGATGATGCCATTGGCTTTCTCGACTTGCCCATTTGTTTGAGGATGTGCAACTGATGCAAAGTTCAGCTTGATACCCACCTCTTCGCAATAGTCTTTGAATTCATTGGACGTGAAGTTGCTGCCGTTGTCTGTGACGATGCCGTGGGGCACTCCAAATCGAAGACGAGGTCTTTTATGAATTTTACTCGCAGATGCTCCGTCCGGTGAATTTATCGGCTTCGCTTCTATCCACTTTGTGAATTTGTCGACAGCCTACTAGCATGTATTCCTTTCCTCCCGGCGACGATTTGTGTAACTTGCCTACCATGTCGAGTCCCCATTGTGCAAAGGGCCATGACAAAGGTATTGGTGCTAGCTCTGCCGCCGGAGAGTGAGGTTTTGCGGCAAACCTTTGACACGCGTCGTAAGTTCGTACTATGTCCTTAGCGTCCTCTATTGCTGTCAACCAAGTAGAATCCTGCCCGAAAAACCTTGGCTGCGATAGCTCGACTACTTGCGTGGTGGCCACATATTCCTTCATGTACGTCCTTTAGAATTATTCTTCCTTCTTCGGGTGTAACGCACCTTTGCAAGACGCCCGAAATACTTCGCTTATATAATTCTCCCTTAACCACCGTGAAAGCTTTGGAGCGTCGAATTACTCGCCTTGCCTCAACTGGATCATCCGGTATTTCTTTCCTGAGGATATATGATATGTATGGCTGCATCCATGGTATCTCGTATTACTAGGACCAGGTCTTGCTCTTCTTCTTCTTCCTCTTGCTTCTCCTTGATAGCCCCCGAGGGTTTCTTCTCCTTCTTTTTGATTTTGTCGTCTCGGTGGATCTCTCGTTATCTCCTCCCAAAATACACCTGGTGGGACCGCAAGGCACCGCGACCCGATGTTTGCAAGAACGTCGGCTTCGTCGTTGCTCAATCTCGCTAATATGATTTACTTCGCATCCATCGAACAATTTCTCGAGCTCATTGTACACCTCCTTGTATGCCATCATGCTATCATTGATCTGCGTCACATTGGTTCATAACTTGCCGAGCTACCAACCGTGAGTCGCCAAAGATTTTTAGTCGAGTTGCTCCGCAGTGCTTTCGCCATCTTCATCCCGTGTATGAGAGCCTCATATTCCGCTTCATTGTTAGATGCGTTAGGGAACGTCATACGAAGGATGTACTTCAACTTGTCGCCTTCGGTGATATGAGTACTACTCCTGCGCCAGCCCCTTCTAGCCTCTTGGACCCATCGAAGTTCATAGTCCAGGTTCTCGATAAATCTGGGGGTCCTGTATTTTGCAACTCCATCCACTCTGTGATGAAGTCCGGTAGTATTTGCGACTTTATTGCTTTTCTTTTTTCATACGTGATGTCCCGAGGGGAAAGTTCTATTCCCCAAAGGGAGACACGACCCGTAGCTTCTGGGTTGTTCAGTATATTTGATAAAGGAGCTTCATTGACCACTATGATCGGGTGTGCCGAAAAATAGTGGCGCAATTTCCGTGCTGTCGTGAACACTCCATATGCTAGCTTTTGGTACCGAGGGTACCTTTGTTTTGAGGGCGACAAGACTTCGCTCACGAAGTATACCGGTCGCTGTACTCCATGGATTTTCCCTTCTTCTTCTCTTTCGACGACTAACACCGTGCTAACCACTTGGGGTGTAGCCGCAATATACGAGCAGGAGAGGTTCCTTTTCCTTTGGAGCTACCAGGATTGGTGGTGTCGAGATTTTTCGCTTCGGATCCTCGAAAGCTCTATCGGCTTCTTCGTTCCACCGGAATTTATCTCCTTGTTTTATCGGCGCATAAAATGGTAACGCTTTTCCCCTAACCCGGCGACGAATCCGCTCAAAGCCGCGACTCGCCCGGCTAGTCGTTGTATTTCCTTCAACTTCGTTGGCTTCCTCATTGTTACTATGGCTTGTATTTTGTCGGGATTTGCTTCAATCCCTCTTGCTGAAACTAGAAACCCCGTAAGTTCTCCCGCTGGGACGCCAAAAGAACACTTCGTCGGGTTCAGCTTGAGGCAGAATTTGTCGAGGTTGTCAAAAGTTTCTTTGAGATCCTCGATCAGTGTTGTCCCCTTTTTTGATGTTATGACGACATCATCGATGTATACTTGCACGTTTTTCCCAATCTGTGTTGCTAAACACTTCGCATCATCCTTCGATATGTTGCTCCCGCATTTTTTAGACCGAAGGGCATTGTCTTGTAGCAAAACACGCCGTAAGGTGTAATAAACGCTGTTTTGGCTTCATCATCTTCTTTTAATCTGATCTGGTTATAACCGGAGTATGCATCCAAAAAGGAAAGACGTTCACAACCTGCCGTGGAGTCGATAATTTGATCGATCCTTGGGAGGGGAAAGTGATCCTTAGGGCAATGTTTGTTGAGACACGTAAAGTCGACGCACATGCGAAGGACTCGTCGTGTTTTCTTCGAGCACCATCACCGGGTTAGCTACCCATGTGGCTTCGTAGATATCTCTCTCGATAAAACCAGCTTCCTCTAGTCGATTTATTTCTCGACAGCATGGATTTGCGATTTGGTTCCGAAAAACGCCGCAAAGGTTGTCCGATTGGTTTCGTCGTTGGATCCAAATTTAGGTGGTGCTCGGCAAGTTCCTCGGGTACTCCGGCATGTCACCTGGACACCATGCGAAGATTTTCCGGTTCTCACGGAGGAACTCGACGAGCGCGCTTTCCTATGCGATATCCATGTTGTTTGCAATGGATGTCGTCTTTTTTGGATCTCGTCGGTGAATCCGCACCTCCTTAGAATTTTTCTCTCGTGTTGAAAGTTGATTCTTTATTTGGCCTTCCGACGTCCGGCAATACGTCGTAATCGGCCATGCTCTTCGACGCCAAGTATTCAGCTTGCATCCCGAAGGTTTCGATAACCGATGGAAATCCTTGTCGCACTTATCGCCTAAGGCAAAACTCCCTTTGACCGTGATTGGTCCCTTGGGTCCAGGCAATCTCCATAACGGTATGTATAGTGTGGTACTCGCCATAAATCTAGCGTATGCTGGTCGTCCCAACAAAGCGTGGTACTGCTATGGAAAATCCACGACTTCAAACTCCAGTTTCTCGATTCTATAATTTTCTCGGGTTCCAAACTGAACGTCGAGGTTGATCTTCCCCAATGGGTAACTTGGTTTCTCTGGTGTGATTCCGTGGAACCTTGTGTCTGTTGGCTTCAGGTTTGCTAATGATATGTTCATCTTCCTCAATGTATCTGCGTACATGAGGTTTAAGCTGCTGCCACCATCTATGAATACTCGAGAAACGTCAAATCCTGCGATAACTGCTGGCAAAATGAGTGCTGACTGTCCTGGTCGAGGAACTTGCTGCGGGTGGTCTGCTATGGTGAAGCCGATGTCTTGCCCCGACCAATTGAGGTACTCAACCGTTGGTGGAGGCATTTTCTCCGCCATAAACACCTGTCGTGAGATTACTTTTTGAGCTCTATTAGATGGCCTTCCCTTCGAATCATCGATATCTGCTCCGTTGGAGTTAGGATCAACATAGGGTGGTGGTGCAAGTGCTGCCGCTATTCCGAGCTGGTGTTGATTGCCTTCCGTAATCGCGGGAGGTGGCGGTAGATGAACTTCGCTCCTAGGCTCCCGAGGGTTTCTCTCGTGCTGCTCGTGCGTGAGCGTTTTCGCACATCCGAACATTGCTTGAAAATTTCGACAATCTTTCTCGCAGGTGTCCCGACTGTCTTTTCCCATTGCTTGTCGAGGAAGAAGTGCATCCGGCACGGTCCGTTCAGCATTTCTTCGGGAGACATAAAAGGTCGTGGAAACCTTGGCCCACTATTTTGCCGGTTACGGGAGTCGTCCCTATTATCGCCTCGCTGCTCATTGCTTCTCTGATAATCATCTCTGTTGCTTCCTCCTGTATTTGACCGAAATCCTGCCGAAATTTGCCCCGGGGCGTCGTAATTCGGATATCGCCGAGGAAATCGTCGCCTCGTTCGATAATTTCGACCACGGTCCTCCTCTGGCGACCTGTGTCGTTTATTGTGGACAGCGTCTTCTCCGTCTGCCCATCTATTTGCTATCTCCATCAACGCGGATACTGTTTTTGGATTGGTCCTTCCCAAGTCCTCGACAAAATCTCCGCGCTCGATTCCTGCGACAAACGCATCTATTGCTCTCTCGTCGGATATATTTTCTGCCGAGTTTTTTATGATGTTCCACCTTTGGATGTACTTTCTCATTGACTCATCTCGGCTTTTGTCGACACGCCCTCGGCTCTTCCAACGATGCGGGCTTCTTGCATGTGGATCCGAAGTTCTTGACGAAAACGTCCTCGAAACTTTCCCGTACTGTCGATGGATCCCGGCGGAAGTTTTTGATCCAAGATCGTGCGGCTCCACTTAAGTGCACCTGAATACTTTGCATCGCTGTTGCTCTAGTTCCTCCGAGTTAACTTCACCGTCTCGAGGTAATCAATTAACCGGTCCTCCGGGTCTTGCGAGCCGTCGAACTTTTTGAAGTGATCGGGTAACTTGAATCCCGAGGGGACTCGAGTTTTTCGGACTCTTCTCGTGAAGCACGGTAGACCGCACATATCCTCGTCATTAAGCTCCGGGGACTGCCGATGATCTCTTCCGCTTTGCCTTGCTCTGTCGACCCTTGCTTGCACTCCTGTGTCTCTTGCTCCACTTGGTCCTTCCGGAGCTGCCGCCGTTACTCGCCGCAGGTCGTGGACTATTTTGCCTTGCTCGCTCCTTCGGGAGGCGTTGCTACGAACGCTGTCCCCATAGCTCCAACTCCCGCCAATGCCATGTTGTATAATGTTTCCCTTGGATCTCCCGGGGGCGGCTTGGATGCGAGGATGTAAGCTTGTGTCGCCATATACCCAGCTTCCGGTGTCCTAGGGATAATATTTCCTCTTGTATCTATCGACATAAAGGACATGTCGAGGTTTTGAACCAAGTACTCTCTCGTCTGCTTCGGGTATGTGTTGTAGCCTTGATCTTCCTCTCGTTCCGAGCCTCCCCGTGGCTATCACCCGAAATTCTAGACTCGTCCACTTAGATCTGCCCTTCTCCTCGCTGGATGCGAAGCTGCCGCCTTTCTCTTGTTCAACTCAGCTGTCTGTTTTTCTATTTCTCGGGCAGTTCGTGCGAGCATATATTGATAAGCTTGCAGTTCTTGAGCTGTAGCTGTTGTCGTCATTGGTTCTGAACCATCTATGGCTTTTGCCGCTCTATCCCAGGCTGCCCGTGGAAGTTGGACTCTGACGCGTGGTGTGGGCCCGACATATTTAGTGCCCATACCTCTCCTTAGATCTGAGGGATCGACAAAAGGATTTCCCAATTGGTCGAAAGCCTCCGATGTTTCCTCTTGATCTTCGATAGCATAAATCTGATGATATTTTGTACTCGGATCTATGTTGGGTTCGGTGACATCATTGTTGAGATTGATGAAGACCTTGCCCACTGTGAGAGATTTGTCGACGAAGTCGTAGTTGTCGACATCGCTTGAGCCATCGCTTATATATGAGTCCGCGGATGACCCAAACGATGCGTTGTCGAAGATCTTGGCGAGTTTCTCTCTTGCTCGATGCCGACGTAGCGTGTTGCCGAAGTTTCTTCTTCGACTCGGTTGACGATGCATAGCTTGAAAATTCAGAATCGACCGTCGACGATCCCGACGAAATCGGAATTTCGACACGATACGATCCTTCCTTCTCGACGCGAAAGTGGAACCTTCCGAACGTCATCTCCAAGGGCTCCGCCAGATACGCATATGCATCCAAACGGGAGGGTGGGTGAGGAACAAAATCAACAGGACCAGCTGGCGATCCGTTTACCTTGATCCATAGTGTTGCTTCCGGTTGACGATGTCGAAGATCTTGAACGTGCCATCGAGATCAGATCCTTACGCCTCTAATTCCCACGGACGGCGCCAATTGACAAGGGATTAACTTGTCAATGCCTATGGATTATAGGCTAGGGTTTAGTTAGAAGTAGAGGGCAAGTAGATCTCGAAGGTTTCAGCCGAAAAGTACTCGACGAATATGAAAACTAGGGTTTGCGGACAATGATTCGATGATCTTCTCGTCCCTCGACCCCCCTTTATATAGGTGGAGCCGAGGGATTCGTGCTATACAAGGATTACGGAGTCCGGGACGGTTTCTAACTCATCCCGCCGGATTACAAATAACACTTCCTATTACAACTCTATCTTTTCCTTAAATACATCTTGGGCTCTCGAGTCTTCTTATTCTTCGGGTAGTGGGCCTTCAATAAACCCCGGGTACTATATTAGGCAGGCCCATTTGGGATGCCTATGTCACCCGGCTCCCTCCACGATGAAACCCTAGCCGCGAGAGGTTCCCATCCAAGATCCGCGCGGGTACTGCACGGGAGGCGGCGGCCGGTGCGGCCGTAGGCACGGGAAGGAGCGGCGGCGGCGGCACGGGAAGGAGCGGCGGCGACGGCGGCGACCTGTGAAGCAGTAGCAGCGGCGGCAAGGGACACCGGCGGCCTCCTCCTGCAGTCAACTGGCTTTGTTCTTCTTCCAGGTACACACATCATTCTACAAAGGTTGCTTTGTTTTTGAAATCCCTAGAAATTGCTTGCTGAAATTAAATTTTGGATCTGCCTTTAGATGGGAAATCAAACAAATTTGTTAATTTGGGTTGCTGCTGCGTATGTTTGGATGGTCATGGCTGTGGTTCTTGTTGAGTCTAGAAAAAAAAAAGAGCACGACCACCCATTTGCTATGCACCAATTGCTGAAAGAGATAGGATGCGTATGGAGTATTTGAATAACAAAATGATCCACCTGAAGTCCCAACGTATGTTATACATGCTACAACTACACGAGCCCAAGCAAGAGAACATCAAGCCACCGTCATTCTTATGAATAATGTAGCCAATGCAATGTGGGAAAGGCGTGCACAATACCTTGCCAATCAAGATGCTTAGTCCATTTTTTTTTGTAACATTTAGAATATTTCTGTAATGTTTGGACTATTTATGTAATGTTCCTATGAACAATCTTTGTAATATTTTGAACAATCTATGTAAAGTGTTTAGGGAATGGCTACGGATGCAACGGATGAGGCGGCAGTAGGTTCAGAGGGTCGTTCAGTGGTGTGCTGGACTACTTCCATGTCAACTTTCATGTTAAAGCACCTATGTGCAATTGTGGAATGTGGTGCAAGGACATCTACAGGATTTAAGATGATGCACTACAATGGCTGTGCAAGAGCATTGAATGAACACTTTCACCAATCCTTGACTAGAGCACAGATAAGCAACCATCATAGAACTATTAAGAAGAAGTTTGCCATGATCCAAAAAGAAAACAAAGACACAGTCAATGGTGCACAGTGGGATGATGAAACATCCACCATAAGGCTAGAGCATGAGATGGCTATAACCTATATTGCGGTACGTTCATTCTCGCTGGAATAGTTGTATACTTGCTGAAATTCTTGTATTACTTGTTGAAATACTTGGTTTCTTTCCCATTCTTTCATATTTTTGTTGTTTACTTGTTAATTTCAGAAGCACAAAGCTGCATCTGAGTTCATCAACAAACCAATATAGAACTATCGAGAGATGCAGATCATATATGGTGACCGTTTGGCAACTGGGAAGTATGCTAAAGTGTCAAGCCAACCTATTGGGACTGCTGCAACATCAATGGCAATGGACTGTGATGAGGATGATGAAGTTGTACTTGCACACTCCAACAATGAAGGGACCTCTGCCACAAATGACATGGGTATACCCTTCGGGTACCCATTATTAGTATACCTGGCTCGCCTCAGCCCAATATGAAGAAGGCCCAAACAAGGCAACCCGAAGAAGTAGTCGACTAGGACTCTTGTAAAACCCTAGGCTGGTTGCATATATAAAGCCAGCCAGGACACCCGACAGAGAGAGAGGACAACAGATAGACAGCATAGTTCCGCCTACGGCGGCACCCTGTAAACATACATATGATCATATAGTAGATTGCTAGCAGCATGTAGGGATCCTCCACCGGACCCGAAGGTGGGTACGTCGTGTGCCTAATCTCGTTCCCGGAATCTCCATCGTCGCTCTCTCCCGAAACCCAAATCTACAATACGTAGACATTTTTGCCGAGGTGATCCATCGTCAATTGCCGCCGACCGTGGGAATTGCGACGATTGGATTTTATCCGGGCGGGATCCGTCGAGTTCATCATCACATCTGAACAGGAAATCATCAAATTCGTCATCAACTACTGCATCTGCCGGCCAGCCGGTTTTTTTCGCGTACACGAGCGCACAGCGATCGGGTCAAGCGTGACTTGCGGGTCGTGGCCAGATCCATGGATCTCTCATCGTCTTCAACTGCAAAAAGGCATCCGCCTATTCATCAGCAGCGCATCCAGAAATTGTGCCACCGATCCAGGATAGATCAGTTGTGAGCTCGACCATATGAAGAACAAGGAAGTTGTCGCATGTATCTGGAGACGTGCAACACCCGGCCACATGCAGCTCGCCCGATCGAACAGATCAATCTAGTAAGCTTAATGTGGAGCAAGGAAAATAAACATCAGTGGACGTGAATTTCCAAGCCAAGGACAAGAGCTATCATGTACAGACAACGTTGGCAGGATCCCAATTTCAGACATACACATCAACTGGTACTCCTTACATGGGATAAAATTAGACGGGAAACCATCTTAGTTTCAGTTTCAGAGCGGAAATCAAAAGTTCATCGGCAATGACTACCCGACGCAAAAATCAACAGGTGCTATATTTCCAGTTAACTATTTTTTGCAAAATTATTTCGTTAAATATTTTTTGGCTCGTACTATTACTTGCTCGCAGATTTTTTGCGCCGTAATAACATTGCAGATCATAACAAATTTCGACTACTTTGCTTTGACGACCCTATTTGCCATTACGCACTCGCCACGTTCGGGGGCTCGCCTATCGTGAACTCGACATCGTGCACCTCGCCACGCTCGGGGGCTCACCCATCGCGGATCCACCACATCTACTACTTCCGGCCAGGAACCGCGCGACTACATCGACTGTCTCCACCGCACGACCTCGTTTCACGTCGGCTTCGCCACATCCGATAAAAAAGCTAAGTGTCCCTCTTTCAAGATTCAATTATTATTTACTTCTGTTACACCCGAATACTCGGGGGTTGCACCATTACATCATTACAGCAAACTCACCCAACACTCGGGGCTGTGCCATTATTTCGTTACCACAAATATACTCGGTTACTTGGTGAATTTCTTTTCTTCGGCTTAGTGGAATTATCTTCTCCGAAATATATCTTCTTTCAGTGGAATTATCTTCTCCGGCACAGTCGAATTATTTTCTTCGGCTCAGTGGATTTATTTTGTTCGGCTTAGTGAGATTATCTTCTTCGGCTCAGTGGATTCATCTTCTTCGGCTTACTGGATTTTGTCTTCATCGGATTCATCTTATAAGTGGATTCAACTTCTAAGCTTCAATGGGGTTGACAATTTTATCGAATTCTCTAGCGGAAGTCAAAAACAAGTTACATATCCATGGAGCCAACACTTGGGGGGCTCGACAACGACTTCGTCCCTGAGCATAGCTACAACATAATATTCCAGGCGACCATTACTTCGGCACAACGTTTTTAGGCAACGCTCGGGGGCTCGACAACAACTTCGCCCCGGGTCACAACTGCAACACGACGCCTAAGCAATAATCATGATATCACCCCAGCAGCGCTCGGGGGCTCGGCTATTTCTTCATCAACAATATGGCGGCATTTACTTTCGGTAGTTGGTGGTTTCTACTTCAGCTCGACTTCTTCTCGGCACTCGAAGACTTCATCGCATCGATTCTGTCGTGCCCAATAAACTAAGTGTTCTTTTGTTTTACATAAAGTTGATTATCATTTCATTTCGCCGTACCCGATACTCGGGGGTTGCGCCATACTTCTTCACTATACATCTCAGGTTGACAAAAAAAGAATTGTGCCTACAAAAATTTCTTCAAGAAAGAACCCGACGAAATCATCTTCAGGGAGGACCCGACGAAATTGTCTTCAAGAGAGAACCCGAAGAAATCTTTTTCAGGGAGGACCCGATAAAATTGTCTTCAAGAGAGAACCCGGAGAAATCTTTTTCAGGGAGGACCCGACGAAATTTTCCTAAAGGAGGACTCGAAGAAAATCTCTTCAAGGAGGAACACGACAAAAAAAAAAGAGAAGGGAAAAATCTTCGAGTCCATATACTCGTTGTCGAGGGTATTCCTCGGCAATGCCCTCCGATTGGGGCTTAGGGTTGATGGAATCCTGTAGGCTGACACGAGACATCGGTGAACAGACAAGCGGGGAGAGCAATTTACCCAGGTTCGTGGACCTCGATGAGGTAAAACCCTTACGTCCTGCCTGTCTGATCTTGATTATGAGAATAATGGGTTACAATGGGGTGCCGAAGGTTTCGGCTGTGTTCTCGTCGAGAGGCTAAGTGTTACGGTGACCTAGCTCTAGACTTCTGGTGGCTAAAGTTACTATGATTGATTCCGTCCCTCGGCAGCCCCTCTCCTGGCCTTTATATAGGAGACCAGGTCTCAAGAGATCTGTCCGGGTACGACTAGGTTTACAAAAGGCCTAGCTCTAAACTTTCCTTGTTCGGCTTCCCTCTTGCCTTGTTCTTCAAGGGATCTTCTCCTGCACCGTCCTAGTGGCCCACCTTCCCGTCGGGTATCTTCATGGGCCTCCAGTTGGGCCGCACAGGATAGGGCATTGTCAGTTACCCGAAGGGTAATGCCCACGTCAGTAGTCCCCGAGTGTCTAGCCGAAGATATTTCGGGTAGAGACTAAAGCATGCCTCCACCTAATGATCTTCTCCTTGATTGTTCTTGTCCATCTTGTAACAGCATCATCTTCTTCTATTGGGTGCGCGTCCAGCGCTCCCGATGGGAGTAGCCCCCGAGTCTAGGTACGGATGCTTGCAATCCGTGCGTAGACTCAAGTTGTGCCACTCGACGTCTTCTTCTGCCGATGTTTTCTGCAAGTCTTCATGGGTCATCCGATACATTTGCACCGGGGCTCGTATTCTTCAGTAAGGTTTCAACACGTAAGGGATAATGAGTAACGTGCCCAGCTTTGCTGGTTAACTGCCGATGGCAAAACAACGTTACCCTACACAGAATCAAGTCCCCGGGCATGATCCTGGAGTGCAAAAAAGTTCTATCGGGTGCGCGCTCAGCGCTCCCGATGGGAGTAGCCCCCGAGTCTGGGCACGGGCGCTTGCGGCCGGGTGCAGACTCGAGCTGAACATTCTATCCTTTTATTCAAATATTTCTTCACAGGGGTAACTTCGAGGTCACGTTTTATCGGGTGCACGTCCAGCGCTCCCGATGGGAGTAGCCCCCCGAGTCTAGGTACGGATGCTTGCAATCCGTGCGTAGACTCAAGTCCACCATCCGACACTCTTTCATTTTTTGTCGACTGCTTCCGACGGTCTTCACGAAGTCACTGATGACGTTATCTGATTGACAAGACACGACCCGTTGGGCCCATCCTTCTAACGCGTGGCTCTGTTTTTAAGAAATATCCACTATTCTCGTACAGTTACCAAGACGCCTCCTCGATTTCCGCGACCAACGATGAAGAGAGGGTTCCCTTAATGAATTAGGAGCAATGACACGTGCCTACACAATCCTCAGGTTTCCCCACGCTTAAAATCTCCTGGAGCAAGTCCTTCCCATTCTCACACATCATCATCGCATCCTCCTTTCCTTTTTCCATCTTCCTCTCTCATAACCGCTGCGCCGCCGCCGCTTCTAGATCTTCTCCAGATCCAACGATGGTGAAGAAGAAGAACCCCATCGCCGCCACCAGTTCTGTGAGCAGCGGTGCTGCCGCCAAGGCCCCTTCAAATCCTCCGAAGAGAAGCGCTCCTGACGCTCCTCCTCTAGCTCCAGCGCCGCCAGCGCCGTCAAGCTCCATGGCTGGGGCCAACCTGGAGATTGGCTGGCGTCCTCCGTCATGAAGCGTGATGAAAAGAGGGCTCGAAGCCTTGGTCTAATCTCTTCCGACGAGGGGAATGTAATTCTCCCAGGTGCGATTTCTCGGCCTAATCCTCCCGGTGGTTTTACCGTGATGTTCTTGTCGTTCTTGTATCGAGGTCTCTCGCTCCCTGCCCACAAGTTTCTTCACCACCTTCTGCGGTCTTACGAGATCCAACTGTGGCAACTTACCCCCAATTCGATCCTTCACCTTGCTGTGTTCATCACCCTTTGCGAAGCGTTTTTGGGCATTGAGCCTCACTTTGGGTTGTGGAAGAAAATCTTCTTCGTAAAGAGATACATCAGTAGTAACGGGCCCTTTGTCATTGGGGGAGTTGGGTTCGTTGCCCGTTAGGAAGTCAATTATTTCAACTTTCCGATGACAGAAGTCGTGCAAGGATGGAGACTGAAGTGGTTCTACATTAGGGATTCGTCAACAACCGAATCCCAGCTTCCTCGCTTCTCTGATGTTCTCGAAGCCAAACCTAAGCACTCTTGGAAGAACATTCTTTCTCCCGACGAAAAACCAGCAGTCGACGAGTTATTTGACAAATTTCTTCGGATCAAAGAAGCCGATGGCCAGACCATGATAGGCACAGAGGTAGCTGCTATGTTCCTGAAGTGTCGGGTTCAGCCAATCATGGCCAGGGCTCATCCGATGTGGTTATATTCGGGTCCGAAGGATGAGACCAGGATAAATATTGCCGAACTATCGAAAAAGGAACTGCTTGATGAAGTTCGACGCCTTACTCTCTTCAGCCAAGAAGATTCAATCCCGCTGATATCTTCTCATCCACCTTTTGATGCCGATCATCCGCCAATGGAGGTAAATTTTCCTTCTCATACTCTTATTACTTTGTTCTCCTTGATCAACATGACTATCATTGTTCTTACTTGTTTTTGTTCGGCAGACCCTCATAGCTCCTTAAAACTTGCGTGACCTGCCGGATGACACTTCTGAAGGAAGAGATTCCTCAGCCCCTGTTGAATTTCATACTGTCGAAAACACAAGCCCAAAGGATGAACGCGATGATTCGATGAATTCTGAAGTTGTCTTTATCAATCCTCCTCCCCCAGCCAACGATACTAGCGACACAGCGGGATCAGTGCGTGATGACGACGCTGATCATGATGCATTTGTTAATGCAGCTGTGGAGGAGGCCAGAGCTTCGCCTGTGAAGAGACCATCCGGCGGCTTTGCCGATGAAGACGATCTCTTTGACCTGTAAGTGCTTACTTCTTTTCCCAGAATTCGTATTTTGTTCTTACCATTCACATTCTTTTCTTAACTTTTGCCAATTTTCTTCTTCGCAGTGACGAAGGTTTCATCGAGCCTCCGTCTAAGAAGGCCAAATCTGGCGCCGCTCCGCCGAATCCTGCAGCTTCCGAGGCTTCGGCTCCTACTGCAGTCCCCGCGGCCCAGGTATCGACTGCTTCCTCCCTTTCCAAGGGGAAAGATATTCCTTCGACTGCTGCCGTCGCAACTCCTTCTTCAGGGAAACCTGTAAGTCTTTTTCGGTCGCAGCGCAAGTTTTCCTGAATATGCCTTGATTATTGATCCGTCAACAAATATCTATTTTTCCCTTTTCTTAAGGACCTGCAAGCTGTCATATCTTCTTTGGAGGCCTTCGCCTCCCAATTCACTTCCCTGGAAGCAAACAAGGCTCGACTGCAAAAGGAGGTTAAGCCTTCTTCCTCGAAGTTGGAAGGTGCAATAAAAATAGCTGCCGAAGCCCGCCAAGAAGTCGACTCCCTAAAGGAGGAACTCGAGGGGCTGAAGGAGAAACTGAAGGACGAAAAAGCATCCAGACTGGCCGCTGAAGCTTGGGCGGCTGAAAAGGATGATCTTCTTTGCCAATCTTCCTAGGCTTTGCTCAGTAATTCCCTTTCTGCTTCCCTGTTGATTATTACTTTGCGAATCCAGCCCTTTGTTAGTTAACTCTTTCCCATTTCGTTCTTCTTGCAGAGGCCGCCGATATCCCTGCCGATGCTTTGGATAAGCTTCCAAACAATTCTCCGGCAAACGGTGTGTCGATGACTCTTGCTTCACATCAGCTTACGCAGGACCTCCTCGAGAAGGGCAAGGGAGCCATGACAGGGAAGCACTCGATGATCTTCCCCAAGATTAGTCAAGACAAGACTTTGGGGCAGCTAATCGATGCTTTCGCCGTCAACACCAAGGAGGTTATCGAGGTATTCAAACGTACTTCACGTACCTATGGTGCCCTTCTAGCCTTCCAGCTCATGATGGGTCATGGCTTCAAGGCCGATATTGAAGAGATGTCTAAGGAGCTGCCGAAAGAGCGAGATGGGTAGTTTGTCGACCTGGGCGTCTTTAAAACTTCAGCTCTTAAGTGTGCACGCCAACTCCTTGAGCTGGTTTCGGCAAAGAAATCATCAGTTGCCCCAATTTTGTCGAACCAGACTCAAGCCCCTTGATTTTTGTAACAGACTTCTTTTTAGCTTGATTTGAAACAATGTCCTATCGTAAGACTTGTGGTTGTAATAAATTCCATGCTGGCAATGTTGCCAGTGTATTCTTATTATGACATTTTTACTTGCACTCTCCCGATGGGAGTAACTTCAATGCTGAAGCGATACGATCCATCATATCCTTTGACGCTGTTTTGCAGGTTTTCCCCGTGCCTTCGTTTGTCGACGATTCTTCGGGTGCTGTTTCTGAAAGTGATCGACTCCAGCGTATGAAGGATCGGATCGCGCAGATGGAAAAGGATTTGCGCAGTACCTATGCCTTGGCCGCCATTATCAAAAAGAAGAGCGAGATTGCGGCTGACGTAGAGTGCTATGCTCTTACTGAATTACATAGGGCCACCGAAAGTTTAAACTGTAAGCTCCCTGGTCCTTTTGCTCATTAGTTTTCGTCAAAATGCATCGTCTGAACTTCCGTTGATTCCTTTGCTAGTCATAGCTCTGAATCTTGCTGAAGAGAACAAGCGGATTCACGAGCGTGTGAACGCATTGACCCAACTATCATCAGCAGATGAGGTTTTCTGGAGAGAGCACTCGAAAGCTTCGACTGTCGCAAAGTTCCAAGACCGGGTCCAGCAAGTCCACCGTTTCTTAGACAAGTGCTACAAAGGTTTAAGAGTAATTTGGAAGACGATGTTCCCTTTGAACGCGGTCCCTCCCACGCTGTTGACTCTGATGTCAGAATTTAGCAACACCAAGAAGATTCGAGACTTGGTGCGAGCTCAAGTTTTTGCAGGAGCCAGATTTACACTTGCCCTCGTCCTTGCGCGTTATCCTTCGGCAAACCTGCTGACTATTGCCAATGCGGTTGGTAGTTTGGAGCCGCTGTACCCGAAGGTAGTATTACCTGCCAATATAATTGTCGACAGGCTTGAAGAGGATTCGAAGACACCTGAAGAAAAAGAAACTCCGCAAGAGTAATTCAGGGTCACGCTCTTATTGTAAATAGATAATTTGGCTACTACATCCAAGTGTTTGGATTGCAAAGTTTAAACTATTTTTTCGGTAGGTGC
The DNA here is from genome assembly GCF_022539505.1 of Lolium rigidum. NCBI lineage: Eukaryota > Viridiplantae > Streptophyta > Magnoliopsida > Poales > Poaceae > Lolium > Lolium rigidum. The sequence continues at coordinate 278,951,728 of NC_061509.1, forward strand.
ATATATATGCACCTTTACCATGTTAATGCCGTTGGCAAATTTTGGGAGGAGCAAATCTTAATTACTCGTTTAAGCGTATGTGTGTTCGTTGGTCAGCAAATTATTTGAGTGATCAGCTCGTGTTGCGGGTCTTGCTAAACCCGTTGTATGCGCAACTTTGCTTTCAACCGATGCATGTCCTGACAGCGGCTCCCGAATATATCAGAAGCACTAACTCTGTCGATGACCCCGTCGTTCTTTGATACTTCCACAAGTAAAGTACCGAACGTGGGTCGTTTAACGTAAATTTTTCCCGTTCCTTGTTATTTGCGGCACTCTTTGAGGCATCTATAGCAAAGGAAGAAGGCAGAGTCCTTGTTGTTTTCGCATTCTTTTAGCACTCGTCATTTCAGAGGCTTTTTGAAGCACAATCATCGGACATGTTCTTCATTGCCCCGGCGTTTGCCGAAATATGCGAGCGAGGCTTCATGATGATGTGGTTCGGGTGCTCCAAATTACTGCAATGCTTTTCAAGGAACCAAAACTTAAGTCCGCATTAATAAAGTAAGCAAGGAACTAAGGGGAGAAAGAGGGCCCTGTTGAAAAGAAAAGAAAAACTAAATGCTATCTATCCGCTTAAGCAAGGGGAGGATTCTTCTTATCTTCTGGCTTGTTCACCGCGTCAGCGATTTTGGGAGCGTCATTGGTTTCAGCAGGAGTCTCGGCGGTGATTGCCAGTGTCTTATTTTCTTCTATGACTGTTGTGCCATCAACTACCGAAGTTTTTACTGTCGAAACTTCTAGGGAAAGATCGGTTGGCTTCTTCTTCGTCTTCCTGACGCGTTCATCTTCCTTATTATCGTGTGCCGATGACTTGGAAGGGAGATCGATGATTTCCTGTTTTATCCCAAACTTCGCAGTGATCCTCTGAAAGTCGCGATCACAATTGTCCGAGTGTGAGAAACTTCCATAGACTGTGATGTTTGTCCCATTGCTCCCAGGCATTTTCAGCTTGAGGTATGCGTAATGCAGCACAGCCATGAACTTGGCATAAGCTGGTCTTCCGAGTATAGCGTGGTACTGCGATTCCCAGTTTACGACTTGTTGACTGCCAAAACCCACCGGCGGGCAGCGGCCTTGTCAACACCGTAGAGCCGGGAAGAGCCTAGAGCTGCGGCTGGCTGAGACCCCTCCGAGCGACGGCCCGCAATGCTCTTCTGGTCACACGCGGCGATGCGAAGTGCAAGGGCGTGCCACCTGACCTATACCCGGTCGGGAAGGTGATGGGGATGCCTCGCTTAGTTTCTCCGCAGGGCATACATGTAAACATTAAATACGAGCCTCGATCGGCTCTCAGGTTATCCTCGTGAATCGGCTCAAAGAGCCGATCCACCCATGATTCGTACGGGGTGCACGAATACTTGGTGGTCCTGCTTGATCAAGATGAAGCTAATGAGATCTACGACGATTTAGGGTTTTCACCGCATAATCGGATCATCCTACTCCAGAGTTGGGCCTCGCGGCCACGCACGGTGCTCGTAAGCCGATCCTAAACAAGGCCTAAAAACCAACATGAAGTTGATCCTCGGAACATCCCGTTTAGGACTTGCGAACGCCACCCTACGTGCCACTGGATCCTCCCCCCCTTTGTAAGGCCTAACTATTGCAGATATTAAACTAATCCTTGTAGAACAAGGAGCAATCGCAACGGATCAGATCTACTAAATAATGATCAAGCGGGGTGCCGCCCCCACACCTGAGATAGGCGTGAGAGCGGCTAGATATGCAAGGGTTGCACTACGTAAGCATGCTTAAACGAAGAACAATGCTAACCCTAACACATCTAATGATAACTACGTTGCTCGCCATCAAAAGCGCTTTAGTACGAGCAACGCATGAACAACGTGGGGCTTGTGCTGCCTAGATCGCAAGATGCGATCTAGGCAGCATGTCGCTTACCTGATAGAAACCCTCGAGACGAAGGAGTTGGCGATGCGCCGAGATTGGTTTGTTTTGGGGTTGAACGTGAGTTGTTGTTTATTCCATAAACCCTAGGTACATATTTATAGTCCAGGGGACTTTCTAACGTGGGAATATCCCATCGTGCACGATACAAACTCTAACCCTTATCTAAGATAATAAACTACTAAATAAAGATACACGGGCAATTCAGCCCAAACCCTTCGTGCCAGGCCGCTTCAGAAATCTTCCACGTATATTTCTTTAAGCCCATCTTAATTGCGGCCCACCTCTGACTCGGTTAAATTCTGGTGATAACACATGCCCCCCTGGTTTTGGAAATGGTATTTCCAAAATCATTACGCTTTCTTTCGTTGGGTCATGTCGTGGCAGAACCGTCGCAGAATCCGTCACCATGATGACTTGCCTTCTCAACTTCTCCGCGTGATTTGGCAGTCTTTTCTCTTTCTTTCAAACACCACTTCCTCGGAAACCGCTCGTGGCATTGAATTTTCACCACATCCCCTTTTATTTAACCGCTATGAACAGTTCTCGCTCTGCATACCCCTCGCATTAGCAGTCCAAAAGTCCTCCTCGCGCCATCATGTCTTCTTCCTCCTCTCGCCCTATCGGACCCTTCCAGCCCAGTCCTCCATGTCCCGCGAGCCGACGCCGGAGCACAACCCGGCGGCGGTCCATGCGGCCAACACCCGCCGCGCTATTGCGGCCGGGGAGGAGTCGGACCATGACTTCTCCATCTCGGTCCGAGGACGACCAGTCCTCGACGGACGGGGAGAGCGACCTCCGTTTCCTCGCCGACGGGGAATCGGAGGAGGAGAGCGATGACGATCGCTTCTCTCGGGACGACTTCACCTCCTCCGAGGGGGTGGTGGAGGAAGAAGAGGAGGAGGAGGAGGACGACGACGCCGACTCCCTCGAGGGCTACCCGCCAGCGAAGCGCCTTCGCATGTGGTGGGACGACGACAGCAGCGACGACGAAGACGGGGACGAAGCCCCCATGGAGGGCTACGGGAGTAGCGACGAGGAGCCCATCGGCAGCAGTGCCGATGAGAGCTCTGATGATGACGATGAGGGCAGTGACGGCCCGTAGATAGGACCTCTAGCATAGGGTCAGTAGTAGTAGATGGGGCAATGTATCCCCCAGTATTTCCTTTTGAGAGCAATTAGCTCTTTATGTAAGAAATCTCGCCTATCAATGAAGAACTGTTCCCCAATTTGATTTTGCCGATTTCCTCTCCTACTGACCTTGCCGATTCGTCCCCTTCGCCAATGTGTAATGAACCGATAACAGCGCATCGGTCCTTCGACATTCATCCTTCTATCCTTCAACTCCTTGGCGAGCGTTCATCGTTTTGTGAAGAAGGTTGCAACGAAGATCAGCCGATGGTACTCCAATCGGTCCTTCAATAGAGCACCTACCAGGCCTGTTGCCCCCCGAGTCTCGCCCAGGGCAAAACGGAGACGAGGATACGCAAATGAGCTGCATAGACCTCGGGCTTGATCGTGTGTGGGGAAGTTCCTTATGCAGCGCCAGCCGATTTGAACACAAATCGGCTTCTCTGAGCGGAGAGCCCTCAAGGTGAGCTGCCCCCCGAGCTTCTTTAGTTTTGCTGGCTAGATCGGCTCCTTCCCTTTGGTGAATCTAATGCAATCCATCCTTGACCTGATCCGCCCGCCCATGCTGCTCCTGATATTGTTCTTGAAGAGAGGATCTGAGCTTACAAACTGCTCCATTGACCCTCTGATCGTAATAGTTACTCCCCTTGAGTCGATGGCCATGCATCGGCTTTCATATCCTTAAGTCGATGCCTGCTGCATCGGCTGTGTTCAAAAATTTTCGAATTTTCATATATATTTTTTTATTTGGCCGATTTTTCTTAATCGGCCCCCAATGTTTCCTTGCACGTATGTTCTCACATGTTTTATCTGATCATATGCCCCCCGAGCCGATACCTGCTGGAGGACTGCAGATATCGGCTTGTATGGATAGCCAGGGCACTGCACTTGTACGTCGGCTTCCGCAAAAATCCATGCTGACTCTCGTCTGCCGACGTGGCCACTGCTCAGTAGATCGGTGCTGAACGCAAGCAGAACATGTGGTGGAAGTAATTTTGGCCGATTGCTGGAATCGGCCTCCATATTCGTTGGAGAGCTGACTGAAGGTCCTGTAACGTCCCTTCATAAACTTTTTGGGGCCGATCACAAGGATCAGCCTCTCCTGGTTTGCTCATTGGTTTGATCTTGCTACTTGGTCAGGCTGGATAAAACCAACCCAACCTCTGACTTGATGCGCTTGCTGTCGTCCACCTTGAGTGCTCCGTAGAGTCGTGGAGCGCTAAGCTCTGTCGGCAAGACGAGTACCATGTTTGTGCCAGCCGATGTCTCATCATCGGCTTTCTCTCGTTTGGGGCGCCACTCCATTTTCCGTGGACGACCCTCTTCATCCGGGGTTCGCTGAACTTTTGCAGCCGGATCAGGTCGTGCTTTCCTTAGCGTATGCGGTATAGCCTTTCGGCTTCCTCCGGGCCGCGCAATCGCCGAACCCTCGCGCTTTTGGGAACGGCTGAGTCCGTCGGGGCACCACCTTGGCCGGTGGTACCTGTCTTCTTCTACTTCTCCCTCGTCTTCCGAATCCTCAAGATCTGCCCAACGAGGTGACTCAGCCGCGTTTGCTTTGTGGCGGGAGAGGCCCTAGGCGCTCGAACACAGACACGTTGGCTGCCTCCTTCTTCTTCTTGTTGCATTCTGGGCAATTGCCGATGGTGGGCAATCGGCTCATTCCTGAATCCCAGCAGTGTCTGAAGAAGGGGCAGTCCCAATGTCTGGCGTTGTCATCTTGCTCCCTTGATGCTTCCGTGGCACAGCGCTCGTGCTCCTCCTCATCGCGATCCTCGCCGACGATATCTTCTCGGCTTCTCTAGCCGGACGATCTCCTCTATCATCGTAATTGGACCGTCGGCGTTGGTCATACCGACTCACATATTTGTTGAGGAGGTGATCGGAGAGGGGTCGCCGATATCTTATATTCTTCACCTCTCCCTCCGTGACATAGCGCTTGCCATCATGACGGAGCCGATCGCGTGGAGCGGCCTCCATCGCATCCTTGCTATGAGCGCAGCCGCCCTCATCTCCATCTTTGCCGCAGTGGTTTCCGGGTCCTACCATGTTGATGCCGAACGAGGGACCCGGCTGGCAACCTTCGTGGTAGGTGATTTCTACCATGTTAACGGCGGGGAAGGGTTGGGTGTCGACCTTCATGGCGTACTCGGTTGAAAATTAGCCGCCCCTTCTCTATCGCCGCTTGGATGTGCCGACGCCACACCCGGCAGTCGTTGGTGGCATGGGAAAGCGAGTTGTGGAATTTGCGGTACGGCTTTCCGTTTAGCTCCTTCGCCGTGGGGAACTTGAGACCTTCGGGAACCGTCAACTCGTTTCTCCTTGAGCGAGGAGGTCGAAGATTTGTTCGGTCTTGGTCACGTCAAAATCGAATCCCCCGGGCGGCCCCGGTGGATTTACCCATTTGCGAGCCACGGGGTTCCTCCCCGAGTCCACTCAGCCCACTGCTATTTCTTGGTCTCCCGCAGTGCACTTCATCTTCCTCTCGTATCGACCATAACTACCGCACGCTTGAACTTGTCTTGGTACAGGTCGGGGTGGCGCTGTTCATATGCCGATAGTTTCGAACCATGTGCGCCGGCGAGGGATAATCTGCTTGGGAGGCCATGTCCTTGAGCTGTGTTGCAAGGCCTGCTACCGCCAACTCGATCGCTTCCTTTTCGGTTATACGAACCGAATAACATCGGTTCCTAAGATTCCTGAAGCGCCGGATGTATTCTCGTCACCGTTTCCCCGCGCTTCCGACGTAGTTGTGCTAGATCGGCAATGCCGGACTCGGAAGCTTCGAATGGTATTGCATATGGAACTGTTCTTCCAATTGCTTCCAAGACTCGGATGGAGTTTGCTCGGCAAAGAGGTGTACCATCCAAAAGCCGATCCCGTGAGGGACTATGAAAAGAGCCTCACGCGTAGCTGATCCGACACCGAAGCCGGTCCTAATTGAGCCAAATATCGGCCGACGTGCTCGATGGAGCCGGAGCCATCCGATCCACCGAATTTGGAGAAGTCGGGGAGCCGATATTTAGGTGGCAGCGGGATCATCTCGTAATCGTCGGGGTACGGCTTGGAATAGCCGATCGCCCTTCTTTTCGGCATCATGCCGAACCGGTCTCTCGGCATGGTACTGATCTGATCCGCTGTGCTGGCCGTAGGAGTTGCACTCTGAAGATTCGCCGGGGTGGCGTACCTGGCCAGCCATGTTTGCTTTTCCAGCTCTGGGCCAGCTGCAGGAGCTGTGCTCGGGAGTTTCGTCGGTGTGGCGCATTTAGTTAGCCACGTCTGCTTCTCAAGCTCTGTCGCCGACGTTCCTCCTGTCTTCGCCGGAGTCCCCGATGTTGTGGCCTGGTTTGTGAGTGCCCAGTCACCACAATCCGGCACATACATGCACGCGTATCCTTGAGGGATCTCCTTAGGCGCCTCCATTAAGAACTGGTAGTCACTAGGGTCGCCACCAATCCTCGTAGACGAGGAATGCCGGTGTAGTCGGCACTTCAGCAGGTGCTGCCAACGCATATGGCAGCGGTGGACGGGACCGGAGTGGCAACTCTCCTTGATGAGTCCCGAGAGCTGGTCCCGACGGCGAGTACCGGTGGCTCATGATCTCCTGGATCACGCGCGAGCGACACGCTCCAACACGTTGACCAAGTTCTCGCAGTGGCGGTGTAGCGAGTGAGCCACCGGGTAGTTGATCTCCTCGCCGCAGACCCCTCGGTGCGTTCCTCCGACGGGGTAGAGAGGTCTATCCCATCGAGCGCACCTTGCGGTGAGAATCCCTTCCATCCGATGCCATGGGAACGGGTTCTCCGAAAAGAGCCGATGAGGTCGGCTTCGAGGGTGGCCTTGATCTCGTTGTATTGCTTCTTGAGGTCGTCGGGCGGATCCTCGTAGGTGATCGGCGTGCCGTCCGCCATCTCGGATGTAGATGGCGATGTGGTTGATGTAGACGATTGTCCCACCGGGCGTGCCGAATGTGTTGACTCGCCAAAACCCACCGGCGGGCAGCGGCCTTGTCAACACCGTAGAGCCGGGAAGAGCCTAGAGCTGCGGCTGGCTGAGACCCCTCCGAGCGACGGCCCGCAATGCTCTTCCGGTCACACGCGGCGATGCGAAGTGCAAGGGCGTGCCACCTGACCTATACCTGGTCGTGGAAGGTGATGGGGATGCCTCGCTTAGTTTCTGCAGGGGCATACATGTAAACATTAAATACGAGCCTCGATCGGCTCTCGAGGTTATCCCGTGAATCGGCTCAAAGAGCCGATCCACCCATGATTCGTACGGGGTGCACGAATACTTGGTGGTCCTGCTTGATCAAGATGAAGCTAATGAGATCTACGACGATTTAGGGTTTTCACCGCATAATCGGATCATCCTACTCCGGGTTGGGCCTCGCGGCCACGCACGGTGCTCGTAAGCCGATCCTAAACAAGGCCTAAAAACCAACATGAAGTTGATCCTCGGAACATCCCGTTTAGGACTTGCGAACGCCACCCTACGTGCCACCTGGATCCTCCCCCCTTTGTAAGGCCTAACTATTGCGGATATTAAACTAATCCTTGTAGAACAAGGAGCAATCGCAACGGATCAGATCTACTAAATAATGATCAAGCGGGTGCCGCCCCACACCCGAGATAGGCGTGAGAGCGGCTAGATATGCAAGGGTTGCACTACGTAAGCATGCTTAAACGAAGAACAATGCTAACCCTAACACATCTAATGATAACTACGTTGCTCGCCATCAAAAGCGCTTCGAGTACGAGCAACGCATGAACAACGTGGGGCTTGTGCTGCCTAGATCGCAAGATGCGATCTAGGCAGACATGTCGCTACCCGATAGAAACCCTCGAGACGAAGGAGTTGGCGATGCGCCGAGATTGGTTTGTTTTGGGGTTGAACGTGAGTTGTTGTTTATTCCATAAACCCTAGGTACATATTTATAGTCCAGGGGACTTTCTAACGTGGGAATATCCCATCGTGCACGATACAAACTCTAACCCTTATCTAAGATAATAAACTACTAAATAAAGATACACGGGCAATTCAGCCCAAACCCTTCGTGCCAGGCCGCTTCAGAAATCTTCCACGTATATTTCTTTAAGCCCATCTTAATTGCGGCCCACCTCTGACTCGGTTAAATTCTGGTGATAACACGACTTCAAACTCGATCTTTTCCTTCCTAAAGTTGTCAGGTTTGCCAAAGACGACATTCAGGTAAACTTTGCCAAGAGAGTAAGCCGGTGAAGTGGGGAGAATCCCATGGAAACAGGTGTCTGTCTCTTCTAGCATCCTCATAGTGATCCCCATGCTTTTGATTGTGTCAACGAATATCAGGTTTAATCCGCTTCCGCCATCCATGAAGACTTTGCTCATCTTGAATCCTCCGACTTGCGCCTCAACTACTAAGGCAGCATGTCCTGGTTTCGGGATTGTCATCGGGTGACCCGCTCTGCTAAACGTAATGCTCTGAGATGACCAATCGACATATTCGGGGATGTTGGCCATAATGCTTTCTGCCAGATTAATTTCTCGGGTGAGCTTCTTCATTTCCCTCCTCGAAACACCTGTCTTATGGATCATGCTCATCTGCCCTCGTGGTGGTGGGAACGACTCGTTGGGGTTATGAGGCTGAGCCTGCTGGACCTGGTGCTGAGGTGGAGGTGGCGGTGGTGTCGGATGTTGCTGCTGCTGGATGAGCTTCTGCATTTCGATGAACTGTCGACAATCCCTGAGCAAGTGACTTGACTTCTTCTTGTTGTCTTTGGAGTCGATGTACGAGTGCAGGTAGCAGGGAGCATTTATCTGTTCAGCGAAGGGTAACTCGGGAGTCCTCTGAGGTCGTGGTTTGTAATTGCCGCGATTTCCAGAGTTGTTCCGGTTACCGTCCTGTCGATCGTCTCGTCTGTCGTCATACCGATCGTCCTGCCGATCGGAGTACCCCGCAGCTACCAGGTTACTGTCATCGTAACTGCTGTCTTTTCTTTTCTTACGGCGATCCATTCGTCCACCCGAATCGTGCTTCGGCTGATCGTCGTCTTCGTCGTCACTGCGCTGCCGTGGCCTTCATACGTTGTCCTCACCATCAACCCAGCTGTTGGCGATTTCCATTAACTTGGTTATAGTTTTCGGCTTCTTGCGCCCAAGTTCCTCTATGTAGGTTTCACGTCGGATGCCATCGCTGAAAGCATCAATTGCTCCGTCGATAGAAACGTCTTCGGCGGTGTTTAGGAGCTTGGTGAATCTTCCGATATATTCGTGCATCGACTCCTTCTGCTTCTGTTGGCAATGCTGTAATTCCTCAATCCCGACAGGCCTTTTGTATGTTGCTTGGACATTCGCAACGAAAGCGTCCACTAGGTCATCCCATGATTTGATGGATCCTTTCGGCAGGCCTCTCAACCAAGCTCGTGCTGAATCCTTCAGGTAAAGCTGCAAGCACTGCATTGCTGCTATCTGATTTCCCTTGTGCAGGATCACAGTTTGCAAGTAATCGTCTATCCACGACCTCGGCTCTTGTTGTCCATCGTACTTAGCGGCGTCAGTGGGGGTGGGCTTGAACTTTTTGGGCGGCATCGTCTCACGGATCTTGTAGCTTAAGCAGTCAACCCCCGTTAGCTCGCCGTCGTTCTCTTGGCTTTCATCCGAGGTGTCACTATCGTATTCCTCCCTAGCGGCGCGCCGTCGTCTTGCTTTATCGATTCTACTCTGGGTGATTTCATCTCGAGCATCCCTCGAGCGATGCTTTGAGCCACTGGCCTGTAATGTGGTGTTTTTCTTCTGTGGGACCAAGTTGTCTCCTAATATTGCGAGACTTTCTAAAGCGCCACGGTGGGCTTGAGCCATAGAGCCTTCAGGTCGCTGATTGATGAGGTACGCCGCGAGATTGGCAGTTGCTCCCTCGACGGTTTTCGGCCGTAGCATACCCGCGGTGTCGGTGGTCATGAAGGACTTGGTCAGATTTGATGTGATTTCTCTAGCATAATCTTCCGAAAGCCTGCATAGCCTCGATCGGTGCTTGCCTATGCCTTGACTGCTTCGGGAGGCGCTTCCTCGCGAGCCCCTTCGTCGCTCGTTAGATTGCTCCGCGGCGAATAGACGTTTCTCGAGGGTGGCTTGCTCCTTTGATAAACGCTCTCAGTTCTTCTCCAATATAGAGCGATAGGCGTTGAGGGTTCCAACCGAGGTTCCTGCAGGGAGTGCTGTGTTGTTAAGTACGGCTGCCTGATACGTCTCCGACGTATCGATAATTTCTTATGTTCCATGCCACATTATTGATGATATCTACATGTTTTATGCATACTTTATGTCATTATTATGCGTTTTCCGGAACTAACCTATTGACGAGATGCCGAAGGGCCGCTTCTCGTTTTCTCGTTGTTTTTGGTTCCGTAAATCCTAGTAAGGAAATATTCTCGAAATCGGACGAAATCAAGGCCCAAGCATCCTATTTTTCCACGAAGCTTCCGGAACCCCCGAGAGTCGCCAGGGGGGGGCCACTGGGCCCCCAGATGACGGGGCGGCGCGGCCTAGGGGGGGGGGGGGCGCCCCCCTAGTGTGTCACCGCCTCGTCGCCTCTCCGACTCCGCCTCTTCGCCAATAAAAAGGTCCCTGACCTAAAACCTCGAGACGGAAAAGCCACGGTACGAGAAACCTTCCAGAGCCGCCGCCATCGCGAAGCCAAGATCCGGGGGACAGGAGTCTCTGTTCCGGCACGCCGCCGGGACGGGGAAGTGCCCCCGGAAGGCTCCTCCATCAACACCACCGCCATCTTCATCAACGCTGCTGTCTCCCATGAGGAGGGAGTAGTTCTCCATCGAGGCCAAGGGGCTGTACCGGTAGCTATGTGGTTCATCTCTCTCCTATGTACTTCAATACAATAATCTCATGAGCTGCCTTACATGATTGAGATTCATATGATGATGCTTGTAATCTAGATGTCATTATGCTAGTCAAGTGGGTTTTACTTATGTGATCTCCGGAGACTCCTTGTCCCACGTGTGTAAAGGTGACAGTGTGTGCACCGTGTGGGTCTCTTAGGCTATATTTCACGAATACTTATTCACCGTTATGAATGGCATAGTGAAGTGCTTATTTATATCCCTTTATGATTGCATTGTGTTTTGTATCACAATTTATCCGTGTGCTACTCTAGTGATGTTATTAAAGTAGTTTATTCCTCCCGCACGGTGTAATGGTGACGGTGTGTGCATCGTGTAGTACTTGGCATAGGCTATGATTGTGATCTCTTGTAGATTATGAAGTTAACTATTGCTATGATGGTATTGATGTGATCTATGCCTCCTTTCGTAGCGTGAAGGTGACAGAGTGTGCATGCTATGTTAGTACTTGGTTTGGTTATGTTGATCCGTTGTGCACTCTAAGGTTATTTAAACATGAACATCGAATATTGTGGAGCTTGTTAACTCCGGCATTGAGGGTTCGTGTAATCCTACACGATTAGTGGTGTTCATCATCCAACAAGAGAGTGTAGAGTCTAGCATCTATCTATTTATTCTGTTATGTGATCAATGTTGAGAGTGTCCACTAGTGAAAGTATGATCCCTAGGCCTTGTTCCTAAATACTGCTACCGCTGCTTGTTTACTCTTTTACTGCATCTGTACATCCTGCAATATTACCACCATTGATACGTCTTCGACGTATCGATAATTTCTTATGTTCCATGCCACATTATTGATGATATCTACATGTTTTATGCACACTTTATGTCATATTCGTGCATTTTCTGGAACTAACCTATTAACAAGATGCCGAAGAGCCGCTTGTCGTTTTCTGCTGTTTTTGGTTTCGGAAATCCTAGTAACGAAATATTCTCGGAATTGGACGAAATCAACGCCCGTGGTCCTATTTTGCCACGAAGCTTCCGGAAGACCGAAGGGGAGTCGAAGTGGGGCCACGAGGCGCCGCCACACTAGGGCGGCGCGGCCCGGGCCCCGGCCGCGCCGACCTATGGTGTGGGGCCCTCGTGTGGCCCCCGCGTTGCCCTTCTCGCCTACTTAAAGCCTCCGTCGCGAAACCCCCGGTACGGAGAGCCACGATACGGAAAACCTTACCGAGACGCCGCCGCCAATCCCATCTCGGGGGATTCTGGAGATCTCCTCCGGCACCCTCGCCGGAGAGGGGATTCATCTCCCGGAGGACTCTTCACCGCCATGGTCGCCTCCGGAGTGATGAGTGAGTAGTTCACCCCTGGACTATGGGTCCATAGCAGTAGCTAGATGGTTGTCTTCTCCTCATTGTGCTTCATTGTTGGATCTTGTGAGCTGCCTAACATGATCAAGATCATCTATCCGTAATACTATATGTTGTGTTTGTCGGGATCCGATGGATAGAGAATACTATGTTATGTTAATTATCAAGTTATTACCTATGTGTTGTTTATGATCTTGCATGCTCTCCGTTATTAGTAGAGGCTCGGCCAGGTTTTTGCTCTTAACTCCAAGAGGGAGTATTTATGCTCGATAGTGGGTTCATGCCTCCATTGAATCCGGGACAGAGTGATGAAAGTTCTAAGGTTGTGGATGTGCTCGTTGCCACTAGGGATAAAACATTGATGCTATGTCCGAGGATGTAGTTGTTGATTACATTACGCACCATACTTAATGCAATTGTCTGTTGCTTTGCAACTTAATACTGGAAGGGGTTCGGACGATAACCTGAAGGTGGACTGATACGTCTCCGACGTATCGATAATTTCTTATGTTCTATGCCATATTATTGATGATACCTACATATTTTATGCACACTTTATGTCATATTCGTGCATTTTCTGGAACTAACCTATTAACAAGATGCCGAAGTGCCGGCTCTCGTTTTCTCGCTGTTTTTGGTTTCGAAATCCTAGTAACGAAATATTCTCGGAATTGGACGAAACAAAGACCCAGGGGCCTATTTTTCCACGGAGCTTCCAGAAGACCGAAGAACATACGAAGTGGGGCCACGAGGTGGCGACACCACATGGCGGCGCGGCCAGGGGGGCCCGCGCCGCCCTATGGTGTGGGCCCCTCGTCAGGCCCCCGACTCTGCCCTTCCGCCTACTTAAAGCCTCCGTCGCGAAACCCCTGATGCGAAAAACCACGATACGGAAAACCTTCCGCAGCCGCCGCCATCGCGAAGCCAAGATCCGGGGGACAGGAGTCTCTCGTTCCGGCACCCCGCCGGAGCGGGGAAGTGCCCTCGGAAGGCTTCTCCATCGACACCGCTGCCATCTCCACCGCCATCTTCATCACCGCTCGCTGCTCCCATGAGGAGGGAGTAGTTCTCCATCGAGGCTCGGGGCTGTACCGGTAGCTATGTGGTTCATCTCTCTCCTATGTGCTTCAATACAATAATCTCATGAGCTGCCTTACATGATTGAGATTCATATGATGATGCTTGTAATCTAGATGTCATTATGCTAGTCAAGTGAGTTTAACTTATGTGATCTCCGGAGACTCCTTGTCCCACGTGTGTAAAGGTGACAGTGTGTGCACCGTGTGGGTCTCTTAGGCTATATTTCACAGAATACTTATTCACTGATGAATGACATAGTGAGGTGCTTATTTATATCTCTTTATGATTGCAATGTGTTTGTATCACAATTTATCTATGTGCTACTCTAGCAATGTTATTAAAGTAGTTTTATTCCTCCCGCACGTGTGCAAAGGTGACAATGTGTGCACCGTGTTAGTACTTGGTTTATGCTATGATTATGATCTCTTGTAGATTATGAAGTTAACTATTGCTATGATAATATTGATGTGATCTATTCCTCCTACATATGCATGAAGGTGACAGTGTGCATGCTATGCTAGTACTTGGTTTAGTCTTTTGATCTATCTTACACTAAAGGTTACTAAAATATGAGCATTATTGTGGAGCTTGTTAACTCCGGCATTGAGGGTTCGTGTAATCCTACGCAATGTGTTCATCATCCAACAAGAGTGTAGAGTATGCATTTATCTATTCTGTTATGTGATCAATGTTGAGAGTGTCCACTAGTGAAAGTCTATTCCCTAGGCCTTGTTCCTAAATATCGCTATCGCTGCTTGTTTACCTGTTTTATCGCGTTACTACTGCTGTGTTACTACCGCTTGTTTACCGTCCCGGGCAAAGCACTTTTCCGGTGCCGTTGCTACTACTTATTCATACCACCTCGTATTTCACTATCTCTTCGCCGAACTAGTGCACCTATTGGGTGTGTTGGGGACACAAGAGACTTCTTGCTTTGTGGTTGTAGGGTTGCATGAGAGGGATATCTTTGACCTCTTCCTCCCCGAGTTCGATAAACCTTGGGTGATCCACTTAAGGGAAACTTCGCTGCTGTTCTACAAACCTCTCGCTCTTGGAGGCCCAACACTGTCTACAAGAATAGAAGCTCCCGTAGACATCAAGCTATTTTCCGGCGCCGTTGCTCGGGAGGAAAGGTAAAAAGGCACTCATACTCCGGTTCCGTGTAACGAGCATTTTCTCGGCGCCATTGTGTTTGTGCTCGAAGCTATTTCCTTTAGATCCTGCAATTGCATCTTTTTGTTTCTTGTTTACACTAGTTTGGCATAATGGACAACAATGAGCTTCTTATTCTATTTCCTGATTTAAAACATGGATTGTTTGATGCTAAAATTAAAAAACCTATGAAATCTTATTTGCATGCTGGTAGTAATATTAGTATGAACGCTTTGAACACCATTGTTGATAATAATATAGAAAGTTCTAAGCTTGGGGAAGCTGGTTTTCATGATCTTTTTAGTCCCCCAAGCATTGAGGAGAAAATTTTCGTTGATGATACTTTGCCTCCTATTTATGATGATAATGATAGTGGTCTTTTGGTGCCACCTACTATGGAGAGTAAATTTTGTTGTGATTATACTATGCCTCCTACACTTGATGAGAATAATAATGATAGCCACTTTGTTGAATTTGCTCCCACTACAACTAATAAAATTGATTATGCTTATGTGGAGAGTAATAATTTTATGCATGAGACTCATGATAAGAATGCTTTATGTGATAGTTATATTGTTGAGTTTGCTCATGTTGCTACTGAAAGTTATTATGAGAGAGGAAAATATGGTTGTAGAAATTTTCATGTTACTAAAATGCCTCTCTATGTGCTGAAATTTTTGAAGCTACACTTGTTTTATCTTCCTATGCTTGTTACTTTGCTCTTCATGAACTTGTTTATTTACAAGATTCCTATGCATAAGAAGCATGTTAGACTTAAATTTGTTTTGAATTTGCTTCTTGATGCTCTCTTTTGCTTCATACTCTATTTTTTATGTGAGCATCATTAAAACTGCTGAGCCCATCTTAACGGCTATAAAGAAAGAACTTCTTGGGAGATAACCCATGTGTTATTTTGCTACAGTACTTTGTTTTATATTTGTGTCTTGGAAGTTGTTTACTACTGTAGCAACCTCTCCTTATCTTAGTTTTGAGTTTTGTTGTGCCAAGTAAAGTCTTTGATAGTAAAGTAAATACTAGATTTGGATTACATGCGCAGTTCCAGATTTCTTTGCTGTCACGAATCTGGGTCTAATTCTCTGTAGGTAACTCAGAAAATTATGCCAATTTACGTGAGTGATCCTCATATATGTACGCAACTTTCATTCAATTTGGGCATTTTCATTTGAGCAAGTCTGGTGCCCTTTTAAAATTCGTCTTTACGGACTGTTCTGTTTTGACAGATTCTGCCTTTTATTTCGCATTGCTTCTTTCGCTGTGTTGGGTGGATTTCTTTGTTCCATTACCTTCCAGTAGCTTTGAGCAATGTCCAGAAGTGTTAAGAATGATTGTGTCACCTCTGAACATGTGAATTTTTATTATGCACTAACCCTCTAATGAGTTGTTTCGAGTTTGGTGTGGAGGAAGTTTTCAAGGATCAAGAGAGGAGTATGATGCAATATGATCAAGGAGAGTGAAAGCTCTAAGCTTGGGGATGCCCCGGTGGTTCACCCCTACATATTATAAGAAGACTCAAGCGTCTAAGCTTGGGGATGCCCAAGGCATCCCCTTCTTCATCGACAACATTATCGAGTTCCTCCCCCGAAACTATATTTTTATTCCGTCACATCTTATGCATTTTGCTTGGAGCGTCAGTTTGTTTTTGTTTTTTGTTTTGTTTGAATAAAATTGATCCTAGCATTCACTTTATGGGGGAGAGACACGCTCCGCTGTAGCATATGGACAAATATGTCCTTTGGCTCTACTCATAGTATTCATGGCGAAGTTTCTTCTTCGTTAAATTGTTATATGGTTGGAATTGGAAAATGATACATGTAGTAAATTGCTATAATGTCTTGGATAATGTGATACTTGGCAATTGTTGTGCTCATGTTTAAGCTCTTGCATCATATACTTTGCACCCATTAATGAAGAAATACTTAGAGCTTGCTAATTTGGTTTGCATATTTGGTTTCTCTAGAGTCTAGATAACATCTAGTATTGAGTTTTGAACAACAAGGAAGACGGTATGGAGTCTTATAATGTTTACCATATGTCTTTTATGTGAGTTTTGCTGTACCGTTCATCCTTGTGTTTGTTTCAAATAACCTTGCTAGCCTAAACCTTGTATCGAGAGGGAATACTTCTCATGCATCCAAAATACTTGAGCCAACCACTATGCCATTTGTGTCCACCATACCTACCTACTACATGGTATTTATCCGCCATTCCAAAGTAAATTGCTTGAGTGCTACCTTTAAAATTCCATCATTCACCTTTGCAATATATAGCTCATGGGACAAATAGCTTAAAAACTATTGTGGTATTGAATATGTACTTATGCACTTTATCTCTTATTAAGTTGCTTGTTGTGCGATAACCATGTTTCTGGGACGCCATCAACTATTCTTTGTTGAATATCATGTGAGTTGCTATGCATGTCCGTCTTGTCTCGAAGCAAGAGAGATCTACCACCTTCATGGTTGGAGCATGCATATTGTTAGAGAAGAACATTGGGCCGCTAACTAAAGCCATGAATCATGGTGGAAGTTTCGAGCTTTGGACATATATCCTCAATCTCATATGAGAATAATAATTGTTGCCACATGCTTATGCATTAAAGAGGAGTCCATTATCTGTTGTCCATGTTGTCCCGGTATGGATGTCTAAGTTGAGAATAATCAAAAGCGAGAAATCCAAAATGCTAGCTTTCTCCTTAGACCTCTGTACAGGCGGCATGGAGGTACCCCATTGTGACACTTGGTCAAAACATGTGCATTGCAAAGATCCGGTAGTCCAAGTTAATTAGGACAAGGTGCGGGCACTATTAGTATACTATGCATGAGACTTGCAACTTGTAAGATATAATGTACATAACTCATATGCTTTATTACTACCGTTGACAAAATTGTTTCATGTTTTCAAAATAAAAGCTCTAGCACAAATATAGCAATCGATGCTTTCCTCTTTGAAGGACCATTCTCTTTACTTTTATGTTGAGTCAGTTCACCTATTTCTCTCCACCTCAAGAAGCAAACACTTGTGTGAACTAGCATTGATTCCTACATACTTGCATATTGCACTTGTTATATTACTCTATGTTGACAATTATCCATGAGATACACATGTTATAAGTTGAAAGCAACCGCTGAAACTTAATCTTCCTTTGTGTTGCTTCAATACCTTTACTTTGATTTATTGCTTTATGAGTTAACTCTTATGCAAGACTTATTGATGCTTGTCTTGAAGTACTATTCATGAAAAGTCTTTGCTTTATGATTCACTTGTTTACTCATGTCATTACCATTGTTTTGATCGCTGCATCCACTACATATGTTTACAAATAGTATGATCAAGGTTATGATGGCATATCACTTCAGAAATTATCTTTGTTATCGTTTTACCTCGCCGGGACGAGCAGAACTAAGCTTGGGGATGCTTGATACGTCTCCGACGTATCGATAATTTCTTATGTTCTATGCCATATTATTGATGATACCTACATATTTTATGCACACTTTATGTCATATTCGTGCATTTTCTGGAACTAACCTATTAACAAGATGCCGAAGTGCCGTTCCTCGTTTTCTCGCTGTTTTTGGTTTCGTAAATCCTAGTAACGAAATATTCTCGGAATTGGACGAAACAAAGACCCGGGGGCCTATTTTTCCACGGAGCTTCCGGAAGACCGAAGAACATACGAAGTGGGGCCACGAGGTGGCGACACCACATGGCGGTGCGGCCAGGGGGGCCCGCGCCGCCCTATGGTGTGGGCCCCTCGTCGGCCCCCGACTCGCCCTTCCGCCTACTTAAAGCCTCCGTCGCGAAACCCCGATGCGAAAAACCACGATACGGAAAACCTTCCCGCAGCCGCCGCCATCGCGAAGCCAAGATCCGGGGGACAGGAGTCCTCGTTCCGGCACCCTCGCCGGAGCGGGGAAGTGCCCCGAAGGCTTCTCCATCGACACCGCTGCCATCTCCACCGCCATCTTCATCACCGCTCGCTGCTCCCATGAGGAGGGAGTAGTTCTCCATCGAGGCTCGGGCTGTACCGGTAGCTATGTGGTTCATCTCTCTCCTATGTGCTTCAATACAATAATCTCATGAGCTGCCTTACATGATTGAGATTCATATGATGATGCTTGTAATCTAGATGTCATTATGCTAGTCAAGTGAGTTTTACTTATGTGATCTCCGGAGACTCCTTGTCCCACGTGTGTAAAGGTGACAAGGTGTGCA
>NC_061509.1:278970575-279083459 GCF_022539505.1 Lolium rigidum
CTTCTTTGGTAATTATCTTGGTTGCTTCCTCAGGAGTTTCCTGGGAACCCGGCAGGTATGTGGCCGAGCATCATTGTTGTAGAGCGGCGAGAAAATCGCCTTCTATTTGAAAAATTTCGGCTAACGGTCCTCCTGCGGCGACTGTGTCGCGCTTCGTATGTATGGCATCTTCTCCATACGCACTTGTTTGCTATTTCCATCAATGCTTGATATTGTTTTTGGGTTAGTTCTTCTAGGTCCTCGACAAAATCTCCTCGTCGAATTCCTGCCACGAACGCATCTATTGCCCTCTCGTCGGATATATCTTCTCGCCGGAGTTTTTGATGATGTTCCACCTCTGTATATATTTTCTCATAGATTCGTCGTGTTTTGTCTACACGCCCTCCAACTCTTCCAATGATGCTTGGTTTCTTGCGAAGGTGACCGAGAATTTTTCACGAAGATGTCCTCGAAACGTATCCCGACGTTGCTCGAGAGAACCTGGGGAAGTTTCTTTATCCGGAGATCGTGCCGCTCCACTCGGATGTACTCCGGATGCTTTGCATAGACCCCGTTGCCCCGGGTTCCTCCTATCAACTTCACCATCTCTAGATAGTCAACGAGCCAATCCTTAGGATCCCTGTAAGACGCGTCGAATCCCTTGAGGGTTTCGGAGCAGCTTGAACCACCGACGGGACTCGAGGTTTTCGGACGCTCATCTCGTAAAGCACGGGAGTCCGCACGAGCATCTTCATCGGCTACTTACGGTGAATGCGGGTGTTCTTCCTCTTTCTTGCCCGCTCTTGTCTACTCTTACTTGAGCCGTTGTATCTCTTGCTCCACTTGTTCTTGGTGGATCTTGCACTACTGCCAGGTGGAGTGAAGTGGACTGTTTTCCTTGCGGTTCCTTGGGGAGGGTAGTTGTGAATGTTCCCCACGGCTCAACTCCTGCCATTGCCATGTTGAACAACGCTTCTCTCGGATCCCCCGGGGGTGGTGCGGACGCGAGGATATAAGCTTGCGTTGCCATGTACCCGACTTAAGGTGTTTTAAGGATAATATTTCCCCAGTGTCGATCGTCATGAAAGACATGTCGAGTTTGAACTAGATGCTCCCTCTCTTGCTTCGAATTTATATTTTGCGGTCGAGATCTTGCTCTTCTCGAAACTCCTCACAAGCTATCTCCGAGGTTGGTCGGCTTAGTTCTTGCTCTTCGCCGACGCGAGCGCCTCCCTTTCTCCTACATTTAAGGAAAATTTGTTTACATTTTCGTTCCCTCACACGAGCAAGTCTATGTTGATAGCTTGGTCTATTACCCCGCCGTGGCAGTTGTGGTCATTGGTTCTGAACCATCCATGGCTCTTCATGACTCTATCCCATGCTGCTTGCGGGGTTGGACTCTTTCACGGGGTGAAGACCCGACATATTTAGTGCCTGAGCCTCCTTGAGATCGAGGGCGGGACCGACGTGTGGGTTTCTAGGTGCTTCAGCTTATCGACGTCTCTGGTCTTTGCCTCGGCACCTCCTGGTGCATAGACTTGATGATATTTTGGGTGTTGATTTTTGTCGAGTTGGTGACACCATCCATGAAGATTGGTAGAAGACCTTTCAAAGGCAGCGGTTGTCGATGAAGTTGGGCGCTCGACGCTATCGGAATCGCTGCTTATAAGGAGTCTGCAGACGACCGAAGGATGTGTCGGCGAATATCTTGGCGAGCTTTCCGCCTGCCTTGGTGATGAAGCGTGGCGACAAAAGTTCTTCATTGCTCGATGAAAAGTCGGAATGATCGCTGAAAATTCCGCTGAGATCGGAACTTCGAGACGATAAGACCCTTCCTTGTTGACGCTAAATCGGAATTCTTCGAACGTCATGACGAAGTGGGCTCCTCAGGATACGCACATGCATCCAAACGAGGTGATGTCCGATGATGTCCAGCTCGATGGCGGTGACGATGGTGTCGATTTCCCCCTCCGGGAGGGAATTTCCCCGGCGGATTCCTCGCCCGCCGGAGAGCTCTTTTCTCTCTCGGTGTTCTCCGCCCCGCGAGGCGGCCGTAACCCTTCGTGAGGATCCCTCTCGTGGCTTAGGTCTTCGGGACGAAGGGTTTCGCGAAGAAAAGGAGGCGAAAGGGGCTGTGGGGGCCCCCACACCACATGGTGGCGCGGCCGGGCCATGGGCCGCGCCGCCCTATGGTGTGGGCTCCGATACGTCTCCGACGTATCGATAATTTCTTGTGTTCCATGCCACATTATTGATGATACCTACATGTTTTATGCACACTTTATGTCATATTCGTGCATTTTCCGGAACTAACCTATTAACAAGATGCCGAAGTGCCGCTTGTTGTTTTCTCGCTGTTTTTGGTTTCGTAAATCCTAGTAACGAAATATTCTCGGAATCGGACGAAATCAAGACCCAGGTTCCTATTTTCATCCGAAGCATCCAGAACACCCGAGAAGGACCGTAGGGGGCCACAGGCCACCCGCACCATAGGCCGGCGCGGCCCGGCCCCGGCCGCGCCGCCCTATGGTGTGGCCACCCCTTCGACCCTCCTGCGCCGCCTCTTCGCCTATATAAAGCCTCCGTCGCGAAAACCCCGATGCGAAAAACCACGATACGGAAAACCTTCCGGAGCCGCCGCCATCGCGAAGCCAAGATCCGGGGACAGGAGTCTCTCGTTCCGGCACCCTGCCGGAGCGGGGAAGTGCCCCCGGAAGGCTTCTCCATCGACACCGCTGCCATCTCCACCGCCATCTTCATCACCGCCGTCGCTCCCATGAGGAGGGAGTAGTTCTCCATCGAGGCTCGGGCTGTACCGGTAGCTATGTGGTTCATCTCTCTCCTATGTGCTTCAATACAATAATCTCATGAGCTGCCTTACATGATTGAGATTCATATGATGATGCTTGTAATCTAGATGTCATTATGCTAGTCAAGTGAGTTTTACTTATGTGATCTCCGGAGACTCCTTGTCCCACGTGTGTAAAGGTGACAAGTGTGTGCACCGTGTGGGTCTCTTAGGCTATATTTCACAGAATACTTATTCACCGTTGAATGGCATAGTGAGGTGCTTATTTATATCTCTTTATGATTGCAATGTGTTTGTATCACAATTTATCTATGTGCTACTCTAGCAATGTTATTAAAGTAGTTTTATTCCTCCCCGCACGTGTGCAAAGGTGACAGCGTGTGTGCACCGTGTTAGTACTTGGTTTATGCTATGATCATGATCTCTTGTAGATTGCGAAGTTAACTATTGCTATGATAATATTGATGTGATCTATTCCTCCTACATATGCATGAAGGTGACAAGTGTGCATGCTATGCTAGTACTTGGTTTAGTCTTTTGATCTATCTTACACTAAAGGTTACTAACATATGAGCATTATTGTGGAGCTTGTTAACTCCGGCATTGAGGGTTCGTGTAATCCTACGCAATGTGTTCATCATCCAACAAAAGTGTAGAGTATGCATTTATCTATTCTCGTTATGTGATCAATGTTGAGAGTGTCCACTAGTGAAAGTGTAATCCCTAGGCCTTGTTCCTAAATATCGCTATCGCTGCTTGTTTACTCGTTTTACCGTGTTACTACCGTCGCATTACTACCGCTTGTTTATCGTCCCGGGCAAAGCACTTTTCTCGGTGCCGTTGCTACTACTTATTCATACCACCTGTATTTCACTATCTCTTCGCCGAACTAGTGCACCTATTAGGTGTGTTGGGGACACAAGAGACTTCTTGCTTTGTGGTTGCAGGGTTGCATGAGAGGGATATCTTTGACCTCTTCCTCCCCGAGATCGATAAACCTTGGGTGATCCACTTAAGGGAAACTTGCCGCTGTTCTACAAACCTCTCGCTCTTGGAGGCCCAACACCGTCTACAAGAATAGAAGCTCCCGTAGACATCAAGCACTTTTCCGGCGCCGTTGCCGGGGAGGAAAGGTAAAAAGGCACTCATACTCCGGTTCCAGTACAAGTACTTTTCTCGGCGCCATTGTGTTTATGCTCGAAGCTATTTCCTTTAGATCCCGCAATTGCATCTTTTTGTTTCTTGTTTACACTAGTTTGGCATAATGGACAACAATGAGCTTCTTATTCTATTTCCTGATTTAAAACATGGATTGTTTGATGCGAAAATTAAAAAACCTATGGAATCTTATTTGCATGCCGGTAGTAATATTAGTATGAACGCTTTGAACACCATTGTTGATAATGATATAGAAAGTTCTAAGCTTGGGGAAGCTGGTTTTCATGATCTTTTTAGTCCCCCAAGCATTGAGGAGAAAATTTTCTTTGATGATACTTTGCCTCCTATTTCGATGATTATAATGATAGTGGTCTTTTGGTACAACCTACTATGGAGAGTAAATTTTGTTGTGATTATACTATGCCTCCTACACTTGATGAGAATAATAATGATAGCTACTTTGTTGAATTTGCTCCCACTACAACTAATAAAATTGATTATGCTTATGTGGAGAGTAATAATTTTATGCATGAGACTCATGATAAGAATGCTTTATGTGATAGTTATATTGTTGAGTTTGCTCATGTTGCTACTGAAAGTTATTATGAGAGAGGAAAATATGGTTATAGAAATTTTCATGTTACTAAAACACCTCTCTATGTGCTGAAATTTTTGAAGCTACACTTGTTTTATCTTCGTATGCTTGTTACTTTGCTCGTCATGAACTTGTTTATTTACAAGATTCCTATGCATAGGAAGCATGTTAGACTTAAATTTGTTTTGAATTTGCCTCTTGATGCTCTCTTTTGCTTCAAATACTATTTCTTGCGAGTGCATCATTAAAACTCGCCGAGCCCATCTTAACGGCTATAAAGAAAGAACTTCTTGGGAGATAACCCATGTGTTATTTTGCTACAGTACTTTGTTTTATATTTGTGTCTTGGAAGTTGTTTACTACTGTAGCAACCTCTCCTTATCAGTGTTTTTGTGCCAAGTAAAGTCTCTATGGTAAAGTTGATGCTAGATTTGGATTAGTGCGCAGAAACAGCATTGCTGTCTGTCACGAATCTGGGTCTAATTCTCTGTAGGTAACTCAGAAAATTATGCCAATTTACGTGAGTGATCCTCAGATATGTACGCAACTTTCATTAGTTTTGAGTTTTTCCATTTGAGCAAGTCTGGTGCCCTTTTAAAATTCGTCTTTACGGACTGTTCTGTTTTGACAGATTCTGCCTTTTATTTCGCATTGCTTCTTTCGCTGTGTTGGGTGGATTTCTTTGTTCCATTACCTTCCAGTAGCTTTGAGCAATGTCCGAAGTGTTAAGAATGATTGTGTCACCTCTGAACATGTGAGTTTTTGATTATGCACTAACCCTCGTAATGAGTTTGCTTAAAGTTTGGTGTGGAAGAAGTTTTCAAGGGTCAAGAGAGGAGGATGATATACTATGATCAAGGAGAGTGAAAGCTCTAAGCTTGGTGATGCCCCGGTGGTTCACCCCTGCATATTTCAAGAAGACTCAAGCGTCTAAGCTTGGGGATGCCCAAGGCATCCCCTTCTTCATCGACAACATTATCGTGTTCCTCCCCGAAACTATATTTTTATTCCGTCACATCTTATGTACTTTACTTGGAGCGTCCGTTTGTTTGTTTCTATTTTTGTTTGTGTTTGAATAAATTGGATTACATCATGCTTGTGTGGGAGAGAGACACGCTCCGTTGGTTCATATGAACACATGTGTTCTTAGCTCATAATATTCATGGCGAAGTTTCCTCTTCGTTAAATTGTTATATGGTTGGAATTGGAAAATGATACGTGTAGTAATTTGCTATAATGTCTTGGGTAATGTGATACTTGGCAATTGTTGTGCTCATGTTTAAGCTCTTGCATCATATACTTTGCACCCATTAATGAAGAAATACATAGAGCATGCTAAAATTTGGTTTGCATAATTGGTCTCTCTAAGGTCTAGATAATTTCTAGTAAGGTGTTTGAATAACAAGGAAGACGATGTATAGTCTTATAATCCTTGTAATATGTCTTTTATGTGAGTTTTGCTGTACTAGTTCATACTTGTGTTTGTTTCAAATAACCTTGCTAGCCTAAACCTTGTATCGAGAGGGATTACTTCTCATGCATCCCAAATACTTGAGCCAACCACTATGCCATCTGTGTCCACCATACCTACCTACTACATGGTATTTATCCGCCATTCCAAAGTAAATTGCTTGAGTGCTACCTTTAAAATTCCATCATTCACCTTTGCAATATATAGCTCATGGGACAAATAGCTTAAAAACTATTGTGGTATTGAATATGTACTTATGCACTTTATCTCTTATTAAGTTGCTTGTTGTGCGATAACCATGTTTCTGGGGACGCCATCAACTATTCTTTGTTGAATATCATGTGATTTGCTATGCATGTCCGTCTTGTCTGAAGTAAGAGAGATCTACCACCTTAATGGTTGGAGCATGTATATTGTTAGAGAAGAACATTGGGCCGCTAACTAAAGCCATGATTCATGGTGGAAGTTTCAGTTTTGGACATATATCCTCAATCTCATATGAGAATAATAATTGTTGCCACATGCTTATGCATTAAAGAGGAGTCCATTATCTCGTTGTCCATGTTGTCCCGGTATGGATGTCTAAGTTGAGAATAATCAAAAGCGAGAAATCCAAAATGCGAGCTTTCTCCTTAGACCTTTGTACAGGCGGCATGGAGGTACCCCATTGTGACACTTGGTTAAAACATGTGCATTGCAAAGATCCGGTAGTCCAAGCTAATTAGGACAAGGTGCGGGCACTATTAGTATACTATGCATGAGGCTTGCAACTTGTAAGATATAATTTACATGATACATATGCTTTATTACTACCGTTGACAAAATTGTTTCATGTTTTCAAAATCAAAGCTCTAGCACAAATATAGCAATCGATGCTTTTCCTCTTTGAAGGACCATTCTTTTTACTTTTATGTTGAGTCAGTTCACCTATCTCTCTCCACCTCAAGAAGCAAACGCTTGTGTGAACTGTGCATTGATTCCTACATACTTGCATATTGCATTTGTTATATTGCTTTGCATTGACAATTATCCATGAGATATATATGTTATAAGTTGAAAGCAACCACTGAAACTTCATCTTCCTTTGTGTTGCTTCAATGCCTTTACTTTGAATTATTGCTTTATGAGTTAACTCTTATGCAAGACTTATTGATGCTTGTCTTGAAGTACTATTCATGAAAAGTCTTTGCTTTATGATTCACTTGTTTACTCATGTCATTACCATTGTTTTGATCGCTGCATTCATTACATATGTTTACAATATGATCAAGTTTATGATGGCATGTCACTTCAGAAATTATCTTTGTTGTCGTTTTACTCGCTCGGGACGAGCAGAACTAAGCTTGGGGATGCCGATACGTCTCCGACGTATCGATAATTTCTTGTGTTCCATGCCACATTATTGATGATACCTACATGTTTTATGCACACTTTATGTCATATTCGTGCATTTTCCGGAACTAACCTATTAACAAGATGCCGAAGTGCCGCTTGTCGTTTTCTACTCGTTTTTGGTTTCGGAAATCCTAGTAACGAAATATTCTCGGAATCGGACGAAATCAAGACCCGGGTTCCTATTTTCACCGGAAGCATCCGAACACCCGAGAAGGACCGGAGGGGGCCACAGGCCACCTGGACCATAGGCCGGCGCGGCCCAGTGCCCCGGCCGCGCCGCCCTATGGTGTGGCCACCCCTTCGACCCTCCCGCGCCGCCTCTTCGCCTATAAAAAGCCTCCGTCGCGAAAACCCCGATGCGAAAAACCACGATACGGAAAACCTTCCGAGCCGCCGCCATCGCGAAGCCAAGATCCGGGGGACAGGAGTCTCCGTTCCGGCACCCTGCCGGAGCGGGGAAGTGCCCCCGGAAGGCTTCTCCATCGACACCGCTGCCATCTCCACCGCCATCTTCATCACCGCTGCTGCTCCCATGAGGAGGGAGTAGTTCTCCATCGAGGCTCGGGGCTGTACCGGTAGCTATGTGGTTCATCTCTCTCCTATGTGCTTCAATACAATAATCTCATGAGCTGCCTTACATGATTGAGATTCATATGATGATGTTTGTAATCTAGATGTCATTATGCTAGTCAAGTGAGTTTTACTTATGTGATCTCCGGAGACTCCTTGTCCCACGTGTGTAAAGGTGACAGTAGTGTGCACCGTGTGGGTCTCTTAGGCTATATTTCACAGAATACTTATTCACTCGTTGAATGGCATAGTGAGGTGCTTATTTATATCTCTTTATGATTGCAATGTGTTTGTATCACAATTTATCTATGTGCTACTCTAGCAATGTTATTAAAGTAGTTTTATTCCTCCCGCACGTGTGCAAAGGTGACAGATGTGTGCACCGTGTTAGTACTTGGTTTATGCTATGATCATGATCTCTTGTAGATTGCAAAGTTAACTATTGCTATGATAATATTGATGTGATCTATTCCTCCTACATATGCATGAAGGTGACAAGTGTGCATGCTATGCTAGTACTTGGTTTAGTCTTTTGATCTATCTTACACTAAAGGTTACTAAAATATGAGCATTATTGTGGAGCTTGTTAACTCCGGCATTGAGGGTTCGTGTAATCCTACGCAATGTGTTCATCATCCAACAAAAGTGTAGAGTATGCATTTATCTATTCCGTTATGTGATCAATGTTGAGAGTGTCCACTAGTGAAAGTGTAATCGCTAGGCCTTGTTCCTAAATATCGCTATCGCTGCTTGTTTCATCGTTTTATCGTGTTACTACTGCTGCATTACTACTGCTTGTTTACTGTCCTGGGTAAAGCACTTTTCTGGTGCCGTTGCTACTACTTATTCATACCACCTGTATTTCACTATCTATTCGCCGAACTAGTGCACCTATTAGGTGTGTTGGGGACACAAGAGACTTCTTGCTTTGTGGTTGCAGGGTTGCATGAGAGGGATATCTTTGACCTCTTCCTCCCTGAGATCGATAAACCTTGGGTGATCCACTTAAGGGAAACTTGCCGCTGTTCTACAAACCTCTGCTCTTGGAGGCCCAACACTGTCTACAAGAATAGAAGCTCCCGTAGACATCGGGCCCACCTTGGGTCCTCTCAGCTCCCCCTTCTGGCTTCCTTCGTCATCTGGAAAAATAGGATTTTTGGTAAAATTTCCTTCCACAGTTGATCTTCCGAAATATTGCATCCTGACGGTGCTTTTTCCAGCAGAATCCTGGCTCCGGTGTGCGATCTCCAAATAATCATGAAATATGCAAAATAGATGAAATAACATAAGTATTGTGTCCCAATATGAAATATATCAATGAATAACAGACAAATTATGATATAAAATAGTGATGCAAATTGGACGTATCAGCCGGCCACCCCCCCTCATGGAAGGGTGGGAGTCCCACTTGAGGTGGGAATCCCACCTTGGGTAGGTTTCCCTACACATGGAAGGTTTTGGGTTGGGGTCTTATTCGAAGACTTGTAGTCCAACACTTGGGGGTTCCACCTGGCCGGCTACCACAACACCACCACCTTGGCCGCACCCCAAGGAGGCCGGCCACCCCCTCTCCCCAAACCCTAGCCGCCCCACTCCTCCCCTCTCCCACAACGCTTAGCGAAGCTCCGCCGGAGATCTCCATCGCCACCGCCACCACGCCGTCGTGCTGCCGGATTCAAGGAGGAGCTACTACTTCCGCTGCCCGCTGGAACAGGGAGAAGGACGTCGTCTTCATCAACACCGAACGTGTGACCGAGTACGGAGGTGCTGCCCGATTGTGGCACCGTCAAGATCTTCTACGCGCTTTTGAAAGCGGCAAGTGATCGTCTACCGCAACAACAAGAGCCTTATCTTGTAGGCTTTGGAAATCTTCAAGGGTGAGTCTCGTTCATCCCTGCGTTGCTCCCGTCTTCTAGATTGCATCTTGGCTTGGATTGCGTTCTCGCGGTAGGAAATTTTTTGTTTTCTATGCAATGAATCCCTACAATGAGTGGGGCTCCTAGTCTAGGCGGAGCTTTCGTGGAGCCAAACCGGAGGAAGAGCAAAAGGGTGAGGCCACACCTAGCTTCGAATAGGAGGGGGATTAGCTCTGGATCGGCCTTCACTTTTGTTGTCGGCTACGCCTTGTCCTATAATGCAGGTCATCGTCACTACTGTCTCGTACAATGAGAGAGTCCTTGGGGACCCACATCTGAACCCGAACCTCATGCTGGGCGGGGATCAGGAGGTCCTCCCCATCAGGAAGACTTGGGTGATCCTGTCGAAGAAGATGCCCGCTCCTCACAACCTCGTTCGAGGAAACGCCACGAGCCCTCCCGATGCTGATCGATCGGGTATGCTCGCCCGACCTCGTGTCCCTTATCATCTGCTATAGTCCTCTTATGCCCGATAATCCGTAGGACTACTAAATCGAGCACAACGAGACCTGCATTGACATGATGATCCATGGCGACGGCTTTATCCCGGTACTTGGCCTTGGTACCAAATTCCTGACCCAAGGTACAACATGTTTGGGGAGCCAAAAAAATTCCCAATTTGGCCAACCAATTGACCAAGACACTTCTGTGCTTGATGGTGGCGAGGGCGAGGGCTTCGAGGAAGGTGAGGATGAGGTAGGGGCTAACAACTCTAGCGATTGAAAGAAGAAGGGCATGAGCCAAAGGACCGTCGGCAACAGCAACAAAAGAGGTCCATGTGCGCTACCATTCTTAGCACTCCATTAGCCAAGATCGTATATGTGGTGCCGATCAAAAAGGCCAAGATTATTGGAGGAAGGTCACCCAAGAATTCCATGAACGCCAGCTGCTAGCTCGGTTCTGGATTCATAGTATCAAGCAACCAATTGTTCCTCCAAAAGAGGAGGGGCGTACATCCAACAAGAGACAAACTTGTTTTGTGTAGCAATCTATCATGTCATTTCACGCAAAGTGAGAAGCCTCAACGTTGTGGATGTGTTAAGGGCACGACTCTAGCTTCATTCATGAAATGTAAATGCCTTGGCATATCACCAAGGTCCAAAAAACTGTGTATGTGTAGGTGCTTCGGGCCTTGAATTCTTCAAGGCATCGTGGGGCAAGGGCTACCACATGGTCTATTGTTGGCATGCGGTCAAGAATGCTCCCAAGTGGAAGCTAGGTTATGCA
Source organism: Lolium rigidum (assembly GCF_022539505.1). Taxonomy (NCBI): domain Eukaryota; kingdom Viridiplantae; phylum Streptophyta; class Magnoliopsida; order Poales; family Poaceae; genus Lolium; species Lolium rigidum. Next base: position 278,981,696 of record NC_061509.1, read on the forward strand.
CCCTACAAGATCAGCATCCAGAATGGTGGATCCGGTGTGGCAGTGGCCATTTATGGCGAAGACGAAGCCCCAGGCCAAAATGCCCTTCCATCTAGCCGAGGGGCCATAAGTCCACCAAGGCTAATTTTAAGCGGGGCATGTCGGCCCTTGCGTTGAGCAAGCCTTGAAGATGATGATGGTCGTGACACCAGAGGCCTAGCTAAGAGGGACGAGAAGCGGCACCGAGAGAAGGAGCCCACCGCCACCTCCTTCACCGACCTCAGCAAACAGGCCATAGAGGTGCAAAGGATGGAGTTGATACGTCCCAAACGTATCTATAATTTCTTATGTTCCATGCTACTTTTATGATGATACTCACATGTTTTATACACATTATATGTCATTATTATGCATTTTCCGGCACTAACCTATTGACGAGATGCCGAAGAGCCGCTTGTCTGTTTTCTGTTGTTTTTGGTTTCAGAAATCCTAGTAAGGAAATATTCTCGGAATTGGACGAAATCAACGCCCAGGGTCCTATTTTTCCACGAAGCTTCCAGAAGACCGAAGAGGATACGAAGTGGGGCCACGAGGCGACGACACGCCAGGGCGGCGCGGCCTGGGCCCTGGCCGCGCGGCCCTGTTGTGTGGGTCCCTTGTGACGCCCCTTGACCTGCCCTTCCGCCTACTTAAAGCCTTCGTCGCGAAAACCCCAGTACCGAGAGCCACGATACGGAAAACCTTCTAGAGACGCCGCCGCCGCCAATCCCATCTCGGGGGATTCAGGAGATCGCCTCCGACACCCTACCGGAGAGGGGAATCATCTCCCGGAGGTCTCTTCATCGCCATGATCGCCTCCGGATCGATGTGTGAGTAGTTCACCCCTGGACTATGGGTCCATAGCAGTAGCTAGATGGTTGTCTTCTCCTCATTGTGCTATCATGTTAGATCTTGTGAGCTGCCTATCATGATCAAGATCATCTATTTGTAATGCTACATGTTGTGTTTGTTGGGATCCGATGAATATTGAATACTATGTCAAGTTGATTATCAATCTATCATATATGTTATTTATGTTCTTGCATGCTCTCCGTTGCTAGTAGAGGCTCGGGCAAGTTGATACTTGTGACTCCAAGAGGGAGTATTTATGCTCGATAGTGGGTTCATGCCTCCATTAAATCGGGACAGTGATGAGAAAGTTCTAAGGTTGTGGATGTGTTGTTGCCACTAGGGATAAAACATCGATGCTTTGTCTAAGGATATTTTTGTTGATTACATTACGCACCATACTTAATGCAATTGTCTCGTTGTTTACAACTTAATACCGGAGGGGTTCGGATGATAACTCGAAGGTGGACTTTTTAGGCATAGATGCATGCCGGATAGCGGTCTATGTACTTTGTCGTAATGCCCCGATTAAATCTCATAGTACTCATCATGATATATGTATGTGCATTGTTATGCCTTCTTTATTTGTCAATTGCCCAACCGTAATTTGTTCACCCAACATCTCGTTTATCTTATGGGAGAGACACCACTAGTGAACCGTGGACCCCGGTCCTATTCTTTACATCTGAAATACAATCTATCGCAATTGTTCTTTACTCGTTCTTCGCAAACAATCATCATCATCCACACTATACAGACTAATCCTTTGTTTTCAGCAAGCCGGTGAGATTGACAACCTCACTGTTACGTTAGGGAAAAGTACTGTGATTGTGTTGTGCAGGTTCCACGTTGGCGCCGGAATCCCTGGTGTTGCGCCGCACTACACTCCGCCGCCATCAACCTTCAACGTGCTTCTTGGATCCTACTCGGTTCGATAAACCTTGGTTTCTTTAGTGAGGGAAACTTGCTTATATACGCATCATACCTTCCACTTGGGGTTCCCAACGGGCGTGTGCTTTACGCGTATCAAGCCAAATTTCTGGCACCGTTGCCGGGGAGATCAAGACACGCTGCAAGGGGAGTCTCCACTTCCAATCTCTTTACTTTGTTTTTTTTGTCTTGCTTTACTTTGCTTTATTTATTACTTTGTTTGCTGCACTAAAACAAAACACAAAAAAATTAGTTGCTACTTTACTTTATTTACTACTTTATTTGCTGCACTTAATCAAAAACACAAAAAAATTAGTTGCTAGTTTTACTTTATTTACTGTCTTGTTCTCTATATAAAAACACAAAAAAAATTAGTTACTTGCATTTACTTTATCTAGTTTGCTTTATTTACTACTGCTAAAATGGGTACTGTTGAAAATACTAAGTTGTGTGACTTCACTAGCACAAATAATAATGATTTCTTATGCACACCTATTGCTCCACCTGCTACTACAGCAGAATTCTTTGAAATTAAACCCGCTTTACTGAATCTTGTTATGAGAGAGCAATTTTCTGGTGTTAGTTCTGATGATGCTGCTGCCCATCTTAATAATTTTGTTGAACTATGTGAAATGCAAAAGTATAAGGATGAATTAAAATTGTTTCCTTTCTCCTTAAGAGGAAGAGCTAAAGATTGGTTGCTATCTCTGCCTAGAAATAGTATTGACTCATGGACTAAATGTAAGGATGCTTTTATTGGTAGATATTATCCTCCCGCTAAAATTATATCCTTGAGAAGTAGCATAATGAATTTCAAGCAATTAGATAATGAACATGTTGCTCAAGCATGGGAGAGAATGAAATCTTTGGTAAAGAATTGCCCAACCCATGGACTGACTACTTTGATGATCATCCAAACCTTTTATGCAGGATTGAATTTTTCTTCGCAGAACCTATTGGATTCAGCTGCTGGAGGTACCTTTATGTCCATCACTTTGGGGGCGGCAACAAAGCTTCTTGATGATATGATGATAAATTACTCTGAATGGCACACGGAAAGAGCTCCACAAGGTAAGAAGGTAAATTCTTTGAAGAAACCTCCTCCTTGAGTGATAAGATTGATGCTATTATGTCTATGCTTGTGAATGGTAGATCTAATGTTGATCCTAATAATGTTCCTTTAGCTTCATTGTTTGCCCAATAAGAACATGTTGATGTGAATTTCATTAGAAATAATAATTTCAACAACCATGCTTTTAGGAATAATTCTGGTAACAACTATAGGCCATATCCTTCTGCTAATGGTAATGGTTATGGTAATTCATATGGGAATTCTTACAACAATAATAGGAGTGTACCCCTGGTCTTGAATCCATGCTTAAAGAATTTATTAGTACACAAACTGCTTTTAACAAATCTGTTGAAGAAAAGCTTGATAAAATTGATATTCTTGCTTCTAAGGTTCATAGACTTGCCTCTGATGTTGATCTTTTAAAATTGAAAGTTATGCCTAATAAGGGTATTGATAATAAAATTGTTACTACAACAAATGCCATCCAAGTTCGAATTAATGAAAATATTAGATTGATGGCTGAATTGCATGCTAGGTGGGAAAGAGAAGAAAATGAAAAACTTGCTAAAGAGAATAATGTAGCTAAAGTTTGGACTATTATCACCACTAGTAATGATAATGCTTCACATGTTGCTACACCTCCTACTATCAATGGTAAAATAATTGGTGTTGGCAATGTTTCTACTCCTAGTGCAAAGCGTGCAAAATTGCCTGAAACTGCTAAAACTGCTTGTGATAAAACTGCTGAAATTTTTCAAAATGTTGGGGACAATGATTCCATTGCTGTAGGTCATAATGATTTATACTTTGATGATTGTCACATCTCTGAAGTTATAAAGTTCTTACAAAAACTTGCTAAAAGTCCCAATGCTAGTGCTATAAATTTGGCCTTTACAAAACATATTACAAATGCTCGCATAAAAGCTAGAGAAGATAAACTAAAACTTGAAACCTCTATTCCTAGGAAGTTGGAAGATGGTTGGGAGCCCATCATTAAGATGAGGGTCAATGATTTTGATTGTAATGCTTTTATGTGATCTTGGTGCAAGTATTTCTGTTATGCCTAAGAAAATTTATGATATGCTTGACTTGCCACCATTGAAAAATTGTTATTTGGATGTTAATCTTGCCGATAATGCTATAAAGAAACCTTTGGGGAGGATTGATAATGTTCGTACTATGGTTAACAATAACCTTGTCCCCATTGATTTTGGTGTCTTGGATATTGAATGCAATGCATCTTGTCCCATTATATTGGGAAGACCTTTTCTTCGAACTGTTGGTGGTACCATTGATATGAAGGAAGGTAATATAAAATATCAATTTCCTCTCAAGAAAGGTATGGAACACTTCCCTAGAAAGAGAATGAAGTTACCTTATGATTCTATTATTAGAACCAATTATGATGTTGACGCTTCATCTCTTGACAATACTTGATTCACACTTTCTGCGCCTAGCTGAAAGGCGTTAAAGAAAAGCGCTTATGGGAGACAACCCATTATTTTACTTCTGCACTTTGTTTTATATTTGAGTCTTGGAAGTTGTTACTACTGTAGCAACCTCTCCTTATCTTTATTTTATTGCATTGTTGTGCCAAGTAAAGTCTTTGATAGTAAAGTCAATACTAGATTTGGATTACTGCGCAAAAACATATTTCTTGCTGTCACGAATTTCGATCTGCCTCTCTGTAGGTAACTCAGAAAAATCTGCCAATTTACATGTGTGATCCACAGATATGTACGCAACTTTCATTCAATTTGGGCATTTTCATTTGAGCAAGTCTGGTGCCTCAAAAAATTCGTCTTTACGGATCGTTCGTTTTGACAGATTCTGCCTTTTATTTCGCATTGCCTGTTTTACTATGTTGGATGGATTTCTTTGTTCTATTAACGTCCAGTAGCTTTGTGCAATGTCCAGAAGTGTTAAGAATGGTTGTGTCACCTCTGAACATGTGAATTTTTAATATGCACTAACCCTCTAATGAGTTTGTTTTGAGTTTGGTGTGGAGGAAGTTTTCAAGGGTCAAGAGAGGAGGATGATACAATATGATCAAGAGGAGTGAAAAGTCAAAGCTTGGGGATGCCCCCGTGGTTCATCCCTGCATATTTTAAGAAGACCCAAGCATCTAAGCTTGGGGATGCCCAAGGCATCCCTTCTTCATCGATAACTTATCAGGTCACCTCTAGTGAAACTATATTTTTATTCCGTCACATCTTATGTGCTTTACTTGGAGCGTCTGTTTGTTTTTGTGTTTGTTTTTGTTTGAATAAGATCGGATCCTAGCATTCTTTGTGTGGGAGAGAGACACGCTCCGCTATTTCGTATGACCAAATATGTTCTTAGCTTTATCTTGAATGTTCACTGCGAAACTTGGACTATTTCATTCATTGTTATATGGTTGGAAACGGAAAATGCCGCATGTGGTAAATGGTTTAATGTCTTGAATAATGTGATACTTGGCAATTGTTGTGCTCATATAGATCATGTTTAAGCTCTTGCATCATGTACCTTGTACCCATTAATGAATAACTACATAGAGCTTGTTAAAATTTGGTTTGCATGATTGATCTCTAGAGTCTAGATATTTTCTCGGTTAAGGTGTTTGAACAACAAGGAGACAATGTAAAGTCTTATAATAGTTACAATATGTTCATATGTGAGCTTTGCTGCACCTTTTATACTTGAGTTTGCTTCAAACAACCTTGCTAGCCTAGCCTTGTATTGAGAGGAATTCTTCTCATGCATCCAAATCCTTGAGCCAACTACTATGCCACTTGTGTCCACCATACCTACCTACCACATGGTATTTCTACGCCATTCCAAAGTACATTACTTGAGTGCTACCTTTAAAATTCTATTCTTTGTCTTTGCAATATATAGCTCATGGGACAAATAGCCTTAAAAACTATCGTGGTGAAGAATATGTACTTATGTGTCTTATCTCTTAATAAGTTGCTTGTTGAGCGGTAACCATGTTTCGGGGACGCCATCAACTTTTACCTTTGTTGAATATCATGTGAGTTGCTATGCATGTTCTGAAGTAAGGGAGATTTTCATGATCAAATGGTTTGAGTATGCATAATGTTAGAGAAGAACATTGGGCCGCTAACTAAAGCCATGATTCATGGTGGAAGTTTTAGTTTGGACAACTAATCCTCAATCTCTTATGAGAAAATTAACTGTTGTTGAATGCTTATGCATTAAAGAGGAGTCCATTATCTGTTGTCTATGTTGTCCCGGCATGGATGTCTAAGTTGAGAATAATCAAAAGCGAGAAATCCAATGCGAGCTTTCTCCTTAGACCTTTGTACAGGCGGCATAGAGGTACCCCCTTGTGACACTTGGTTGAAACATATGCTATGCAATGATAATCCGTGTTAATCCAAGCTAATTAGGACAAGGTGCGAGCACTATTAGTACACTATGCATGAGGCTTGCAACTTATAAGATATCTTATACATAACACATATGCTTTATTACTACCATTGACAAAATTGTTTCTTGTTTTCAAAATGAAAAGCTCTAGCACAAATATAGTAATCAATGCTTCCCTCTGCGAAGGGCCTTTGTTTTACTTTATTGTTGAGTCAGTTTACCTATTCTTTCTATCCCAGAAGCAAACACTTATGTCAACTGTGTGCATTGATTCTTACATGTTTACCTATTGCACTTGTTATATTACTTTGTGTTGACAATTATCCATGAGATATACATGTTGAAGTTGAAAGCAACCGCTGAAACTTATATCTTCCTTTGTGTTGCTTCAATGCCTTTACTTTGAATTTATTGTTTTATGAGTAACTCTTATGCAAGTCTTATTGATGCTTGTCTTGAAAGTATTATTCATGAAAAGTCTTTGCTATATGATTCATTTATTTACTCATTATCCTCATCATTGCTTCGAATCGCTGCATTCATCTCATATGCTTTACAATAGTATGATCAAGATTATGATAGCATGTCACTTCAGAAATTATCTTTGTTATCGTTTACCTACTCGAGGGCGAGTAGGAACTAAGCTTGGGGATGCTTGATACGTCCCAAACGTATCTATAATTTCTTATATTCCATGCTACTTTTATGATGATACTCACATGTTTTATACACATTATATGTCATTATTATGCATTTTCCGGCACTAACCTATTGACGAGATGCCGAAGAGCCGCTTGTCTGTTTTCTCGCTTTTTTGGTTTCGTAAATCCTAGTAAGGAAATATTCTCGGAATTGGACGAAATCAACGCCCAGGGTCCTATTTTTCCACGAAGCTTCCAGAAGACCGAAGAGGATGCGAAGTGGGGCCACGAGGCGACGACACGCCAGGGCGGCGCGGCCTGGGCCCTGGCCGCGCGGCCCTATTGTGTGGGTCCCTCGTGACGCCCCTTGACCTGCCCTTCCGCCTACTTAAAGCCTTCGTCGCGAAAACCCCAGTACCGAGAGCCACGATACGAAAACCTTCCAGAGACGCCGCCGCCAATCCCATCTCGGGGGATTCAGGAGATCGCCTCCGGCACCCTGCCGGAGAGGGGAATCATCTCCCGGAGGTCTCTTCATCGCCATGATCGCCTCCGGATCGATGTGTGAGTAGTTCACCCCTGGACTATGGGTCCATAGCGATAGCTAGATGGTTGTCTTCTCCTCATTGTGCTATCATGTTAGATCTTGTGAGCTGCCTATCATGATCAAGATCATCTATTTGTAATGCTACATGTTGTGTTTGTTGGGATCCGATGAATATTGAATACTATGTCAAGTTGATTATCAATCTATCATATATGTTATTTATGTTCTTGCATGCTCTCCGTTGCTAGTAGAGGCTCTGGGCAAGTTGATACTTGTGACTCCAAGAGGGAGTATTTATGCTCGATAGTGGGTTCATGCCTCCATTAAATCTGGGACAGTGACAGAAAGTTCTAAGGTTGTGGATGTGTTGTTGCCACTAGGGATAAAACATCGATGCTTTGTCTAAGGATATTTGTGTTGATTATATATTCACCATACTTAATGCAATTGTCTGTTGTTTACAACTTAATACTGGAGGGGGTTCGGATGATAACCTGAAGGTGGACTTTTTAGACATAGATGCATGTCTGGATAGCGGTCTATGTACTTTGTCGTAATGCCCCGATTAAATCTCATAGTACTCATCATGATATATGTATGTGCATTGTTATGCCTTCTTTATTTGTCAATTGCCCAACTGTAATTTGTTCACCCAACATCTGTTTATCTTATGGGAGAGACACCACTAGTGAACTGTGGACCCCGGTCCTATTCTTTACATCCGAAATACAATCTATCGCAATTGTTCTTTATCGTTCTTCGCAAACAATCATCATCATCCACACTATACAGCTAATCCTTTGTTTTCGGCAAGCCGGTGAGATTGACAACCTCACCGTTACGTTGGAGCAAAGTATCGTGATTGTGTTGTGCAGGTTCCACGTTAGCGCCGGAATCCCCGGTGTTGCGCCGCACTACACTCCGCCTCCATCAACCTTCAACGTGCTTCTTGGCTCCTACTCGGTTCGATAAACCTTGGTTTCTTACTGAGGTAAACTTGCTTCTATACGCATCATACCTTCCACTTGGGGTTCCCAACGGGCATGTGATTTACGCGTATCAGGAGTCCACGACCAAGTTGCTTGCGGAGGAGAACTAGATCATGTTCGTCGACTTGAGCATCCTGGATCCGTATAAAAGGGCATGCTTTGAGAAGAAGCGAGCCATCATCCGTGACGTGATGTGTGATCGCCCACATCTATCCTACTTTGCTCCATTTTATTTGAACGTGTACGTGCCCCTTTTGTAACTTAATTACTTACTATTTATGTGGACTTTGTGATTGACTAAATTAGCCATGTTATGAGCTACTATTTTCGTTGTTTGTATGGCCACTTTGGCTCATGTATTGAATTCTTTTGGCGAATTTGTTTGAAAGAACAAATTCCTTCCTAGGCGGACAAAATGCGTCGGGCCACTGGAGATGTCTGATGGCGTGTAACTCACACGTTCGTTGGGAACCCCAAGAGGAAGGTATGATGCGCACAGCAGCAAGTTTTCCCTCAGAAAGAAACCAAGGTTTATCGAACCAGGAGGAGCCAAGAAGCACGTTGAAGGTTGATGGCGGCGGGATGTAGTGCGGCGCAACACCGGAGATTCCGGCGCCAACGTGGAACATGCACAACACAACCAAAGTACTTTGCCCCAACGAAACAGATGAGGTTGTCAATCTCACCGGCTTGCTGTAACAAAGGATTAACCGTATTGTGTGGAAGATGATTGTTTGCAAGAAAACAAGTAAAACAAGTATTGCAGACAGATTTGTATTTCAAGTATAAAAGAATGGACCGGGGTCCACAGTTCACTAGAGGTGTCTCTCCCATAAGATAAAAGCATGTTGGGTGAACAAATTACGGTCGGGCAATTGACAAATAGAGAGGGCATAACAATACACATACATGTCATGATAAATATAGTGAGATTTAATTGGGCATTACGACAAAGTACATAGACCGCCATCCAGCATGCATCTATGCCTAAAAAGTCCACCTTCAGGTTATCATCCGAACCCCTTCTAGTATTAAGTTGCAAAGCAACAGACAATTGCATTAAGTATGGTGCGTAATGTAATCAACAAGTACATCCTAAGACATAGCATCAATGTTTTATCCCTAGTGGCAACAGCACATCCACAACCTTAGAACTTTCTCGTCACTCGTCCCGGATATCAATGGAGGCATGAACCCACTATCGAGCATAAATACTCCCTCTTGGAGTTAAGAGCAAAAACTTGGCCGGAGCCTCTACTAATAACGGAGAGCATGCAAGATCATAAACAACACATAGGTAATAACTTGATAATTAACATAACATAGTATTCTCTATCCATCGGATCCCGACAAACACAACATATAGCATTACAGATAGATGATCTTGATCATGTTAGGCAGCTCACAAGATCCAACAATGAAGCACAATGAGGAGAAGACAACCATCTAGCTACTGCTATGGACCCATAGTCCAGGGGTGAACTACTCACTCATCACTCCGGAGGCGACCATGGCGGTGAAGAGTCCTCCGGGAGATGAATCCCCTCTCCGGCAGGGTGCCGGAGGAGATCTCCGAATCCCCCGAGATGGGATTGGCGGCGGCGGCGTCTCCGGAAGGTTTTCCGTATCGTGGCTCTCGGATTGGGGGTTTCGCGACGGAGGCTTTAAGTAGGCGGAAGGGCAACGCGGGGGCCACACGAGGGCCCCACACCATAGGTCGGCGCGGCAAGGGCCTGGGCCGCGCCGCCCTAGTGTGGCGGCGCCTCGTGGCCCCACTTCGACTCCTCTTCGGTCTTCTGGAAGCTTCGTGGCAAAATAGGACCCTGGGCGTTGATTTCGTCCAATTCCGAGAATATTTCGTTACTAGGATTTCGAAACCAAAAACAGCGAGAAAACATCAACCGGCTCTTCGGCATCTTGTTAATAGGTTAGTTCCGGAAAATGCACGAATATGACATAAAGTGTGCATAAAACATGTAGATATCATCAATAATGTGGCATGGAACATAAGAAATTATCGATACGTCGGAGACGTATCAGCATCCCCAAGCTTAGTTCTCGCTCGTCCCGAGCGAGTAAAACGATAACAAAGATAATTTCTGAAGTGACATGCCATCATAACCTTGATCATACTATTTGTAAACATATGTAATGAATGCAGCGATCAAAACAATGGTAATGACATGAGTAAACAAGTGAATCATAAAGCAAAGACTTTTCATGAATAGTACTTCAAGACAAGCATCAATAAGTCTTGCATAAGAGTTAACTCATAAAGCAATAAATCAAAGTAAAGGTATTGAAACAACACAAAGGAAGATTAAGTTTCAGCGGTTGCTTTCAACTTATAACATGTGTATCTCATGGATAATTGTCAACATAGAGTAATATAACAAGTGCAATATGCAAGTATGTAGGGATCAATGCATAGTTCACACAAGTGTTTGCTTCTTGAGGTGGAGAGAAATAGGTGAACTGACTCAACATAAAAGTAAAAAGAATGGTCCTTCAAAGAGGAAAGCATCGATTGCTATATTTGTGCTAGAGATTTTATTTTGAAAACATGAAACAATTTTGTCAACGGTAGTAATAAAGAATATGAGTTATGTAAATTATATCTTACAAGTTTCAAGCCTCATGCATAGTATACTAATAGTGCCCGCACCTTGTCCTAATTAGCTTGGACTACCGGATCATTGCAATACACATGTTTTAACCAAGTGTCACAATGGGGTACCTCCATGCCGCCTGTACAAAGGTCTAAGGAGAAAGCTCGCATTTTGGATTTCTCACTTTTGATTATTCTCAACTTAGACATCCATACCGGGACAACATGGACAACAGATAATGGACTCCTTTTTAATGCATAAGCATGTGGCAACAATTATTATTCTCATATGAGATTGAGGATATATGTCCAAAACTCGAAACTTCCACCATGAATCATGGCTTTAGTTAGCGGCCCAATGTTCTTCTCTAACAATATGCATGCTCCAACCATTAAGGTGGTAGATCTCTCTTACTTCGGACAAGACGGACATGCATAGCAACTCACATGATATTCAACAAAGAATAGTTGATGGCGTCCCCGTAAACATGGTTATCGCACAACAAGCAACTTAATAAGAGATAAAGTGCATAAGTACATATTCAATACCACAATAGTTTTTAAGCTATTTTGTCCCATGAGCTATATATTGCAAAGGTGAATGATGGAATTTTAAAGGTAGCACTCAAGCAATTTACTTTTGGAATGGCGGAGAAATACCATGTAGTAGGTAGGTATAGTGGACACAAATGGCATAGTGGTTGGCTCAAGGATTTTGGATGCATGAGAAGTATTCCCTCTCGATACAAGGTTTAGGCTAGCAAGGTTATTTGAAACAAACACAAGGATGAACAAGTGCAGCAAAACTCACATAAAAGACATATTGTAAACATTATAAGACTCTACACCATCTTCCTTGTTGTTCAAAACTCAATACTAGATATTATCTAGACTCTAGAGAAACCAAACATGCAAACCAAATTAGCAAGCTCTAAATATTTCTTCATTAATGGGTGCAAAGTATATGATGCAAGAGCTTAAACATGAGCACAACAATTGCCAAGTATCAAATTATTCAAGACATTTTAGAATTACTACATGTAGCATTTTCCAATTCCAACCATATAACAAATTAACGAAGAAGAAACTTCGCCATGAATACTATGAGTAAAGCCTAAGGACATACTTGTCCATATGCTACAGCGGAGCGTGTCTCTCTCCCATACAGTGAATGCTAGGATCCATTTTATTCAAACAAAAACAAAAACAAAAACAAACAGACGCTCCAAGCAAAGTACATAAGATGTGGCCGAATAAAAATATAGTTTCAGGGGAGGAACCTGATAATGTTGTCGATGAAGAAGGGGATGCCTTGGGCATCCCCAAGCTTAGACGCTTGAGTCTTCTTAGAATATGCAGGGGTGAACCACCGGGGCATCCCCAAGCTTAGAGCTTTCACTCTCCTTGATCATATTGTATCATACTCCTCTCTTGATCCTTGAAAACTTCCTCCACACCAAACTCGAAACAACTCATTAGAGGGTTAGTGCACAATAAAAATTAACATGTTCAGAGGTGACACAATCATTCTTAACACTTCTGGACATTGCATAAAGCTATTGGACATTAATGGATCAAAGAAATTCATCCAACATAGCAAAAGAGGCAATGCGAAATAAAAAGCGAATCTGTCAAAACAGAACAGATCCGTAAAGATGGATTTTATTAATGCACCGAGACTTGCTCAAATGAAAATGCCCAAATTGAATGAAAGTTGCGTACATATCTGAGGATCACTCACGTAAATTGACATAATTTTCTGAGTTACCTACGAGAGAATTAGATCCAGATTCGTGACGAAGCAAAGAAATCAGTAATGCTGCTAGTAATCCAAATCTAGTATTCACTTTACTATCAAAGACTTTACTTGGCACAACAAAACATAAAACTAAGATAAGGAGAGGTTGCTACAGTAGTAAACAACTTCCAAGACTCAAATTCAAAATAAAAATACTCTAGTAAAAACATGGGTTGTCTCCCATAAGCGCTTTTCTTTAACGCCTTTCAGCTAGGCGCAGAAAGTGTATTTCAAGTATTATCAAGAGATGATGAATCTTCAGCGGGGTTTGGAGTTTTCTCAACCATGCATAGTATATTGGATACATAAGTTTCAGCGTCTCCCTTTTCATTAGTCTTGGGCTTGCTACTCTCATCGAACAAATTTTCAGGAACAAGCCAAGCATAGTTATTTTCTAGTGCATCATTCATAGCTAGGAGTTTACATGGTATTGGTGCTTTGATCTCCCCACCATCATTAATATTATTAGTGTACCTTATTCTATCCATGTCCATTTTTTCAAGGAGACCAACAAAATTAGTATGAGAACCAAGCATATTAAATTTAGCAAAGACCTTTCTAGCCTCTCTTGCTAGACCACCAAATTCTCTAAGAAGGGTTTCTAAAACAAAATCTTTCTTTTCCCCCTCTTCCATATCACCGAGTGTAAGAAACATGTGTTGGATTATAGGATTGAGATTAACAAATTTAGTTTCCAACATGCGAACTAAAGCAGCGGCAGCAATTTCATAAGTAGGAGCAAGTTCTACCAAGTGTCTATCTTCAAAATCTTCAACGGTACTAACATGATTGAAAAATTCTTCTATATTGTTTCTCCCAACTATAGACCCACGTCCTACCGGTATGTCTTTTGTGGTAAAATTAAAAGGAAACATGATGAATCAAGTAAAGCAAATGCGAGTAACTAATTTTTTTGTGTTTTTGATAAAGAGTGCAAGACAGTAAATAAAGTAAAGCTAGCAACTAATTTTTTTGTGTTTTGATATAATGCAGCAAACAAAGTAGTAAATAAAATAAAGCAAGACAAAAACAAAGTAAAGAGATTGGGAAGTGGAGACTCCCCTTGCAGCGTGTCTTGATCTCCCCGGCAACGGCGCCGGAAAAAGAGCTGCCGGCGCAAAGTTGACGTGGGAGTTAGAGATCTCTTGTGGTGTAACTTTTCTTCGGTTCCCGACAACGGCGCCGAAAAAAGAGCTTGATGGCGTGTAACTCACACGTTCGTTGGGAACCCCAAGAGGAAGGTATGATGCGCACAGCAGCAAGTTTTCCCTCGAGAAAGAAACCAAGGTTTATCGAACCGGGAGGAGCCAAGAAGCACGTTGAAGGTTGATGGCGGCGGGATGTAGTGCGGCGCAACACCGGAGATTCCGGCGCCAACGTGGAACCCGCACAACACAACCAAAGTACTTTGCCCCAACGAAACGAGTGAGGTTGTCAATCTCACCGGCTTGCTGTAACAAAGGATTAACCGTATTGTGTGGAAGATGATTGTTTGCAAGAAAACGAGTAAAACAAGTATTGCAAACAGATTTGTATTTCAGTATAAAAGAATGGACCGGGGTCCACAGTTCACTAGAGGTGTTTCTCCCATAAGATAAAAGCATGTTGGGTGAACAAATTACAGTCGGGCAATTGACAAATAGAGAGGGCATAACAATGCACATACATGTCATGATAAATATAGTGAGATTTAATTGGGCATTACGACAAAGTACATAGACCGCCATCCAAGCATGCATCTATGCCTAAAAAGTCCACCTTCAGGGTTATCATCCGAACCCCTTCCGAGTATTAAGTTGCAAAGCAACGGACAATTGCATTAAGTATGGTGCGTAATGTAATCAACAACTACATCCTTAGACATAGCATCAATGTTTTATCCCTAGTGGCAACATACACATCCACAACCTTAGAACTTTATGTCACCGTCCCGGATATCAATGGAGGCATGAACCCACTATCGAGCATAAATACTCCCTCTTGGAGTTAAGAGCAAAAACTTGGCCGAGCCTCTACTAATAACGGAGAGCATGCAAGATCATAAACAACACATAGGTAATAACTTGATAATTAACATAACATAGTATTCTCTATCCATCGGATCCCGACAAACACAACATATAGCATTACGGATAGATGATCTTGATCATGTTAGGCAGCTCACAAGATCCAACAATGAAGCACAATGAGGAGAAGACAACCATCTAGCTACCGCTATGGACCCATAGTCCAGGGTGAACTACTCACTCATCACTCCCGAGGCGACCATGGCGGTGAAGAGTCCTCCGGGAGATGAATCCCCTCTCCGGCAGGGTGCCGGAGGAGATCTCCAGAATCCCCCGAGATGGGATTGGCGGCGGCGGCGTCTCTGGAAGGTTTTCCGTATCGTGGCTCTCGGTACTGGGGGTTTCGCGACGGAGGCTTTAAGTAGGCGGAAGGGCAACGCGGGGGCCACACGAGGGCCCCACACCATAGGTCGGCGCGGCCGTGGCGCCGGGCCGCGCCGCCCTAGTGTGGCGGCGCCTCGTGGCCCCACTTCGACTCCTCTTCGATCTTCCGGAAGCTTCGTGGCAAAATAGGACCCCGAGCGTTGATTTCGTCCAATTCCGAGAATATTTCGTTACTAGGATTTCGAAACCAAAAATAGCGAAAAACAGCAACTAGCTCTTCGGCATCTTGTTAATAGGTTAGTTCCGGAAAATGCACGAATATGACATAAAGTGTGCATAAAACATGTAGATATCATCAATAATGTGGCATGGAACATAAGAAATTATCGATACGTCGGAGACGTATCAATGTCCTTAGTTGCCTAGTGATACGTTGCAAACGTATCTATAATTTTATATGCTTCGTGCTTGTTTTACACCAATATATATATATATTTTGTTTACACTTCGTGACACTTTTATGCATTTTTCGGCACTAACCTATTAACAAGATGTCATAGTGCTAGTTCCCTATTTTCTTCTATTTTATATTTCAAAAAAAATTGTACAGGAAATATTCTCGGAATTGGACGAAAAAAAAGCCAAAGTTCCTATTTTTCCCGGAGTGAAGACGGAGTCCAGAGAAGAGACGGAGGAGGGCCACAGGGTGGCCAGACCATGCCTAGGCGCGGCCTGCCCTGGCCCGCGCCTAGGGGGCAGGCCGCGCCTAGGGGTGGTCTGGGGCCACCAGGCCTCCACCGACCTCGCCTTCCGCCTATATAAAGCTCCCGACGCAAAAACCCTAAACCAATCGGCCTCCATCCACAAAAAGTTCCGTAGCTCCGCCGCCATCGCAGACAAGATCCGGGGGACAGAAGTCTCTGTTCCGGCACCCTGCCGGGACGGGGAATTTCCCCCGGAGCCATCTCCATCGACTCCACCGTCATCTCCATCACCGTTGCTGACTCCCATGATGAGGAGGGATTAGTTCTCTCCTGGGGCTGAGGGCTCTACCAGTAGCTATGTGGTTTATCTTTATCTCCCATGGTGTGATCTCCCATGGGGCAGAGGGCTCTACCAGTAGCTAATTCAAGTGGATTTTACTTACGTGATATCTGGAGACTCCTTATCCCACGTGTGTAATGGTGACGGTGTGTGCACCGTGTGGGTCTCTTAGGCTATATTTCACAGAATACTTTTCACTGAATTATAATTTGAGTTGGATGTCTCTATGAAATTGTGGTGTGTTAGTATCTCCTATGAACGCTCAAAGTGACGGAGTGGGTATTCATTAGTACTTGGGAATACATCTTTAAGGTTTGCTTATGCAGACCTACGCAATGAATTAGTGTTTGTTATCCAACTGGAGAGTAGTTCAGAGTAGCATACTGAAGTTCTTATATTTATATTCCTTTATCATAACATTGTTGAGAGTGACCACTAGTGAAAGTATGATCCCTAGGCCTTGTTTGCAAACATCAAATCAATGTTTATTTACTGTTTTACTGTATGTTTACTTGCTGTCATATTTATTTCAGATTGTTATTACCACTCATATTCATCCATATCACTTGCATTTTACTATCGCTTCACCGAACTAGTGCACCTATACATCTGACAAGTGTATTGGGTGTGTTGGGGACACAAGAGACTTCTTGTATCTTAATTGCAGGGTTGCTTGAGAGGGATATCTTTGACCTCTACCTCCCTGAGTTCGATAAACCTTGGGTGATCCACTTAAGGGAAACCTGCTGTTGCTCTACAAACCTCTGCACTTGGAGGCCCAACACTGTCTACAAGAATAGAAGCGTGCGTAGACATCACCTAGCCATGTGTAAATCTTCGCCCGCACGTTCCTTGAAGCACCTTTTTGGCAGCGCGCAGAGGAATGCTCGAATCGACCATTTTCATTGAGCTAAGCTCTGCACTGTCAAAAAGGTAAGTGGCACCATCTACCTCAGTCACTATAGGATAGCGGGGGCAAGCGGTCTTCCTCGTCTTCTATGAGCTATTCATTGCCTTCTCCTCTCCTCTGATGGCGGTGAGTACTGCGAACCCTAGAGCCAGCAACTGAGATCTTTGAACGCGTGGTAGATCTGAGTAGATGATGCGGTAGATCTATGGTTGCATGGCTCAGATGCATGATGCAGCAATGGATAAAAGATTTTGTGTCCGCATGACAGGTTTTGCTAAGTTATTAGTGTATTTTGATATTATGCTACTCGTTAATGTGTAGTATGTGCTTGTTTAGCTGCTCGAAATTTTGTCGATGTGTACAATAGTAATGTGTAGATGTAAATTATCTATTCCAATATTGTAGATCCGGAAAAATCTTGCTTATGTGTGGTGTGGTAGCTTCTACATTGTCTAGTTCTTGCTAATGTTCTAGTTCTTGTTGTCCTTTCCAATGTTCTAGTTCTAATGGTAACCAATGTAACTCTATACAATAGATGGATTCATCCTGGCCCTACTTGATACCCATGACTTTCCCTTCTTTGTTCCTAAGACCTCGGGCAGGGCGTTCCCGACGCTCATGTATCCGCATGACGCAAAGATGTTGTCGACACCTGGCATGTGTTCAATTGTAGTGGACAAGGATCACAATCTTGCGGCTTTCAAGCTAGCTAGGAAGAGGGCGATCAAGACTTGTAAACACCACAACACATGCAATTTGAAGGGGATGAAGGGAACTATGAAGTGGCCTTCGTTCCTGTCCACCTTTGTCCTCAACAAGATCCATGACATCATCATGAGCGGCGTGAGGAACAAAAAGGGGTTTAAAGAGGTGCACTTGAACAATTACCAAAAAGGTGTTCGAGTTCTATGGCTCGTAGGTGACCTCTCATCAAGTGCGGAAGTGGAGAGTCGGGTGGATCCATGTCTCGAAGATGCGAGACCTCAACGGTGCATAGTGGGATGAGGACACCTCCACCATTAACTTGGAGGATGAGCACTATAGAAGCCATGCCTCGGTACTAACACATGCTTGAGTTCTTAACTCTCGTCACATTTTCCGTGTTGGACCAAAATAAAAATGTGTGCGGGAGTGGTTGTCCGAGTTTTTCTCTAAAGAGGCATTGACCGAGTATATTTAGGGATGAGGCGACGTGCGCAGTCAAAAATTTGCTCCTCTAGCTGGTTTGAGGGTTCGGGTAGGTGCTATCTATTAAAGGATGAAACGGAAATTTTACTCCACTAAGTAATTATAAGGGATCGGTTAGAGTTGCTACAAGGAAGTAAATTACAAGTTCTTTGCTTGTTTTCTTTAGATGAATTGATTGAATACAAATGACTTGCCAACCTTTGAAAATTCTCTATCACAGAGAAGCCCTTACTTGCATTTCTTGGCATGGCATCAACTCAACTGCTTTGCCAAATCGCCTAGCTAGCAGTTCCCCCGACCCACAAGTTCCTATTGATTATCATTTCGTGTAGAGTGACATGGATTTGCATACGGTTTTTTGTCGATGGATCTGCTGGGGATACAGTTGATGATTTGAAGAATGCGTGCTTGAACTAGGGGTTTGTTCGGTTCTAAAATCATGAGAAATGGGACGGGATGGTTCCGCACCTAGCGACCATTCCTGTGTTCGGTTGGCAAAAGAAATAGAACCGATTAGTTCCTAGGAACGGAATATACCCCTAAAATGCGGAATAGACTCATCCGGCCAAATCGATGGAATCTTGGGGAATGGCTCGCTAAGCATTGCTCCACACATGCGAAAAAAGGAAAAATATGACTTGACGCTAATCTCGCTCGACCCTCGGCACGCGTGGAGGCAAGCACGCACGCGCGGCGGCGGCCAAGCACGCGCGGCGGCGTCAATCACGTGCTGATTTTGACGTGTGTTGATTTTGATTTGCACAAAAAAATCATGTTTAGGCCTGTGTTGTTTTTGATTTGGACAAAACATCATGTTTAGGTCATTCGGTTTCGCTGTGCGATTCCAGAACCGAACACAAAATGGAACCATTCCGTTCCTTTTTTTCTGAACCGAACACGGGATCGGAATTCCGTCCCTCCTGGTTCCAGAACCGAAAACACCCTAAGAGGAGCTGCTACGCCACGTGTAATCCATGTCTCGATATGATTCTCGAAACATGCTTTCGCCTTTATACATAATAAAACCATAAGGAAGTGGAACTTGGTTGGGTGAAAGTTTTCTTTTCTTTCCAATCATGGCTAAATGGGAAACCATTTTTTATGGCAAAAAGGGAAACATTGGTTGGGTTTTTTCTTTATAGCAACAAAGAGAGAGTGTCGGGAGTGCCTACTCACCGCTTTAAGCGGGAGCGAGGAACAGCTCCGCTCAAGCGAACCCCATTGGGCCAGGCCCATTTAGTCTGTCTTTATTCTCTCTTAGTCTACATGACAACCCAACCTGAGTCTATTTTGGTTTAAAATCTGAATAAAATAAAAAACAGAACAAAGTTCAAACCGAACAAATTTCAAAATCGAACGATTTTTAAAAGCGAATAATTTTCAAAATTGAACAAATTTCAAGAACAAAATTCAAAATCAAACGATTTTTATAAACGAACAATTTTCAAATTTCAAAAGTTTGAACTAAAAAAATTATAGATGGTCCAAAATCAAAAATTTCATATTTAAAAATGTTCAATGTTTGGAAAAAAAAATGAAACACAATAAATGTTGAAATGGAAACTTCTTCAAAAAAAAAATTGTTCAAAACAAAAAAATGTTCAAATTCAAAAATTGTTCAAATTCAAAAATGTTCAATTTCTTAAAAAAAAGTTCAGAACAATTTGACATGCAAAACCACTGAAAGCCGACATAAAAAACCATCAAAAACCGAGAAAAAACATAGGCAGAAACCTAAACAAAAAACAAACTGCCGTGCTAATGGGCCGGCCCAACCTTCACCTTCCTGAGCGGAGCGCCAGTTGGCTGGGAGCTCCTCGCCACCGATCTGGTCGGTGGCTGTTCGGCACCGCACACCCACCCACGATCCAGGTAATTTAGTGGGCCGCGGCCCATTACGTCAGGTGAGTTTCTTTTTCCTTTTTCTTCTTTCTTTTCTGTTTTTTCTTTTCTGTTTATATTTTCCTTTTTTAAAATCTAACCGTTTTAAAAACTTTTCATAAAATTTGAACAGTTTTCTGAAACCAAAACAGTTTTAAAATTTGAACATTTTTTCGATTTAAATATTTTTCAAAATTTGAACTTTGAATAATTTTTTTAACTCGGATAATTTTCAAAATTGAACGTTTTTAAAATATGAACAAATTTCGAATGAACGCTTTTTCTATTTGAACAATTTTCAAATTTTAAAATTTGAACGGTTTTCGAATTTGAACGGTTTTCAGATTTGAACGGTTTTCAAATTTGAACATTTTTTAATTTAAACATTTTATCAATTTGAACAATTTTTAAAAATAAAAATTTTCGAATCTAAAAAAATACAAACAAA
Source organism: Lolium rigidum (assembly GCF_022539505.1). Lineage (NCBI taxonomy): Eukaryota > Viridiplantae > Streptophyta > Magnoliopsida > Poales > Poaceae > Lolium > Lolium rigidum. The sequence continues at coordinate 279,002,384 of NC_061509.1, forward strand.
ACCGAAACCAGAAAAAAGAAAAAAAGAAAAGAAAACAGAAAAAAGAAACCAGAAAAGAAAAAAGAAAAAAGAAAAAAAAAGAAAAAACGAACTGTTACAGGCCAAATAGCCACAAATGGGCCTGGCCCATACCCGACCAGGGGGTGTGCGGTGGCCGGTAAACACCGACCTGGTCGGTGTATAGGTTTTGCCCAGTTGGCTCCCGCAATAAGCGGTGAATAGGAATCGCGGAGAGGGTCCCAGAAGCCGGTTCGAGTGTCTAGTCCAGCCCAATCAGCCCATAAGGCTAATGTGGAAAGAGAGGCCCAAGACTGGCGCCAGCTCATGTAACGTTACAGAGAGCGATATGTACCCTTGAAAAAAAAATATACAGAGAGCGATATGTTGCAAAAATCATGACGAACTCTGCAGTCGTTTCCCAAGAATCCGTGATCATTGCGGTCCAAAACAACCCGGTGAGTCCAACCCATATTTGAGGGACAGTACACCCACCACACAAACTCAAGAAGAGCACACCCTTGAGCTTTGTGATGGTACATCTCCAGAGACAGCGGAGAGAACCTCTGTTTTCTTCCCCTCTTCTGCTCCATTCTCATTTCAAGTCCGTTAGAAGGGGCGTTGATTTTTTGTTGTAATTGCACCGCCAACATTTTTCCTCTCATAAGCTATTTAGTACTAGCGTATAAAAAAATAAAGAATCGACCCGCAAAAAAAATAAAGAATCGACCGCAGCAACGAAGGCATGCATGTCACGGTACCCTAGTAAGCTGCAGTTCCCCTTGCCCGTTGGTCGAGCTGGGCTACGTTAATAGGTCAGCTGACGGCGTACGGGTGTAGCTGAAACGAGAGCCAGTCTTAGTGATTGATGAGATAACCGTAGTACTGTCTACCGTACACTAGTGTACAGCGACATGGATTTGCATACGGTTTCCTGCAGCGTATATTGACAACTGCTCCGACCCGATGGCGACCACTCTTGTCGATCGATCTGCTGGGGTATACGTACGCATACCGTATCTAGGCGCGGCTGTACTGTACGTTGCTGCTGATGATTGAATTGAATTGAAGAGCGCGTACGTACGTACAATTCAAAATCGATCCATGGCTCGATCGATGGGCTGCCTGCCTGCCTGCTGTAACTTGTGAGGGCCGGCTTGGTAGAGCTAGCTTTAATTTGCAGCTGAGCCTGAGCTTGTACCGACAGTATTTGCTTGTCGATCGATCGCTGGGGGCACACGTGTGATGCAATATAATTTTCAGCGAAGAAAGCCACTTATCATGGTCCCTGAACTTCTAGGGAAGTTTATTTTTCATTCTAAAAATAATATTTAGTTTAGAACGGACCTTGAACTCTCGGAAAAATTCACTTTTCATCCCTTGTTGATTGAGTTGGGAAAATTGCGAACAAGGAAAAGAAAATGGTAAACCAACCAAATTAGTTTTGAACTAGACCAAGCCCTATCTAGCTAAGATGTCGAACCGAATATATATTAATGCAAATTTGAAAACATGCATATCCCTGAACAAGTCTTTGTCCCAATATCTCTCTCTCCCAATTCACTTGAAGCCCACTTGCTTTGCATATCAGCATCGTCCTGCCTTTTTGCCCTTGTAGTGTTGCCATGAGTTTTTACCACCCGTGGTAGTTGTTTGTCTAGCTCAACCGGGTTAAAGGACCGTGAATGATTCTAAGCAGTGGTGGAGCTTGGAAAAAAATCAAGGGTGGGCCAGGCTACAAGAAAATGCAAAACATTGTTCCAAACCATACCACTTCACTTGTCTGCTCTCTTTTCCTTCTCAAGGCAGAGGCAATCTCAAAATTGATTAGAAACATCATAATTCAGTGAATAATAAACAATATAGATGATGTAAATTGTAATTACAAATTTGGGGAAAGAAATAATATTACCAACGTAAGTAGCCGAGTAGACAGGAGAGTTGAAGATGAGAAGGGGATCGATTCGGTCCGGTCTCAGCAGTCCTGGGTAGCAGCGTCAGTTGACGACTACTAGAGCTCCTTCTGCCCCGTTCCCATGCCCATGCATGCGGCTACCATCTACTAGAGATCCTCCAGCCATTTGTTTGTTTCTGCGGCTGTGGCCTAAGGGCCTGCGGCTGTGGCCTACGGGCCTGCGATTGTGCGGTGATCCCCTGACTGCCGACTGCGTGATGTTTCTGTGCATCCTTGTTCCACTACTTCCATCTATTCTCCCTTATATTTATGTCCGAAGTGCTAAAACTACCGAGGCGCCACACAACCATGGTTTTGTGTAAGAGAGTTGAGAGGATGAACAAGCCTAAGAGGCAGCATATAGAGAGGGGCATTGCGTCCTAGTGGGATGGGCCTTAGTGGGATGGGCCTCAGATGAATAAGGATTGATAACTTTTTTGCAAAAATCCTGGGTGGGCCATGCCCCAAGAAAGCTTCGCCAATGATTCTGAGATTTCAAGGTTCATTTTGGACCAAATAGAAGTTCTAGGACCAAAAGTGAACTTTTAGTACTATAATTTAAGAACCATACCAAAAGTGGACTTTCTTCTTTTTCGGTCTCACCCTAGTTGGGCTGAAACTTTTGGTGCACACAAAGATGTGGAACTTGGTTGTTCCCTTCTTTCAATCATCATCATGGCCAAAAAGGGTAACCATGAGGGTAAAATGGGAAACCTTGGTGTGTTTCTTTTAGCAACATAAGTGAAACCTTTGGTGGAGACTGGAAGTCCGCAAAAGACAGTGTCACAGAAGCCTGTCGAGTGTTTGGTCCAGCCCAATCAGCCCATAAGCCCAATGTAGAAAGAGAGCCCAATCACAAAACATGTGGCAAAACTGATTGTAAACGGTGTTTTAATGCTTGAAAATAAGGTCTAGGGTCATACTTTCACTAGTGGACACTCTCAACAATGATATTATAATTGAATGCATAAATATTATCTCTTCACTACGCTACTCTGAACCACTCTCCGGTTGGATAACAAACAAAAATTCACCGCGTAGGGCTGCATAAGCACCCCTTAAATTTCGCGTTCCCAATCTATGGATGCCCCACACTGTCAGTTTGAGCATACAAAGATGATACTAACAAGACACCACAATTCATAAGTATTGAGACACACGGTATGCACACGCCACCTTCACACCATAGGACAAGGTGTCCCCGGAGATCACATCATAAAACCACTTGAGTAGCATAATAGTTGAAGAATAAAATCTACTTATTCAACTAGATTACAAAGCTCACGATCACATAAAGATCACACCATGGGAGAGAGAGATAGACCACATAGCTACCGGTAAATCCCTCAGCTTTGGGGGAGAACTACTCCCTCCTCATCATGGGAGGCAACAACAACGATGAAGATGACGGTGGAGTCGATGGACATGGCTGCGGGGAATACCCCGTCCCGGCAGGGTGCCAGAACAGAGAGTCCTATCTCCCGAAACTTGTCTGCGGCGGCGGAGCTATGGAACTTTTTGTGGACGAAGGCTGGATTATTTAGGGTTTTCGCATCGGGATGCATCTTATAGGCGGAAAGGCAAGGTTGGTGGGCGCCAGGGGCCCCCACACCACCCCTAGGCGGGGCCAGGGCCTGGGCCGCGCTAAGGGTAGGTGTGGCCGCCTCCTGGCCCCCCTTCGTCTGCCCTCTGGACTCCGTCTTCGTTACAGTAAATAGGAACTTCAGCTTTTGTTTCGTCCAATTTCGAGAATATTTCCTGTACAACTTTTCTGAAATACAAAACAGCAGAAAACAGGAAACTATCACTGTGGCATCTTGTCAATAGGTTAGTTCCGAAAAATGCATAAAAGTGCAACGAAGTGTAAACAAAACATATAGGAATTGGTGTAAAACAAGCATGGAGCATAAAAAAATTATAGATACGTTTGCGACGTATCATGTAGCCGGTGGCATTCGGCCACCACGCTGCTCCTGCTCGACCTCCGTGATGTCCCGCGACTCGCCGTCGCGCTGGAGGCCGACGTCGCGACGCAGCACGGTCTGGAGGTTGTCGGGAGGCGCCGATGACTGGCCTCTCTCGAGGTCGCCCTGTGATCGTCGCACGTAATCCAGGAGGTCATCTAGGTCCTTGCTCGGCAACGAGAAGCCAGCGCCGGACTGACGTCCGCTCTCCTGCCTAGGCGCCTCCACGCTATGTCGGATGTGGCGACGTGCAGCTCGTCGCTGCCGATGGAGCCGGAGGCTGCGCCTGCAGAGCCAGACGCCGAGGACCATACCGGCGATCATGCCTGCGTCAAGGGTGTGGCCGTGGCTATGGCCGTGCATCATGGCGGGCACTTGCTGCAGGGCCGGTCCATAGATTTCGGGGGCCCTAGGGCGAAACGACACCAAGAACGCCTTTTCATAGTGGCTAAGCTTATCTAGGGTAGGGGGCCATGGCCCCCCTACTCTGAAAAATTCCTTAAAGATATTCATTTATGTTTAATTTATATATCTTACTTAAAGTTTAAGCATGATTAGTTTTCTAGGCCTCTTAACAATCTCACTTAAGCTTCACCACTTGGTCACACACAAAAGAACTAAAAGAAATAATTATTCAGCAAGCGAAATATTAGGATAATACAATAACAAATTAAATAATATTTACATTTAAAAGATCCATGGTCTTAAGAATATTGTTGAAGATGTTTGAAACTATTTATTTCTATTGATCGCACGAACTATATACCATGATTATTATTTCTACCAATAACTACTTGTGTACATGTGTATTGTTTGCGAGAAATAGAAATAATCAGAGAAAAAATTATGAGGACCAGTGTTGGTCTGCACATTAGAGGAGTCGAAGTATAGGCACGTTAAGCTACAACTTCAACCTTATATATTTTCTAGAATTATTTCAAACTCTGTACAAACAAATCTTGGACTAAAGCCCTAACTTTTGAGGGTCCGGGGCGAACGCCCCTCTGCCCTGTCCTATGGGCCGGCCCCTGACTCCATATACGCTGCAAAACAAATCATGACAAACTCTCCCGTCGTTTCCTAACGCTCGCACAGAGAAATCCCCTCGATTTCTAGAGAGAGTAGTACGACGTACGAAGTAGTAATACGCTCTAGATATCTATACCTACTAATAAAGGAAGTAAGGTTTCTCCCCAAATTTTTCGTCCGTTTTTTAACTACCCCTGCTTTTCAATTGAAATTACGGGTTCTGCCACCGCCTAAATGAGATAACGATTCGCTTGCGTTGCTGGGAGATCGATAGCTTCGTGCGTGTGGGCTTTATTCAATCGTCTGGGCCGGACCGTGTATAAAACGGTCGAACAAGCCATCGACATGCGCGACCTGCGCCTTGAGAAACCTTCGATCGCTTCGCTCGCGTGTCGCTTAAATCCCGGTGACAAGAAAGGATATGAGATCTCAAAGGATATAGATTAGTCCCACCTGGCTTCATTATATGGAGTCGTCGCCGGCCGCCGAAACGGACCAAGACCGTGTCCGGCGAGCGCAGTAGGAGCCAGGTAATTATGGGACGCGACCAGGTTTAGGTGAATCGCAAAAAAAAAAAAAAAAAAAAAAAAAAGACCAGGTTTAGGTGTCGCTGTTGCATAGCAGAATTCGAGGGCACATCCATATGCTGAAGGGTCTAGCCAAACCGGCTAGCAGCAGCAACAGGCCCGGTTGCGCCTGGCTGAAGTCGTGTGGGGTCTTTGGTGAGGAAAACGTTTAAACGCTGCCAAAAGAACTGTGTCAACAGCTGAATGTGATTGGTGACATAAACAGTCCACTTCATTTTTTTATAAACAGTACCAACATGCAATCCTGTACGTCTATTTTCCACATTTTTAAGGCAAAATACGGCCATATGTGGCCTACACAAAAAGGAAAAAATGGAAATTTGTACTTCTTTCAACATACAAATCCAATCGTTATGTTAGTGTTATTTGGATATTTTATCATTTTCATGTAGGCCACATACCATTATATTTTCCGCGAAAACTTACACAAGTAAGTATCCAGATAATAAGTACAATTATATATCAATTTTTTTGAATCTCTTAAATAGCATTTTTTTAAATCTTTGAATAAGTGGGTGTGCCTACACACATGGTCCATTAGGTATTTCCGTGGTAAGAAAAGCCTAAATTATGTGCACAAATTAGTTAGTACCGGCTAGACCTAAATGAAAATGTGGTTCAACTTAGATTTCTTGCTGTCATATTTTCTTCATAGCGCCTACCATCCTCGCAGCGGACGAGGAGACAATCCGGAAGGATGAGCAGTGCCGTCATAATCAATCACTTTATATGATCTCTTGGCTTTGATCTCTTAATTTTTCCCGTAAAATTAATTGTTGCTATTTTCTTGTCACTGGGATGGATGTGTCGAAGGATAAGACGGTCTTGAGCTTTTTGCGCACAAAATTTTCAATTATATTTTGGTCTAAATTATGTTTGTGTCAAGAATGCTTTGTCTCAATAAATATCAACCCGTATCAACGCACTTCATATTTTATATTACCTCTATCCATAAAATGATATTAGAGATTTATCTAAATTTAGATGTAAACAAATCTCCGACTTATTTCTGCCTTCAAAAATTTAAATTCTAAATATCCGTCCTAGCTAATCTCAATTTCTACACAACCCCTGGTCACATGTGATGTTTATTTTGGTGCTCATGGTGTGCCAGGCGATTTTTCCAACGTGAATGACTGGTTTCATGTTTTCTAAATAATTATTATGTCGAATTATTATCATCTTCATGTGCAAGGCCAACGAAACGTGTACCCAGATCTGAAAGGTATCATTCTACCCCTGGTTTTCCGTGAAACCATGTGTAGATCTCTTTCATATAAAACAATTTGAAGTTCTTAGTCTGGATTGCTAATTTTATTCACATGGCCATCATTTCGACCCCTTCCATGGAACTGCATTTTAGAAAATGTGGGGGAAAGATAGGAGCCAGCTATTTACTGTTGCCTGATCACTATTTTGACTTCTTGCCATTTTTAACTTTAAGAGACGAATTTTTTATATGCATGTACGTAAAACTAAATTTCTCTGTCCGTTGCAACGCACGGGTATTTGTGCTAGTCGTTGCTCAAATAGGAAGAAGAAACGGAAAACCGTTCCGCGAGACTGAAACCACGATCAGGCCCTGTATAACAAACTCGTTCGACAGGAATCCGGTACTGGAGCCGAAATACGTGTTGGGTCTCAGGTTTAACCAAACCCGAAATACTGTAGCGTTCCAAACGTACGCACGTGTGTGCTATTTTTCATACCAAAATTTTAAATTATGTATTTAGGCAAAAAAATGACAAATTTCATATGAACAATATGAAGGAAACTCACCTCTCCCGAAATTTATGTAACTTAGGAGCCGGGCAACGGTGTAACTTACTGCCATAATAAGTTTAATCGGATTTCGCAGTACCTATGTTTTGAAAATGCGTCTTATAGTGGACCTTCCTTTTCTCCCCGTCAGTGATCATTGCAGTTCAAAATAGCTCAGTGAGCCAACTTGGACTGTCGCAAAGCTTGCAGTTTTGGGCGAACCCATATTTGCCGCCCGCATGCATGCGGGAATACGTCCCGCACGTACGGGCGGGGGGGGGGGGCACTTGGGCCGTTGACATTAACGCAGTGTTGTGGTCTTTTCAGGTTTTGTGATGCTTCCTTGTTCTGGGTTCTCATTATTACCTGGGTTCTTTGTTGGCTTCGACTCGGCGGTTTTTTTTACGGTTTTTGAGTTTTACTTTTTGTTTATTTTTGTTTTTGATTGAAAATTTTGAGCATTTTTAAAATATGAACAATTTCTAAATATGAATATTTTTAATTTCAACAATTTTCAAATTCTAGATATTTTCAAATTTTGAACCTTTTTCAAAATCAAACAATTTTTAGTTGAAAAAAATTTTAAGATCGATTTTTTTAATTTGAAATAATTTTTACAATTGAATAATTTTTGTTTAAACAATTTTCAAATTTGAACTTTTCAAATCAGATATTAGAAGCAGCGGTGGGGCTTCAAGAGGGTGCAGATTTGTTTCTTTTTGGGTAGAACATGAGTTTCACTTATTTCATTAGTCCTATATTTACTTTTTTAGAACGAACACTTGATATATTTCCGAGCATTACACGAAACAGTGCATTTGAAAGCTATAAAATTAAATAAATATATGATTGTTTTTACTAGTTATTGAATTTAAACAAATAAAAAATCCCCATCATATAAGTCGGGATCCCCAAATCCTGGAGATGGGGCAGGCTTTGGTGCAACGGGCCAACGGCCACTGCAGTTGTGCTCCTTTCCCTGGCTTGTTTTCTTCTCCTGTTGCAGCCAGCCGCAGCCCGCAGGGCAAACCGGCAAAGGCAGGCTGCTTTTCTACTCCCTATACCGATTCCAGCACTGGAGGAGTACCCGCTGACCGCATGATTCACGAGAGCTGAGCTGATGGAACACAGGAACGCAACGGTGTTGAAATCAAGCGCATGCATGCCAGGTTGAGGTAATGAGGTTGAGCATGCATGCGATGCGACGGTACATCCACCACAAAAACTGAAGAACAGCACGGCCTTGAGCTAGCAGAATCTCTGTTTTGTTTGCCTCTTCTGGTCGATTCTTCGCGTCCAGTCCAAGACCAGAACTAGCAGAGCACCAAAGGAAAGCTGCGTGCATACTGTACGTCCATCTGATCTGTGTATCGACAAATGCTTTCTTGGTATTTTCTGATGTATTTTTTGAAAAAAATAACCCAAGATCGCCTCCAATGTGCACTCCAGCCCAATCAACCCGTGACAAAAGTCGAGTCCAAATTTCAAGGCCCACGGCCAGAGAGAGGTCATGTGCCGACTGAAACTTGTTCTGCCAACTGAAACCACTCGACGAGCCATGTAATCTTGGATTCTTGGCACAATCTCGTTAGTTGAAAAGAACCTCTCTTGCCATGATGATTGCACAGTTCAAACGAAACGAGTTCAACCCATCCCGTAGGGAAAAGAGTAGGCGCCAAAAGGTAGTCTTTGCAGGCAGGCAGCTCGCTGCAATCCAAGCCTGCAACTGCAAGTTTGTACTCCTTTCCCTCTCTTGTTTTCTTCTCCTTTTGCTGCTGCAGCTGCAGGGCAAAGGCAATGACACTTTCTCCTCCCATGATCACATCCCATCCCTCTCTCTTGGAGTGCAGCACTCGAGTCTCCGTACGGGCAACAGGCCATCCCCATGATCCTCAGCACAGAAAATGAGCTGATGGAACACAACACTGGCAGTACCACAACAATGTCGTCATCAAACACCAATACGATCATGTATGCGACGCCAAGAAACAAATTCTGTCTCCGGCACCAAACATCGTGCCAACTCCCACTCCCAGTGCTGCCATGAAGAACAGGTACGCCTTGTGGCGGTACATCTGCACACACAGCAGCATCTCTCTTTTCTTTCCCTCTTGTGCTCGATTCTCATCTTCCAGTCCAAGCCCACAAGTAGCTGCTTTCGTCTGGTTCAATACCAACACACCGTACCTGTGTGCCTACTCTGAGAAGTTGCAATATTATAAGGCTTTTTGGACGATTGGGTCTATAGATAACATGTAAAATCGTGAGAGGCAGACCATAAAATTTTGATAGCTAAGTTACCGAGTGTAGGTATTTATAGATTTGTTCACTCAAAAAAATGGTGAGCATAATCTGAATTTTAACCTCACACTGAAGCATAATCAAATAAAAACTACAACCTAGTTTGCAATATAAAATTAATTCAATGTACCTATATTATATCATTGCATGCCAAAAGGCACATCTAGTCAACGCATCATTCTCTATATTCTCCCACAAATTAAAAATAATTAAAGATGTCTCATGCACAAGGGATGTTTTATATGGGATGATATTTACGGTTACTCTATGTAACCATGTTAATTCTAATTGCATAATACAAGTTTTATAGAACCATAATTTTTTTTAAATCATATTAGATGTTGCCCTCGCACTTGCGAGTGCCACCGTACAAGTTAGCGTCCCGACTATCATAAAAGCATCTCCACCGGCGCTCAAAATAGCGCTCCCAATAGCTCTATTGAGATTCTAGTGAGGGAAAACGTCCGTACCGGCGCTCTCCAAAAGGCGCTGGCATATTCTGGAACCCCATAAAAGCGTCGGCGCGTCCGAAAGGATCCCTATGCCAAGGGCTTCGATTGGAGGCGCCGACACCAAATTTCTGCTCAAAAGATGCTAATTAACCGGCCCCTCATGCAGTGACAACCCCTCTAAAGATTCTCCTCTCTTCTACTTTTTTTTACTTTTTCTGTCCCCGCCTACTTTCCTTTAAGTGCATGCATGTATTATTAGAGTTGTGCTATGGGGGTCACTGGTGTCTTCCCCATAGCACATACACTGCTGCCAGCGCACCCCATATGTGCACTGCTGCCGGCCATTTTATAGGGCTCGCCGGTGGAGATGCTCTAAGGAACATGTTGGCGTCCCAATTTTTGCAATCTCGACACCAAATCATGGACATGGGCCAGGACCTACGTGCCCAGTTCATCGAGATCTCAAAATTCATCGGCATCGCTGGTAAACCATCATGAACCAGAGTACCATCCATGATCCATCACAGGAAGTTCAGAGCATCACAACCTTCAGCAGATCAGCTTTGTGCTGGTGCATCCGCAAAGACAGCGGAGAGAATCTCTCTTACTTTCTTCCTCTTTTGCTCGATTCTAATTTTCCAGTCCAAGGCCGCCACAAGCAGCAGCTCGCTAGCACCAGACAACAAACGCAAACTGTTTTCGTCTTGTCCACTACCAACACAACTCACCGCACCTGCGTGCATTACTCTGATGAGAAGTTGCAGTACTACGCGTGCCTGTGTACTAATACTACCACATGATCTCGTTTTCTTTTCTGAAAAAAAAAACAGTAACGAAACATGATGGCGATTCAAGTCTCGCAAACTTGAGACCAAAATCGCGGACAGACGATCAGGATGCCTGTTCATGGAGATCCTCGGCTCCAATTGTACACCATCATGATTCATGAAACAGAGTACCATCCATCACAATAACTTGAGAACAGCTACTGTCGTCTAGCTTTGTCCCAACACTTTGCCACGCTGTTCTCCCTCCCCAAAAACCATTACAGCAGGCAGTAAAATCCAGCATTTAAGGATCATCATAGATCACAGTACCAAAACGCAGTACGCAGGCAGGTGTGTCTCAAGATCGAACATTTACCAAGTTTCAGCAATCAAGCTTTCAGCAATGCTGTCTGTCCGATCCTATCTGTCATTCTGTCCCAGTTGTTCGCCAATTCCTATCAGTATGTATCTGTCTGTCCGACTCACTCCGGCCGATCGTCCGGTGGTCCGGTCACCGGTCACATGACGGCGCAGGCGTTGGGATTCTCGTCGCTGAGGAGGAATTGGGTGGCCTGCAGAGCCTGGCTGTCGTCGTACGCCGTCTACCACAGCGCCAGCTCCGCCGCCTCCTTGGATTGCTTGCCGTGGTGCTGCAGGCAGCCTCCCTCCGGCGTGGTGGTCTCTCGATCGCATGGCATCCGTCTTGGTCGCAAGCAGGCAGCTCGCTGCACTCCAAGTCTGCAACTGCAGTTTTTACTCCTTTCCCTCTCTTGTTTTCTTCTCCTTTTGCAGTCTCGGGCCGCATGGGCAAAAGGTAGCCTGCTTTCTCCTATGAAGCGCGGATACTTTGCTTTTCTGCCGTACCGGTATCGGATACTGCTCGGATACAGGATACTGCCCGGATACTTCCCGATACGTATCCCGTACGTATCTGCTAATTTTTGAATTAAAGAAAAATAAAAAAATTACGGATACATGAGGGATACCCAAGGGATACTTGAGCGATACTCGAGGGGTACATAAGCCAGCCCACCGTCCACTCATCTTCTACCGCTGACCCTTCCACTTCACCCCATCCCCATCGAACGATTGATTTTGATCCCTGAATTCATTCCTTCTCCATTCAGATATATAAGCAATGACTAGTGCTAGTACATCCCATTAAATAGATCTTCAGTTGGGAGCTCGAGCTAGAGCATGTGCAACGGTAACAACTACAGGAAATGCATCCCAACTACTAGCTATTGATTCATGTGATTTCTAGAGATGAATTTTACTTCTTTAATTATTAAAATATCTATGTTGGATGTGGAGGAAAACATCCACGTCCATGTTAATCCTGTGAGGAATATTTAATTTATTTATGTTTTTAAATATTTACATATATATATGAACGTATCCCGTATCTGTGTTTTTGAAAAATTGCAGTATCACGGTATCCCCGTATCGCGTATCGGATACGTATCCAAGTATCCGTGCTTCATAGGCTTTCTCTACTCTCTCTCTCTCTCTCTGACCCCGGTACTACCAGCACTCGAGTCAGCGATCCACATGATCCGCAGCACATAGATGAGCTGCAACAATCTCGAGATGTCAAGAAACAGTTTCTGTCTCCGGTACCAAACGTCATGACGGTAACTCACAGTGCTGCCATGCACCCACGACAAGAACTGAAGAACAGGTACGCCGTCGCAGCCTTGCGGACAGCAGCAGAATCTCCCTTTTCTTTCCCTCTTCTGCTCCAATCTCATTTTCCAGTCCAAGCCCACAAGAACCCACGGCGCCTCTGTGCCTAGTCTGAGAAGTTGCAATACCAGACCTGTGTGCCAACACATGTTTTCCTTCTCTTTTCCGAAAATACATTATTTACCAATAGGAAACATGCCGGCGTTTGAAATCTCGCAATCTTGAGACCAAAATCAAGGACATATCATCCGGAGTTAACACATTTTTTTCAATAAAGGAAAAAATATATTAATAAATAAATATCAATTACACCTAGCCTCTATATCAATATATTGTTAGAAACTAGTCAAGACATTAAGAATGCATACGGCCAAAAATGAAAAAAAAAAAAGACCCCGCCACAATGATCAACCACTAGCAGCAGCTGGACCGAAACCACCACCAAATAGAACACCCTGAGTACAAAAGCGGCTATGGAAAAGTGATGCCTCTAAGAAGGTAATTAACATTGCAGCAACGCCGTCGTCGCCCAATCAAAGGTTGCAGGTTTTCTCCTTGGAGGGAATGCAAACAAAGCTTTCAACAAGGATGACTTTGCCGGGTACAGCCAACCCTGGACATCGAGACTTGGTAACCGAAGGGCATGCACAAAACTGATGTCCCCAAGTGCTACTACTCCCACGCACCGATGTCACGGTTGCAAAGCATCAATCACCAAGATCACATCATCCTCTCAAGACTCCGCATCCGCAAATACGTTATGTTCTTTCCAATCATAGTGGTCTTGACATTCCCCACCTCTGCTAACAATCACATATATCGACATGTCCCGTCGTGTTTACGAGAAACAATGCTTCACGTGAACATCCCCTCGAATCCCCATAGGCTGAAATTAGCGGGCGTGCATGACTAGGTCTCATCCACCAGCCGTCCGTGATCATCCTAGCCAATCCGTGAAAATTATCGGTGCGGTAATCCAGAACTCGTCGACGGCCAGATCTTGGATGATCGATAGCATGCAGATTGGAAGAATTGGTCGGACGGAGATCACTAGGATAACCATCAAACACCTTTATTTAAGCAACATAAACAACATGAGTTATGAACGAAGCACACAGATCCCCGCCATCGTTGCAATTCATCGGCACCTGCCCAGCGCCATGGTCGCCACCCATGCAGCTGACAAAAATCCCCAGGACCGCTACCTCGACTCCCTTACTCCGACGCCATTGTCGTGCCGCCTGATCCGGAGGGCTCTCTTCACCAGCACCGCACTAGAAGACAACCCCGCCTCCGCCGTTGGCCGGGTGACCTTTGCCCGTCGGCATCCCCTAGCGACAGCGGAGGTGACGACGGTGGAGGTTGCGGGACCGGCGACTAGGGTTTACGCCTGAGCCGCCCCTAGAGAGCAACGCGGCAGCGATAAGTGGTTTATCACCCCGAGTGTGTGAGTCAATACATGCGTGCCAGTTCACTGAGATCTCAAAATTCAACGGCACCAACAATAGACCATCCATGATCCAACAAGAGTTCAAGAACATCACAACCATCAGCAGATCAGCTTTGCGCTGGTACATCTGCAAAGACAGCGGAGAGAATCTCTGTTACTTTCCTCTTTTGCTCCATTCTCATTTTCCAGTCCAAGGCCACAAGCAGCAGCTAGCACCAGACACCAAAGGCAAGCAACTGCAGTTCATAGAGATCCTCAGCTCCATTTGCAAATCATAACGATCCAGGAAACACAGTATCATCCATCACAATAACTTGTCACATTCTAGCTTGTCCCAGCACTGTGCCATGCACTTCTCCCTCCCCAAAAACCATTACAGCAGCCAGTAAACTTCAGTAACAAACCATCCTACTAAGATCACAGAACCAGCGCCCACCACGCAGGCAGGTGTCTCAAGATCAAACCTGCATCAAGTTTCTGCCCCCAAAAAAACTACAGTTTCAGCAATCAAGCTTTGAACATTGCTGCCTGTCCGAGCCTATCTATCCCAGTTGCTCACCAATTCCTATCTATGTATCTGTTCCGACTCACTCCGGCCGATCGTCCGGCCGCCGGACGGTCACATGACGGCGCATGCGTTGGGGTTCTCGTCGCTGAGCAGGAACTGGGTGGCCTGCAGCGCCTGGCTGTCGTAGTAGGCCGTCTTCCACAGCGCCAGCTCCGCCGCCATGGCCTTCTCCGCCGCCTCCTTGGATTGCTTCCCGTCCTTGCACTCGCCCTGCTGCTTGCCGCCGTCCTTGTTGCCGCCCTCCCCCTGCTGCTGCTGCTGCTTGCCGTCCTTGTCCTTGTCCTTGCCGGCCGGCACCACGTCCACGGGCCGCTTCAGCTTCTCGCGCAGCTTCTCCGGCAGGCACTTGGCGTCCATCGTGCCGATCACCGTCACCTGGTTCTTGGGAAAATCCATGCGCACCTGCTCCACGCCTGCGTTCACAGATACAAATGATCACGTACGGACAACGTTGTCGTGCTCGGCGGCGATGTGATGGAGGAATTCGATCGAGCAACTGGCGCTCATGTATGTATACACAAGTAGAAACAGACAGACAATCACGGACGGTAAAGCTTTGATGTGAATGCGCATGGGTGGATTGAGATTTGGGTCGAACACATGGCATGCATGCAGGATTGGGCAAGTAAGGTAGACCACCGTCGATGATTAGAATGGGAATCACCTGGCGCGCATGCAGGATGGGGCATGTAAGGGGAGTGACTGACTAGCTGCGTACCTTTGATCTTGAACAGCTTGCTCCGGATTCGGTGCATGCAGCCGTCGCAGTGCAGGCCGACGGAGCCGATCTTGAGCACCACCGTCACGATCACCGGCTGCGCGTCACATCAAGCAGAGCAATCTCGTCAGTGAACGCGTTGGAAAAGAGGCAGATTTAAGAGACGAGTACGTGCTGTGTGCGAGTCTCCGAAGAATGAAACGATCGACCAGAGCATTACAGTAGAAACAAGGAATCAACAACAGAGGAGATGGAGATGGGATTCAGGAACGCACCACGGCTGGCTTCTTGTTGTCCTTGCCGCCCTTCCCCTTGCCGCCGCACTTGTCGTCCAGGTCCTTGCCGTCCTTGTCGAGCTCCTTCCCCTCGTCGTCCTTCTTCTCCGGCTTTCCCTCTCCGTCGTTTCCCTTCTGGTCGCCGCCGCCGCCCTTGTTACTGTTGTTGTTGCTGCCGACGAGGTCGACCTTCTTCCTTGTCTTGTTGGCGACGCGGTCCCGCAGCTTCTTGGCGTCGAAGCGGCCGACGACGGTCATGGATCCCTTGTCCACTTCCATCGCCACGCCCTCCACGCCTGCAAAAAATCGACGCCGGGCCGATCGTCGCGTCAGAACGCCACGCCAGCAGAACGATAAGGAACGACGCGGCGGGAAATAAGAGCAGAGGATGCGCACGCCGGTGGCGCGCGCGCGCGGTAGAGAGGGGGCCGTCCGGTGGGGTACCTGCGTAGCGTCGGACGGAGGCGCGGATGCGGCGCGCGCAGCCGTTGCAGTGCATGTCGACCTTGAGCACCGCGGTGACGACGGGCAGCGGCGGCGGCGGCTTCTTCTCCTTGTCCTTGCCCTTGTCGTCCTTGCAGCCGCCGCCGGCGCCCTTGTCCTTGTCCTTGTCGTCCGCCCCGGCCGTCTTGTCCTTGTCCTTGTCCTTCCCGTCGCAGCCGGAGGCGGCGTCGTCGCCCTTCTCCGCGTCGGCGCAGGCCTTCTCGTCGCGCTCCTCCGCCGCGTGCTCCTGCTGCTGCTGGCCGCCGCCGGAGCCGCACCCTCCTCCGCCGCCGCCGCCGGAGCGCTTCTTCTTCTGCAGATTAGACGAAACAACAGATGAGTACGAAATTTACGATTGTTAGCGCCTTGAGAAGGAGGAAGGATGTGACAGGAGACGGTGGTGGTCGCCGTTTACCTTGCCCATGGCCGCCGCGCGCGTCTCCTCCGGGTTGTCCTTCCTCCTGGCTCTCCGGTGTGCGGCGGGAAGGGAGGGACGGCGGCGGGCGCGGTGGGGTTTTAGGTAGGGAGGGAGAAGCAGAGCAAAGGCAAGGGTGATATGGTGTGCAGAGTGCAATGGTACGACCGACCAGAGGCAGAGCAGCCGCCCGGCTCGTGCTGGCTGGCCGTGCCTTCCGGCCAGCTGCGTGTCTCTGGACGTGGGCCCACCGAATCGGGCGCAGCTCCTCCTAGCGGGCCCACCGTCCGGAAGGCCAGGAGACGGGTGCGCGCCGCAGGAGAGAGAAGCCGTGCTCGTACCAGTGGCGGCGTCGGCGTGGGTGTGTGTTCTTGTTCGCAGCTGCCTGTGCGGGTGTTGCAATTACTGGGTGTGCTCGTACTGAGAGTCCGTGTACGCTGCGGTAAGGATCTACGTGGTACGTCTACACTACAAATCTTATGTTATCTTTTGCTATTTTTAACTAGTTCATCTTATTTGCGATCCATGAATTGTAAACTCTATAACTCTTGGTAATGAAATAGACTCTTAATAATGAAATAAAAAGATCGATATAAATTCCGTGACTCTCAAAAAAATGAAATAAAAGGTCTGAATTCAATCAATGCCGAAATTGAAGGAGCTTAAATTTTTACAAATAAATGAAGCACAAACGATGACAAATCGAAAATAGCCTCCATTCTTCAAGAGATGCCCAAGCTTAGCTAGAAACTCTCCACTTCTTTTCTGGAAAAAGTGCTCCTAGTGTACAAATGGCTCCTTACTTATAAATCCTTCCACAGTTTTCTTGTTAACTTCCTATATCACGATGTTGATTCTACTCTAATTCAATTGATGTAATTTCCTGACTCTTAGATACAAAGTTGGATTCATAAGATCCAGCAAATTAAACCGGATAGAAATATATCAGCATACTCACATCGACAGCATGTGCGGCAACTTTGACAACTAAATATGATTTTCATGTAAATGTACTTATACTCAACTTTTGTACTTACTTCGATTTTTTTTACATAATCATATAGTGGTATTAACAAATGTATATTTTATACTACAGTACTTATTTAGCATTAATAGCTAGAAAACAATGCTGATAACGATTAATTACTAGGTTCTTTGTTATATAGATGAAAAGTATATTAGGAATTATATTTTTTAGTCGTGCTTTACTTAAAATGTATAGCAACGAAGACACATTAGTTTTTTTCCCTTTTGTGAGACATTGCCCATTAATATGATAGTGAAAATGAATAACCTCAAGTGTGGGAATAAAAAGGAACGAACACTCATGATGCTTGATTTTTTCTACAATTGATGAATTATATGTTATATGAATATTTCTGTTTGAGCATTCTGATCTATTTTAATACTACTAAATATATTGTCAGACATTTCAAGCATATGACCTAACAAACACTATCTTAATAGAGATTGTGATGTATGATCAGATAAGGAAATTTATAGAAACTTCTGGAGTGTATACATATGGTATGATTATTTTTTCTATGGTTAGTGGTGTATTACAAGTTACTATGGGTTTTGTTATAAGTTGACGACACATACTATGGGTTATAAACCTTTTGCATACAAAATTGTTATTATTTTATATGGTCATCACGCTCCCTATCACGCGTCCCATACGAACGCTCCGGTTTCTTAAAAAATTAAGTGATGCACGAAATTAACATGTAAAATTATCTAGTGCAACCTTTAATATGACATGTAAAGCAACCTTTAAAACTAGACCTGTCGTCGCCGGTCTCATTGGTTTGTTTCGATGTGATACACACTATTGGTCATGCCATATGGAGGTGCTCGCCATAATTGCATAAATTAAGGTTAGATAGTCAACAATCACTTATATGTGATAGGATAATAGTACAATTGGCCGGATGGATCATGTAGAGCATCCCCCGAGGATCGGAGTCCCTGATCACTGCTCCCACGCCGCCAGATGGACTCGAGCCGAGCCATCCAAGCGCCAGAAAAATTCCCCTCCCCAATCACGCAGGAAACCAAACCAAGCTCCCCTAACCAACATCAGCACTCATGGTTGGCAGAACCGGTGGCAGCTCCTTTGTAGCCATGGGCGGAGCCAACAGCGTGTATGCGTAGGGTACGCCCCACCCCAAGTAACCAGACCGTTAGCCCACATACTCCTACATCACTAGTGGAAAATGGGGCATCCATCTAAGCCATTGGTACCGGTTCCCTTACGAACCGGTGCCAATGGGGCAATCTGCACCGGTTCGCGGGCTCAGGCGTGCGAGGAGCATTGGCACCGGTTCTTTAGGGGCTTTCGTACCGGTTCGTGTTAGGAACCGGTACGAAATGTCTTCGGCCATCCGTCGGACGCTTGGTGGGGCCCGGGCAGGACCTTTGGTACCGGTTTGTAACACGAACCGGTACCAAAGGGTTCCCCTATATCATCATCGATCGAGCCCGTCCCTGGTCGTCCCCGGCCGGCTCCTTTCCCGTTCTTCCTCTCACACACAAAATTTTTGCACCTCTCACACTCCAATAAATCACTAATTTTTCTCCACCATTTTAACAAGAATAAGGGCATTCATCTATCCAACGGTTAGCACTATCATCCTTTCTTCCGGCGTTCCTAATTTTGCACATCTCTTTGGTAGTTTTAACTCGTACTATTTTTCTAGTGCTAGCAAGGTGTTTGATGAAATTCCTAAGTTAGGGATTTTACTTTTTTATAATCAATTTGACCTGATATTATGGTATATTTTGTAGGTTTTAATTAGTATCATCCCCGTCTTACCGCCGTCGATCGCCGGCGTCGTCCCCTAGCCGAGCACCGTACAACCTCGGTGAGCCTCTTCTTTTTTATAAAAAAACTTAGTTTTATGTGATGAACTTGAATATTAATTAAGTTGGTCACTCATATATCCATGATGTTGTGTACTTAATGATTTTTGATATACATATAAAATGCAGATGAGTCGACAATGGATGTACGGTGACCGGGTCCATCCCGAGTTCATTACCGGCATGCATTATTTTCTCAACGTGGCTGAGGCAAACAGAGCGGTCGAATGGTTTCATGTATTGTCCATGTAGTTCCTGTAAGAATATGAAGGATTACTCTACCTCGAAGACCCTTCACGTCCATCTGCTGGAGAATGGTTTCATGCCCAGCTATAATTGTTGGACCAAGCACGGAGAAAGAGGGGTTATATTGGAAGACAACGAAGAAGAAGAGGATAGTGACAACTATCCCTTATTCACTGAAGACGGTGGTAGTAGAATGGGGGAAGACGAAGCTGAAGAAGAGCCCATTTTCGATGAGCCGATTTTTGATGACCCGGATGACGATTTGGGTCGGGCCATTCTTGATGCGAAGATGAACTGCGGAAATGAAAAGGAGAGGTTGAAGTTGGAGAAAATGTTAGAGGATCACAACAAACTGTTGTACCCAAATTGCGAAAATGGTCGGAAAAAGCTGGGTACCACGCTGGAATTGCTGCAGTGGAAGGCGAGAGAATGGTACTTCGACAAGGGATTTGAAAAGTTGCTGAAAATAATAAAGAAGATGCTTCCGGGGGAGAACGTGTTGCCCTCTAGCACGTACGAAGCAAAGAAGGTTGTCTGCCCTCTAGGATTAGAGGTGCGAGAAGATACATGCATGCATCAATGACTCGCATCCTCTACCGCGGGGAGTACGAGAATTTGAATGCATGCCCGGTATGTAGTGCATTGAGGTATAAGATCGGGCGAGATGACCCCGGCGATGTTGAGGGTGAGTCCACCCCCGGGAAGAGGGTTCCTGCGAAGGTGATGTGGTATGCTCCTATAATACCACGGTTGAAACGTTTATTCCAGAACAAAGAGCATGCCAAGTTGTTGCGATGGCACAAAGAGGACCGTAAGAAAGATGTGATGCTTGAGACACCCCGCCGACGGGTCGCGGTGGAGAAAAATCGACAGAGAGTTCAAGTCATTTTCGGATGACGCAAGGAACTTAAGATTTGGTCTAAGTACGGATGGCTTTAATCCTTTCGGGGAGCAGAGCTCCAGTCATAGCACCTGCCGGTGACTCTATGTATCTATAACCTTCCTCCTTGGTTGTGCATGAAGCGGAAGTTCATTATGATGCCGGTGCTCATCCAGGGCCCGAAGCAACCCGGCAACGACATTGATGTGTACCCGAGGCCATTGGTTGAAGAACTTTTAGAGTTGTGGCGTGACGAAGGTGTACCTGTGTGGGATGAGCACGAACAAAAGGAATTTAACCTACGAGCGTTGTTATTTGTAACCATCAATGATTGGCCTGCTCTTGGTAACATTTCGGGGCGGTCAAACAAGGGATACAATGCATGCACACACTTGTTTAGGTGAGACTGATAGTATTTATTTGGGAAACAAGAATGTGTACACGGGGCATCGTCGATTTCTTCCAAAACAACATCACGTAAGAAAGAGAGGAAAGCATTTCGGAGGTGAGGCAGATAACCGAACCAAGCCTACCCGCCCTAATGGGGAAGTTATATATGATATGGTCAAGGATTTAGAAGTGATCTTTGGAAAGGGTCCCGGCGGACAATCATGTTCCGCATGATGTTGACGGACACGTACCCATGTGGAAGAAGAAGTCGATATTTTGGGAGCTACCCTACTGGAAATTCTTAGAGGTTCACTCGCAATCGACGTGATGCACGTGACGAAAAATCTTTGCGTGAACCTGCTAAACTTCTTGGGCGTGTATGGGAAGACAAAAGATACACCGGATGCACGGCAGGACCAGCAAAGTATCCACGAAGGAAACAACTCGAATCCGGAGAAGTATCAAGGTCCTGCCGGCTATGCTCTTACCAAAGAGGAGAAGGAGATCTTTTTTGAAGTCCCGAGTAGCATCAAGGTCCCGTCCGGCTTCTCGTCGAATATAAAGGGAATAATAAACATGTCGGAGAAAAAGTTTCAAAACCTAAAGTCTCATGACTGCCACGTGATTATGACACAATTACTTCCGGTTGCATTGAGGGGGCTTCCGCCGGAAAATGTTCGAGTACCCATTGTGAAGCTATGTGCGTTCCTCAATGCAATTTCTCGGAAGGTGATCAATCCACTTACTCTACAAAATTTACGAAGGATGTGGTCCAATGTCTAGTCAGCTTCGAGTTGGTGTTCCCACCATCCTTCTTCAATATTATGACACATCTCCTAGTTCACCCGGTCGAAGAGATTGGCGTTCTCGGTCCTGTATTTCTACACAACATGTTCCCCTTTGAGAGATTCATGGGAGTCTTAAAGAAGTACGTTCATAACCGTGCTAGGCCGGAAGGAAGCATCTCCAAGGGCTATGGAACAGAGGAGGTCATTGAGTTTTGTGTTGACTTTATTCCTGACCTTAAGCCGATCGGTGTTCCCGAATCGCGCTATGAGGGGAGACTCGCGTGGAAAAGGCACGCTAGGAAAGAAATCAGCAACGTGTATGGACGGACATTCTTTCACTCAAGCACACTACACAGTTCTACTTAATTCCATCTTGGTGGCTCCGTACAAAGAGGAACACAAGGAGATCTTACGCTCTAAATACCCGGAGCAACGTGAAGATTGGATTGATGGAGAACACATGAAGACTTTCGGCGGTTGGTTGCAAACACGTCTCATGAATGTCACCGATGACG
The DNA here is from genome assembly GCF_022539505.1 of Lolium rigidum. NCBI lineage: Eukaryota > Viridiplantae > Streptophyta > Magnoliopsida > Poales > Poaceae > Lolium > Lolium rigidum. Next base: position 279,024,472 of record NC_061509.1, read on the forward strand.
AGCAGCTGTACTTGTTGGCCAAGCAACCATCTTCTACTATATCGACTTTTCAAGGGTACGAGATTAATGGGAACACATTTTACACTTTGGCCCAAGACAAAAAGAGCACCAACCAAAACAAGTGGTGTCCGCTTTGATGCGAGAAGATGGCAATGGGAACAAGGTCACATATTATGGGTACATAGAGGAGATATGGGAACTTGACTATGGACCTAATTTCAAGGTCCCTTTGTTCCGGTGTAAATGGTTCAACCTGAAAGACGGGGTACAGGTAGACCCGCGGTACGGAATGACTACAGTGGATTTCAAGAATCTTGGGTACGACACCGAACCATTCGTCCTAGCCAGTGAAGTGGCTCAGGTTTTTTATGTGAAGGATATGTCTAGCAAACCGAAAAAAAGAAAAGAAAGGCAAGAGGACACATCATACGATGAGCCAAAGCGGCACATAGTTCTTTCAGAAAAAGAAACATCGTGGGAGTAGAGGACAAGACAGACATGTCGGAAGATTATAATAAGTTTGACGATATTCCACCCTTCAAGGTAAAAATTGACCCAAGCATCATCTTAAACAATGAAGATTGTCCATGGTTGCGTCGCAATAAGAAGAAAGGGAAACGAGCGAAGAAAACTCAGAAGACTAGCTAGCTACATATAGGGATCATAACTTGTGTATCTCAATATGGAAATCACTTTTGTGTAATGATGTTACCGTATGTAAGATATTAACAATGGAGATGGTTGGCTTGTTTTACTAGTTAAGTCACGGGCTTGTATGTAAGATATTAATATAGGGCATGTGCACCAAGGGCATATTCGAGAAGTTCCGCCACGGGAGATTTCCCACCGACGGGGCGTCGTGCGCTACATACTTTATCTCATCGAGCAGAGCGTTCTTATCCTGCCGACAGCTTTACTACCGGTTGCACCCACCAACCGGTACTAAAGGTTACCCACGCGTCCTTATCCCACCGACAGGGCGTCGTGCGCTACATACTTTATCTCATCGAGCAGGGCGTCCTTATCCTGCCGACAGCTTTAGTACCGGTTGCACCCACCAACCGGTACTAAAGGTTTGCCTCGATCTGTCTTCCCGCCTATTTTCTTCCCGCGCTTTCCACCGGTTCCCGCCTCTGTACGTCTTCCCGCCATTTTTTCACTATATATATGTAGGCTTGGCCACCATTTACATATCACATCTAGACTCATATCTCGCAAACCTCATCATTCTCTCCCATGGCTTCCATCGCATCTCTAACCCCCGGGAGGCGGAGGCGCTTGCGCCTCGAACTACCCTCGCCCGCCGGGCTACCGCGTCCCGACCGGCTGGTTGCTAAGCGTCGGAGGCGTACCGGTCCCTCCAGTCCCTCTAGGTGTGGCGCGCGAGATGGCCATCACGAACCACTACTACTTCGAGCTCACGCCGAGCAGGCGGAGGAATCCCCGATGGCATCCCGACTACAGCCCGACTTGGGAAAGCTTCTTCATCAATCGGCGTGAGAGGGCGCTTGCCGAGCACGAGGAGGGCGGCCCGCCTCCTCCGAACTTCAACGAGGCCGGCCGTCGGGCTGTGGTGGCGCGGCCGCACTCTCCCGAGGCGTCATGGCCTACCGTGGCCCCCGCCTGCGCTACCCTCGGTCCCAGCCCACGCGTGCTCACCCGCCGACGTTCGAGTACCGCGACCCCGATGCCGCCGACGATGATGACGGCGACTACGACGACTACGGTGGCGAGTACTATAGGGCTAGGCACGAGTATGACCGAATGACTCCAACAGTCAAATCTGGCCATGTATCTTAATTTTCGGTTGAGCTACTTTTAATTCGAGTTCAATCGTAACAAAATTGTATTTCCACCCTTTCTTTCTCGCCTTTTTTTCTCCCACGCGCGGCATCGTGGCGGGCAAGTTTCCCGCGCGACGTCGGGGCGGGAAACTTTCCCGCGTGGACGGCGTCGTGGCGGGAGTAAAGAAAAGAAATAGAAAAGAAAAGAAAAAGAAAAGCAATACAAAAAATAAATAGAAAAGAAATAGAAAATAAAAGAGAAAGAAACAGGAAAAGAAAAGAAAAGAAACGAGAAAAGAAAAAAAAAAGCAATAGAAAAAATAAATAGAAAAGAAATAGAAAAGAAAAGAAAAAGAAAAGCAATACAAAAAATAAATAGAAAAGAAATAGAAAATAAAAGAGAAAGAAACATGAAAAGAAAATAAAAGAAACAGAAAAAGAAAAATAAAAGCAATAGAAAAAATAAATAGAAAAGAAATAGAAAAGAAAAGAAAAAGAAAAGCAATACAAAAAATAAATAGAAAAGAAATAGAAAATAAAAAAAGAAACAGGAAAAGAAAAGAAAAGAAACAGAAAAGAAAAATAAAAGCAATAGAAAAAATAAATAGAAAAGAAATACAAAAGAAAAGAAAAAGAAAAGCAATACAAAAAATAAATAGAAAAGAAATAGAAAATAAAAGAGAAAGAAACATGAAAAGAAAATAAAAGAAACAGAAAAGAAAAATAAAAGCAATAGAAAAAATAAATAGAAAAGAAATAGAAAAGAAAAGAAAAAGAAAAGCAATACAAAAAATAAATAGAAAAGAAATAGAAAATAAAAGAGAAAGAAACATGAAAAGAAAATAAAAGAAACAGAAAAGAAAAATAAAAGCAATAGAAAAAATAAATAGAAAAGAAATAGAAAAGAAAAGAAAAAATAAAAGCAATAGAAAATATAAATAGAAAAGAAAAGAAAATAAAATAAAATAATAAATAGAAAATAAATAGAAAAGGAAAGAAAAGAAAAGAAACAGAGAAGAAAAAATAAACAGAAAAGAAAAAGAAAAGAAAAAGAAACAGCAAAAGAAAAGAAAACAGAAAAAGAAAAAAGAAAAACAAAAAAAAACCTTTGACACCGGTTGGTGCCACCAACCGGTACGAAAGGTCTTTCGTACCGGTTGGTGCCACCAACCGGTGCCAAAGGGGGTTCGCCTGGTTTACACTTAGCCGCGCGGGGAAATTTCCCCCAAATCACCTTCACCTTCGCCGCCGTCCACGCCCTTAGCCGCAGGAGACCGCGCGCGCCGTCCACGCCGCCGCGCACCACGCCTTCGCCGCCGTCGCGCACCACGCCTTCGCCGCCGTCCGTCGTCAGCGCCACGTCGTTGCCGTCGTCCACACCGTCGCGCACCACGCCTCTGCAGGTATGTACTGGTCGCGCCCCCGTCGCCTTCCTCCCCTTCTCCGGCGCCGTTGGCCGTCGCCGATACGCCGCCACCGCGCGAGACCGTGGCCACCGCCACCGTGCGCCACGCCGCCGCCGTGCGCGAGACCGTGGAGGCCGCCGCCGTCCGCGCCACGCCGCCGCACACACCACCGATCGACGCCGCACACAAGGTGCTCGACGGAATGGCCGGCGTGCCGGGGCCGTGCGGCGCGGCGTGGGCGTGGGCTCGGGCGCGGTCGGCGGCGAGTACTCGCGGGTAGTTCGGCGGCGGCGCCTGCCCGTACCCCGCGGAGGAGACCGCTGCGGGAACCGCGGCTGCCCCATCGCGACCGCCGGCAGCTGCTCCCCGCTCGCCGTCTTGGGCGCAGCTGCGGCGGCGGCGTCCGGCCGCTCGCGGAGCATGATGTAGGAGGTGAGCGCGAGGGCCGTGGCGGCGAGCGTGAGCACCGCCGCGCCGGCGAAGATGCCGTCCTTGAGGACGTAGCACAGCCCGAGCGCCGTCGTTTCCCGCTCCCCGGTTGCGTTCGACGCCGCGCCATCCACAAACAGCCCGAAGGCGATCACCGCCGCGATCCTGCACGTTTTAGTCAGTAGCTGATTACGTCACGCCGCGACATGCATCCGGGCGTGCGTGTCTGGGGCTTTGCTAAAATTGCTCATGTTCTTCTGTCAAAATGGCACTATATATTTTACATTTTGGCAAACTTTTATCCTAATTGGGAGAGGGCAATTTCTTTTTTCAAGGTGTGAGTGTGTGATAACCCTCCAATTTTTTTTCCTGCGTCCCTATAGTCCCATTAGATAGAGAATGAGAGAGAAAAAAGAGAAATTAGTATTGATGGTCACCGATAGATGGACACGGAAGATAAAAGATCAACAAATTGCTCAACTTGATTACATTGAGTTCTAGTTTATCTCACCTAATTACTCCTATGATGCTCCTCCATCCTCTCGTCGTTCCGTTTACTTTTGCATGTATGCATTATTACAATGAGGGGAGGAGGAGGGGAACGCCGAGTCCTTAGCGCCGAGTCCGTAGGCGGTGCCGCCGCGACATAGAGAGAAGAACGAGAGGAGGAGCGCCGAGTGTTAGGGTTAGTGTCGAGAAAAAGAGAGAAGATCGAGAGGAGGAGGGGGAACGCCGAGACCGTGGCCGTGGCCGAGTCCGTGGCGGTGCCGCCGCGACATAGAGTTAGGGTCGAGAAATAGGAGCGCCAAGTATTAGGGTTAGGGTTATTGCTTTCTTCATTTCAATTGTTATCCATCTAGCAATCTGTTATATGATCATGACAAGATGAATGAAATATAATTGCTTTCTTAATTTTGTAGTGACATTGAGCTATGGCGGACGGCACCTTCGTCCGAGATGAGGAGGGGGAAGAAGCGGTGCAGAAATTGATATATGAGAGTGCCCGTGGGGCTGATGGAGATGAAACAGATTTTGCCGACTTTCCGAATGATTTCGGCGAGGGACTTGAGTCCGAACAAGTTAGAAGAGACAACGAAGTTTCCATAACAAACTCCGCCGAGGTGTATATTTATGTATCAAGTCTATGTTCATATCACTAGATGCATTCATTTATTTGTATTTCACTTATTAACGAATAATTTTTCTATTAGCCTTCTGGAACATCGAGCAAGTCCGTTAAAACAAAACGAGGCCCGACGCGAGTTCTAAAGGGCGAGGGTAGGTTAGCCCTCACGGCATTTAAGGATAATGGTGAACCGGTGCATCCCAAAGATCACCGCACCAAATTTACAAGTCAAGCTGGAGTTCTTGTTAGGGACCATGTACCGATCAGCATTCGAGAGTGGCATAAGCCGAAGAAAGCGGACAATGAAGCTAGTTATGTCAACGACGCGATGAAAAAGTTTCTTTGGGATACTCGCTCGACACGCTTCAGCCTACCGGAAGACATGACGGAAGGCCGAAGAATAAAGTCAAGGAATGGACTCTCAAGAAGATGGCCATACAATTCCGGACTTGGAAGAAAAATTTATGGGACAAATATAAGAATGAAGATCCAAGTATTCGATGATAATCTAGTGAAGATAAAGGATCACCGGCAAGAATTTAAGAGGTATAAGCAATCGTCTACTTTTGTGTCTCGATCGGTCACAAATAAGAAAAATGCTGCAAAGAAGACAATTTGGCATCATATGGGGTCGGTGGCTACAAGACTGCCATTCCGAGGTGGATAGCGTATGAAAATGAACCGATGGCTGCAGGAATCACTCCACGGACATGGGACCGGCCCGAACGGTCCAAGTTCGGTTGTTCGCGCATGGGGCGGGGTTGGACCCAAAGACAGTGGCTGATCGTTGCGGAGGGAAAATGGAAGGAAAAGATTGAGCAAATCGTACCGAAGCTTGTAGCTGCAATTGAACAGGTTCGAAAGGGAGAGTACATTCCCGATAGAGAGAATGACGAGCCGACACTCGCTCCGGGGAATCCCGAACACGTTGGACGGGTACGAGCTCGCCCGAGTCTCACCATGAAGGAAGCGTTCCCGGAGTCCGCCGACACTTATAGAAGCCGTTCGCGGAAGAAGAAGAAGGATGCCGACATTGTAACGGAATTGTTAACTAGGGTGGAGGCGCTTGAGAAAAATCAGAGGCCACCCGACCAGCCGATGTTCCTACAGGATCCTCAAGCCGATGCCGCCCCATCTCAGCGAAGAAGCAGTGTGGGTTCCACGCATCTTGACGGATGTGGAGGAAGCTACCCCGTGGATTATGTCACGGAGAAGACAGATTGCGAGCTCTATATGTTATTCAGAACCGCGTCTGTTAAGGTGGCGGTCGGTTATGTTTACCCAAGTGAAGAAGGAGCAACGCACCACCATATGCCCATTCCACCTCGGCCGTGTTCGTGTCGGGGTGGATGAAGTTGTTCCGGCTTTTGAATCGGTGGAGCTTGATATTCCTAGAGGTGACGATGAGAGGACACTTGCCGATGTCAAGCACGGTTTCGCCCTATGGCCGAAGAAGTACGTCGTCCTTCCGCAAAGGCCACCGACTCCTCATAGCAGTCCACATGAGCATCAAAGGCCTTCGACTCCTCCTCCTAGCAGTCCACATGAGCAAGCAAAGTCCATACCTACCCGAGAGGGACCCCGACATGAGTCCACCACCTCGAGATCCTCCGCGTAAGACAGTGCTCGGTAAGCGGAATGGTACGCCGCCTAAGAAGAGATCTAGAAAGGAGAAACCACCGCCGCCTATTGAGAAGTTACCTTGGGAAAAAACTCCCGAGGAAAACCAGGAAGCCGTTGAGTCCCGAGCGGAGGGCCTTTTTTGCTAAGAAAGAGCCGAGAGATACCTTTTGAGAAGACACTAGATCCGGTGAAGGTTTATCGTACAGTCGAGAATCCGTATAACCCCGAACCATCGCCGCCATCCGACTATAGGCGTTCTATTGAAAGGTCGTACGACCAAATGATGGAGGCGAAAAACCCCACTACCAGCTCGGGTATCGTGGAGATAAAAGGGATACACCAAGTCTACCAGCTCGGAGAACAACCCGTTAAATCGGTCCCCCCTCTAAAGGTGTTTGACGAGAAGGCCGTTCAAAGTTCTCGACAAATCTCAACCGATTACGCCATGGCTAAGGTAGTATATCAATATGTTCAAGGGAAAGATTTGGTCGAGAATCTCAGCAAGCTACCAACAAGTATGCGTAACTTGCATACGTGGTACGGTGTTGCCGCAAAGGGAGGGATGGAGACTATCATGGTGCGAGTTAAGGAAGAGCACTACTTCCAAGAATACTCGTGAGCGTTGACTTCTCCGAGCTTTTCCGGCTATACAATCTTCGGGCCCTCGACAAATCTATCGTCGGTTGCTATTGTCCGTAAGTGATTTATTTATATAATTTGAGAAGTCTTTAGCTCAGCTCCTTGATTATCCGCAAATTATAATCTTTTGTGCGCTATGTTATGCAGATTGAAGATGCTCGAATGCAAAAGGGATGAAATCAAGGACATTGGGTTCATTGACCCGGACACAATGCATGTCAAGACCATAGAAGAACCCCTCTATAACAGGGATACACCGGAGACTTTGCTAAGGTTTTTGAAGCGACAACGTGACAAAAAGACAATACTTTGGCCTTACAACTTCCAAGTGAGTGTTACTCTCTTATAACACATTCTATTTTGCTCACTTATATATATGACACTACATATTTAAACGTGCGCAGGTTTCACTTTATTCTTATCGTCATTAAAATGTACGAAGGAGAAGTTGAAGTCTTTGACTCACTAACCAAAGAGCCTATACAATACAAGTCTTGTTTTCTTATGCTCAAAAGGTAATTCAAATTCTTATCGGTTTTTTTGTTAGTTTCCCGATATCAACCGATTGATAACTCTTTTGTGCATTTTCTTTTGTCGGGCAGCGTATGGGAAACTTTCATCAAGGAAGATCAGTCCCATGATTGGAAACCGAAGCTGATATGGCGTGCGAACAAAGTAAGTAGTACTACCTAGGTCCACACACCTTTATCATACTTCATTATTGTTTGACTGAATTATATTCTTGTACAGAAATGCGCAAAACAACCACCGGGGACTAATCTATGTGGATACTACGTTTGCGAGTACATCCACAGAATTGTCAGCCGAGAGAGCGAATAATGAAAGAAATAGAGAGGTACGAAAATAATATTCACAAATTTATTTTCTTACCATAAGTTGTGCTGAGTTTCAGTAATAATTGTTTGATTTGTGATTTGATATAACACACATAGCTCATGTATTCATCTTATTCTTTTACAGTTGAGAAGAAAGCGGGAGAAGATCGGAATCGAGGAGCGCTTCAAAGCAATCGGCGATGAATTGGCGGGATTTTTCCTTCGGGAAGTCATACCACCATCCGGAGAGTACCACTATGCATAAAGATCTTCTCCAGCTCCTCGATTGCTTTGTGTGTATATATAGTTTGACTCGGAGTGTACCACTATGGTACATGTGTGTAATAGATCGATCGATCTTCATGCTTGTACTATGGTGCATCGACTTGATTTGCATCGGAGAGTACTACTTATGCAATTACATGTGTGTTATATTATATGCACCAACTTTATATGCATCACCTTGATCTTCATGTACTACGTAAACCCAAACGCATTTCCGGTGCATCGACGCGATATGAAACGCTCCGATACCCCTAAACCCCTACGAAACCCTAAACCCCGAATTCTCTGCCGCGGCGGAGATTCTCGAATTTTTCCTGCCGAGGCAGCCTACCTTTGCCACCGGTTTGTAGTACAAACCGGTACGAAAGGTCCATCGACGTGCGCTCTCCTGGGCGCCCACGTGGAGGGCCATCTATACCGGTTCGTAAGGAACCGGTAGGAAAGGGGGGGGGCCTTTTGCACCGGATATTTTATACCGGTTGCTAAACCGGTGCAAATGGCCCTCTGGAACCGGTATTGATCAGCGTTTTTCCACTAGTGCATCTTAAACAATACCTATGATCAAAGGAAAAAACATTAGGCCTAGACCAGGCCATCAGCGTTGCATCCTCTGCTAGTTGTCTTCTACTATTCCTCTTCACGTCGTCCATCTGGTTTCCTACTACCGAACCTCTCGATCGATCTAGATGATCGTTGATCTGATTGATCACGCTATGAAATGAATTACACAAGGACCAGGGTTGACTCCTACGCGTACCTGAAGTCAAGAGTTGAGAGTTTCAGCTTCAAGCCGGCCAGACGGAGGAACTACAGGCGGGTTGTGGGCACCACAAACGATCAAGAGCAACCTATGAGTCAAGAGTTGAGAGTTTCAGCTTCAAGCCCTCTCTTCTTTCAGGTGAGGCGTTGCCCTTATCGATAATTGAACATAGAAATTTAATCAATGTAATAGGAGTGTCGATAAATTAGTTTTCATTTTGGGCGTTCCAAACTATTGAATTTTATGCACCCAAATTGGCGTGTTATATTTGTGGTATTGCGAAACAAATTATGTCTAGTTGCCTCATCGTAGCGTAAGTAAACTCGACACTATTTGCAGCTCCGGCCCAAGGCCCGGGCGGTTGCAGCATTGACGATGCTCCTTTGCAGCCACGGCACACCTTTGCAGCTCCAATCCCGGCGGCTTGCGGTTCCAACCAGCAGGTTGTAGCATCGCCGGCCTGCTGTCGCAGCACCAACGATTATCGATTGCGGCCCAATTTGTGATGTTTTTTATTTGTAATGTTCTCGTACCACAGTGTACCGCGTGCGCGTGTGTTAATTCGATAGCAGGGCAGCTATGAAATTTGTATTGATGTTGCAATTACTTGGTGCGCTCGGACGATGTTGCAATTACTTGGTACGTTTGGCCGGCTGATCATTAAACTCAGGAGGGAGGGAGGGTTGATCTGGTCCTCGTGCCGTGGAGCGACTGGGATTTGTATCAGTACTGTGTCTGAGTTGGCGGAGGTGGCGGATGGGCTCTCTGTGGAGAGCGGCGATTTTAAAGGAGCCGGTAGGTGTAGGTGTTACATCTACCCTCCACTCTGTGCTTTGAGATTGGTGAGGCTTTTGACATTTGTCTAATATAAAACTAATAATTGAAACACAAGTGAAACTTTTTTGAAACTAAAGTGATACATGGAAAAAATAGTGAAACAGTCTGACAAAAAGTGAAACTGATGACATCATTACTGACGTCACTACGGTTTGTTTCACAAAAATATTAGTGTTTCAGTTATGTTTCAATTATGTTTCAAATTTGTTTCACAATTTTGTGTAAAAATTGGTCAGCACATGGCTGACGTCATTGCTGACGTCACTCCGGTAGGTACCGGCTACTGTAAAAACAAGTTTTCGGCTCTCTGTGCTGCTGCAACTGTCGCGCGCGCCGCACGGTACAAAGGCAACGGGGGTGAAAAAGAAGAAGACGCAGAAGAAACAGTTGTAGGTACACAAGTACGGGCAGTTACGCTGCAGAGGAATCGTCCGTCTTCCGGTCTGCCCTGTGCATTTGGCCCGTACCTGTCTCTTTTTCTTTCTCTGAAGCCGTGGCCACGCACTGCATGAAGCAGGCCATGGTAATTATTTTATGAATTAACAACTCTGGTAGATTAACTCTAAAAGATGGTTAAGGACATTTCCAGCGCAATCTCGAAATAAAAGGACATATTCCCAGCGGGCCCATTCAAATGAACGAGACTATCCATTTTGATCCAACATAAAAACCCAACCCGGCGGCGACGTAAACAGACCAGAGTGAACCGGCACTCCGCCTCCACGTCCTTACCGGACCCGTAAGTCAGTAACTCAAGAAAACATCAAATTCCATGGTTTGTACATTCAAATAGGAATTGAAATTGGGTACAACCTTTGATTCCAACACCAAATTCCAAGCGCACCCAAACAACAGAATCAGAATTCGAAACCAATTCATTTCCATCCAGAATCTCCAGACTAATTCAATTCTAGATTCAATTCACTGCATCCAAACACAGCGTAATTGATTTTTTTTGTGTGATTCAAGCATACACATGCTTTAAAATTTAAGTGCGGACATACAGCCAAGAAACGAGTAGAATGCAATTGGATGATACCCAATAAATAAATGATAATACTTCTGTACTTCCAAAATCTATAATTTTTCGATAAAGGCCAAAATATATAATACTTTGTTGACTGAAATCCAAAAGTAGAATCTTATTTACATTTACTATCTCGATCAATAAAAGGTGGGAAAAGTAAAAATGGAAATTCGTACTTCTAAATGTACAGCACACTAGTTTATGCATGTCTTGGGCGCATGTATGTTCGGCTATCCAATCTGCTTGAATCCACCAGACAACTCCGAACTCTTCTCTGAATACCCCCGAGTAGAATTCTCAAATGTAGGAAACCGTGTGGCATCTTGGCAATTACCAATATGCATAACCTATGGCAGATCCTGACAACTCCTGTGCTTTTTTTTTTTTTTTTTTTTTTGGCGTTGACAACTCCTGTGCTTCTACACCTCATGATGCACTTAACAAGGGGCATCCGTTGTATCTCTTTGCCTCCTTATGAATAAACCTGAAAATAAGAACTAAAGTTACTATAGCTATGAGATATTCAGCAACTCTTAACACTGATATATGTAGTAAGGTGCGAATTCTCAGTGCTAATCAGGATATGCAATTCACCACGAAATACAAAAAATAAAGGCTCAGCAATTCTTATGTCGGATGTCTGAAGTTAAAGAAATTTATTCGCATCAAACTAGCTAGCTATAGAAGTAACCTCAACCTGCCGCGAATACCAAAGTTTGGGGAAAAAATATACTCAAGCTAAAAAAACATATCACTGCTGAATAATAGGAGAATCATTTATTAATCTGCCAATTTTTATGACGAATACAGCTGGAAAATAAACAACCTTACAAAAAATGTATTCATTGACATTCAGAAAGTTAGAATGTTAACGATTCAATAGACGCTTATATATCAGTCTATATGCATGTACTACTATTTATTATGTAAAACAAATACTCTTATTCAGGGTTGGATAGCATAGGTAAAATAAATCACTTTGAATAAAATCACGGCCATGCTGAAAAATATACCCACATCATGGCCTTTGATCAGATATTCCGGAATCTTCATCATTTGCAAATAAAAATTTTGCGAATGACCACATTGTATAAATCCTCTATAAGCATGTCTGTCGTAATAAGTTTGAAGAGAAGTTCCGTTTAAAAAAAGTATGAAGAGAAATGGTAATGGAATTGACAACTTATTCTCATGCAGGATATGAATCATTAACTGGATCACTAGTCAGATGGGAAAATGGTACTCCGTACCAATATTCATAGAATTCCTAAAAAAGTACAGATCGAGAGTGCAATCAAAGTGATCACTCCCATTATTTCAAAAAAAAAAGTGATCACTCCCATGTTAATATTCATAGAATACCGAAGTGTAGAACACATTAGAATTGCACGATAACAAAGGAGCAGTGAAGTGTCAATAATATTGCAGAAGTCACCGTACTACCTGACCACATATCCAAAGAAATTACGATAGAGGAAAATAGCACGCACCTTTGTTGTAGCCTGGTCGATCCATTCACCTGCTTCTGCTTGAGTGTGACGAAGGGAGATAAGAGGTGGTTGTTGACACCTGGAGAGATTACCGCATCATGGATTGACTACTGCAGGCGGCAGTCGCGTCAATGATCGACCAACCTTTTTTTTTAAAACGAGTGGCAAAAGATTTGCCACTATTCATTAATTAAAGGAAAGAGTTTAGACACGACCAAGGTCCACCGAAAAAAACAAAAGACAAGAAACTAAGGGATTACTCTCCCGTTATTACAAAGCTCAAACACTTCGCACCCGCGGCTACCCAAAGTTTCACTTCGGATTTGATGATGTTGAGGAGTGTGGTAGTTGGTGCGGACTTTTGGTTGAAAACTCTAGCGTTCCGCTCCTTCCAAATGGTCCAACTAAGAAGCATGGTTAGGGAAGCCAATGCCTTACGGTTGTCCGAAGCCTCATTCAACATCTTGGATCACCAACCCTCGAGGGTGAGATCGTCCGTCCACTCATGGATGTGAATGGAAGGTATGCCAATCCAACTTTTCACCATTTTCCAAAGGCGCTTGGTGTAGCGGCAATAGGAAAAGAGGTGGGCCGCCGTTTCTTGAGTTTGGTTGCAAAGCGTGCAACGCCCACAATTGGTTCTACCCCTCCTTGCAAGACGGTCCGCCGTCCAAATCCTATTATGGAGAGCCAACCAAGCGAAGAACTTGATCTTGGGGGGGGGGGGGGGGCAAGCCTTCCACACAAGCCTATTCATGTTGGTAGTCAAGGTGCCGAAGAATTGTGCTTTGTAGGCCGCGGCCGAGGAGTACTCTCCATTGTCGGTGGTGTTCCACGTGATTGTGTCTTCAAGAAGTTCATTGAGATGAATGCCTCGGAGAAGAGTCCATAGCCGGATGTACTCATGTAAATGTTGGGTGGTGAGGTTTATGTCCATCTTGATTTTTTTAACCCAAGCATGGCCCAACAACGCTTGGTTGACCTTCCATCTCTTTCTTGTAGAAGCTTCATATATTAGAGGAGCTATGTCTTTGGGCTTCGTGCCATTGAGCCAAGGTGAGTCCCAAAAACTAGCAATCTTGCCATTCCCAATGGAGATAGTAGTTGAGGCATAGAAAAGGTCCATGTCAACCTTGTCACATGGGTTGCCCAAGCCCACCCAAAGTTTGGTTGGGTGCCTCCATTCGTACCAAGGCCATCTCAAGCGAAGAGCTCTCGCAAATTTTTCAATGTGAAAGATACCTAAGCCTCCAAGACTTTTCGGCCTACCAACTATCTCCCAATTTAGCTTGCATTTTCCTCCGGTGATCTCCTTTGTTCCGGCCCAAAGAAACGCCCGCTCAATTTTGTTCATGGAAGCCACACACCCCGGTGGAATTCTAAGAGGCGTGAGATGGAAGATAGCTTGGGAGGTGAGGACGGACTTGATAAGGACTCCTCTTCCGGCCGCATTGATGTTTTTACCATCCCAAGTGACAAGCTTGCCGGCCATTTTATCCTCAAGTGGTTGGAAATCCACCCTTTTAAGCTCCCAAACCGAAAGTGGGAGACCCAAATATTTGATAGGGAAGGACGCTCGGATGACCGGTAACCCCCCAAGCACATCATCAAGATCAACACCATGTCAATGTATAGGGATGACCGAGATTTTTTGGAAGTTAGTATGTAGACCGGTAGCTTCGCCGAAGTAGTCAAGAATGGCGGAGAGGTTTTGGATGTCCTCCTTTAAGGGGAGCATAAAGACGGCCGCGTCGTCCGCATAGAGAGAAGTACGGATAACGGTTCCTCTTCCTCTAATCTTGTGGAGAAGGTTGTGTTGAGTGGCCAACTCAAGGATCTTTTGAAGGGGGTCTATGGCAAGGACGAAGAGGAGCGGCGACAATACAAAGATGAAGAACGGGTCAGTCCAAGGGAGAACTAGAGAGAAAACTGATAGGGGCATGCGATCTTGATAGATGCAGAGAATGACTATTTGCCAAGGTCTAGGCTAGCCGTGGTCAGTGGCGCTGCGATGGCAAATATTTCATCAGCGAGATCCATGGCGCGGTTGCCGAAATAGGGAGAGCATGGGGAATTCTGTGATGCCGTGGTGCAGAGTCGATGTCATCACCGATGCTAACGACAGCGGAAGTCTATCAGCCGCAAATCAAGAGAGAGTACAAGCATTACATGGAGAGGCCACTCATGGAAGAGATTCGACAATGCTTGGGCAAGAGATTGAAGGCAAGATGCGGCGGCGTGCTGCTAGAGGAGTTGTGGATTGGGGTTGGTTGAGCAATACTAGTGGACGACCTGAACGTGGATTATGATGAAGTTGTTGGTTTTGAAGTGGAGAGGAGTGCCGGAGACCGCCATGTCCGTGCATGTGTTCTCGCCAGAGGACTTTCTCATGGTGTTTGCTTCGGAGGAGTTGCGGAACCACGTCGCGTCGAGGCCGCTGGTGCTGGTTGCCGGGTGATACGTCCAAAACGTATCTACTTTCCCGAACACTTTTGTTATTGTTTTGCCTCTAATTTGTGTATTATTGGATGCAACTAACACGGACTAAAGCTGTTTTTAGCAGAATTGCTCTGGTGTCTCGTTTTTGTGCAGAAATCCAACTTTCAGGAAAATCCTCGGAATTTATGCGAAAGGTCCTATTTTCCCAGAATATTGACGGAGCCAGAAGGGCAAGCCAGGAGGGGGCCCGAGGCCCCCACACACTAGGCCGGCGCGGCCCAGGAGGGGGGGGGCGCCGCCTTGTTGTGTGGGCGCCTCGACGGCCCCTCGACGCTCTCCTTTGGACTACATATGCCTTTCGACCTAAAAACGCCAGGGGGTTCGACCATATTTCCAGAGACCATCCAGTACGCCGCCGCCATCGCGAAACTCCGCCTCTGGACCAGAAACTCCGTTCGGCACTCCGCCGGGACGGGGAATTGGAGGGATCTTCACCGCCATCACCACCGACGCCTCTCCATCGACCAGCCATGTTTCCCCCATCCATGTGTGAGTAATTCCCCCGCTGTAGGCTGAAGGGGATGGTAGGGATTGGATGAGATTGATCATGTAATAGTCACAAGATTGTTAGGGCATGGTGCCTAGTATCCGTAGATGTTACTTTTATGATATTGTTGCAACTTGTTATGCTTAATGCTTGTCACTAGGGCCCGAGTGTCATGATCTCAGATCTGAACATGTTATTGTTTCATCATGATATGCATTGTTTTATGATCTTACCTGCAAGTTGTATACACACGTTGCTGTCCGGAACCCGAGGCCCCAAAGTGACGGAAATTGGGACAACCGGAGGGGAAGGCGGTGATGTGAGGATCACATGTGTTCACGGAGTGTTAATGCTTTGCTCCGGTACTCTATTAAAAGGAGTACCTTAATTTCCAGTAGTTTCCCTAGAGGCCCGGCTGCCACCGGCTGGTAGGATAAAAGATGTTGTGCAAGTTTCTCATTGCGAGCACGTACGACTATATATGGAACACATGCCTATTGATTGATTAGTACTTGGATACCGCGTTATTATTATCTGCAAATGCCCTACCATGATTGTTATATGAATTCTCTCATCCATGCAACGCCCGTTCATCGATCCATGTGCCTACATTATTTTAATCCTGCTGTTTACTATAATCGCTACTGCTGTCTTTATTTCACTGCTGTTGTTATTTCACTACTCCTACTGCTATAAAACTGTTGCTACTGAAAAACTCTTGCGAGCAAGTCTGTTTCCAGGTGCAGCTGAATTGACAGCTCAGTTGTTAAGGCTTATAAGTATTCTTTGTCTCCCCTTGTGTCGAATCAATAAATTGGGTAATACTTCCCTCGAAGACTGTTGCAATCCCCTATACTTGTGGGTCATCAAGACTATTTTCTGGCGCCGTTACCGGGGAGCATAGTGATACGTCTCCAACGTATCGATAATTTCTTATGTTCCATGCTACTTTATTGATGATACCTACATGTTTTATGCACATTATATGTCGTATTTACGCATTTTCTGGAACTAACCTATTAACAAGATGCCGAAGAGCCAGTTGTTGTTTTCTCGCTGTTTTTGGTTTCGAAATCCTAGTAACGAAATATTCTCGGAATTGGACGAAATCAACGCCCGTGGTCCTATTTTTGCACGAAGCTTCCGGAAGACCGAAGAGGAGTCGAAGTGGGGCCACGAGGCGCCGCCACCATAGGGCGGCGCGGCCCGGGCCCCGGCCGCGCCGACCTATGGTGTGGGGCCCTCGTGTGGCCCCCACGTTGCCCTTCCGCCTACTTAAAGCCTCCGTCGCGAAACCCCCGATACCGAGAGCCACGATACGGAAAACCTTCCGGAGACGCCGCCGCCGCGAATCCCATCTCGGGGATTCGGGAGATCGCCTCCGGCACCACTGCCGGAGAGGGGATTCATCTCCCGGAGGACTCTTCATCGCCATGATCGCCTCCGGAGTGATGAGTGAGTAGTTCACCCCTGGACTATGGGTCCATAGCGAGTAGCTAGATGGTCGTCTTCTCCTAATTGTGCTTCATTGTTGGATCTTGTGAGCTGCCTAACATGATCAAGATCATCTATCTGTAATACTATATGTTGTGTTTGTCGGGATCCGATGGATAGAGAATACTATGTTATGGTGATTATCATCTATTGTTTATGTGTTGTTTATGATCTTGCATGCTCTCCATTATTAGTAGAGGCTCTGGCCAAGTTTTTGCTCTTAACTCCAAGAGGGAGTATTTATGCTCGATAGTGGGTTCATGCCTTCATTGACACCGGGACGAGTGACGAAAAGTTCTAAGGTTGTGATGTCGTTGTTGCCACTAGGGATAAAACATTGATTCTATGTCTAAGGATGTAGTTGTCGATTACATTACGCACCATACTTAATGCAATTGTCCGTTGCTTTGCAACTTAATACCGAATGGGGTTCGGATGATAACTTCGAAGGTGGACTTTTTAGGCATAGATGCAGTTGGATGGCGGTCTATGTACTTTGTCGTAATGCCCGGATTAAATCTCACTATATTTATCATATCATGTACATGCATTGTTATGCCCTTCTCTATTTGTCAATTGCCCGACTGTAATTTGTTCACCCAACATGCTTTTATCTTATGGGAGAGACACCTCTAGTGAACTGTGGACCCCGGTCCTATTCATTACATCGCATACAATCTACTGCAATACTTGTTTTACTGTTTTCTTGCAAACAATCATCTTCCACACAATACGGTTAATCCTTTGTTACAAGCAAGCCGGTGAGATTGACAACCTCATCTGTTTCGTTGGGGCAAAGTACTTGGGTTGTGTTGTGCGGGTTCCACGTTGGCGCCGGAATCCCCGGTGTTGCGCCGCATCACATTTCGCCACCATCAACCTTCAACGTGCTTCTTGGCTCCTACTCGGTTCGATTAAACCTTGGTTTCTTTCCGAGGGAAAACTTGCCGCTGTGCGCATCATACCTTCCTCTTGGGGTTCCCAACGGACGTGTACATCTACGCGCATCAAGCACTTTTTCCGGCGCCGTTGCCGGGGAGATCAAGACACGCTGCAAGGGAGTCTCCACTTCTCAATCTCTTTACTTTGTTTTTGTCTTGCTTTATTTTATTTACTACTTTGTTTGCTGCACCTAAACAAAACACAAAAAAATTAGTTGCTAGTTTTACTTTATTTACTGTCTTGCTCTCCATATCAAAAACACAAAAAAATTAGTTACTTGCATTTACTTTATCTAGTTTGTTTTAATTACCGTTGCTAAAATGAATACCCCTGAAAATACTAAGTTGTGTGACTTCACAAACGCAAATAATAATGATTTCCTATGCACACCTATTGCTCCACCTGCTACTACAGACAAAATTCTTTGAAATTAAACCTCGCTTTACTCGAATCTTGTCATGAGAGATCAATTTTCTGGTGTTAGTTCTGATGATGCTGCTGCCCATCTTAATAATTTTGTTGAACTTTGTGAAATGCAAAAGTATAAGGATGTAGATGGTGATATTATTAAATTGAAAGTGTTTCCTTTCTCATTAAGAGGAAGAGCTAAAGATTGGTTGCTATCTTTGCCTAAGAATAGTATTGATTCATGGACTAAATGTAAGGATGCTTTTATTGGTAGATATTATCCTCCCGCTAAAATTATATCTTTGAGAAGTAGCATAATGAATTTTAAGCAATTAGATACTCGAACATGTTGCTCAAGCATGGGAGAGAATGAAAACTTTGGTAAAGAATTGCCCAACCCATGGATCGACTACTTGGATGATCATCCAAACCTTCTATGCAGGACTAAATTTTTCTTCGTGGAATTTATTGGATTCAGCTGCTGGAGGTACCTTTATGTCCATCACTTTGGGGGCGGCTACAAAACTTCTTGATGATATGATGATAAATTACTCTGAATGGCACAAGGAAAGAGCTCCACAAGGTAAGAAGGTAAATTCGTTGAAGAAACCTCTTCCTTGAGTGATAAGATTGATGTGATTATGTCTATGCTTGTGAATGGTAGATCTAATGTTGATCCTAATAATGTTCCTTTAGCTTCATTGGTTGCTCAAGAAGAAAATGTTGATGTGAATTTCATTAAAAATAATAATTTCAACAACAATGCTTATAGGAACAACTCTGGTAATAACTATAGGCCATATCCTTCTGCTAATGGTAATGGTTATGGTAATTCTTATGGGAATTCTTACAACAATAATAGGAGTATACCCCCTGGTCTTGAAGCTATGCTTAAAGAATTTATTAGTACACAAACTGCTTTTAACAAATCTGTTGAGGAAAAGCTTGATAAAATTGATATTCTTGCTTCTAGAGTTGATAGACTTGCCTCTGATGTTAATCTATTAAAATTGAAAGTTATGCCTAATAATGATATTGATAATAAGATTACTACTACAGCAAATGCCATCCAAGTTAGAATTAATGAGAATATAAGATTAATGGCTGAATTGCGTGCTAGGTGGGATAGAGAAGAAAATGAAAAACTAGCTAAAGAGAATAATGTAGCTAAAGTTTGGACTATTACCACCACTAGTAATGCTAATTCTTCACATGTTGCTGCACCTCCTACTATCAATGGTAAAATAATTGGTGTTGGCAATGTTTCTACTCCTAGTGCAAAGCGTACAAAACTGCACTCGAAATTGCTAAAACTGCTCGAAACTCGCTTGTGATAAAACTCGCTGAAATTTTTTCCAACCTTGGGAACAATGATCCCATTGCTGTAGCTCATAATGATTTAGATTTTGATGATTGCCACATCTCTGAAGTTATAAAGTTCTTACAAAAACTTGCTAGAAGTCCTAATGCTAGTGCTATAAATTTAGCCTTTACAAAACATATTACAAATGCTCTCATAAAAGCTAGAGAAGAGAAACTAAAACTTGAAACTTCTATTCCTAGAAAGTTAGAAGATGGTTGGGAGCCCATCATTAAAATGAAATTCAATGACTTTGAATGTAATGCTTTATGTGATCTTGGTGCAAGTATTTCTGTTATGCCTAAAAAGATTTATGATATGCTTGACTTGCCACCATTGAAGAATTGTTATTTGGATGTTAATCTTGCCGATAATGTTAAAAAGAAACCTTTGGGAAGGATTGATAATGTGCGAATTACGGTTAACAATAACCTTGTCCCCGTTGATTTTGTTGTCTTGGATATCGAATGCAATGCATCTTGTCCTATTGTGTTGGGAAGACCTTTTCTTCGAACCGTTGGTGCTGTTATTGATATGAGGGAAGGTAATATTAAATATCAATTTCCTCTCAAGAAAGGTATGGAACACTTCCCTAGAAAGAGAATGAAGTTGCCTTTTGATTCTATTATTAGAATAATTTATGATGTTGATGCTTCTACTCTCGATGTTACTTGATTTGCACTTTCTGCGCCTAGCTGAAAGGCGTTAAAGAAAAGCGCTTATGGGAGACAACCCATGTTTTTACTACAGTACTTTATTTTATATTTAAGTCTTGGAAGTTGTTTACTACTGTGGCAACCTCTCCTTATCATGTTTTTGTGCCAAGTAAAGTTTCTATGTTAAAGTTGATGTTATATTTGGGATCGCTGCGCAGAAACAGCATTGCTGTCTGTCACGAATCTGGGCACAAGTCTTTGTAGAAAATTCGAAAAAATCTGCCAATTTACGAGCGTGATCCTCAGATATGTACGCAACTTTCATTAGTTTTGAGTTTTTCCATTTGAGCAAGTCTGGTGCCACTTTAAAATTCGTCTTTACGGACTGTTCTGTTTTTGACAGATTCTGCCTTTTATTTCGCATTGCCACTTTTGCTATGTTGGATGAATTTCTTTGATCCATTAATATCCAGTAGCTTTATGCAATGTCTAGAAGTGTAAAGAATGTTTGTGTCACCTCTGAATGTGTGAATTATTAATTGTGCACTAACCCTCTAATGAGTTTGCTTGAAGTTTGGTGTGAAGGAAGTTTTCAAGGGTCAAGAGAGGAGTATGATATACTATGATCAAGAGGAGTGAAAGCTCTAAGCTTGGGGATGCCCCCGTGGTTCATCCCTGCATATTTTAAGAAGACTCAAGCGTCTAAGCTTGGGGATGCCCAAGGCATCCCCTTCTTCATCAACAACATCATCAGGTTCCTCCCCTGAAACTATATTTTTATTCAGTCACATCTGGTGTTCTTTACTTGGAGCGTCGGTTTGTTTTTGTTTTTGTTTTTGTTTGAATAAAATGGATCCTAGCATTCACTTTGTGGGAGAGAGACACGCTCCGCTGTTGCATATGGACAAATATGTCCTTAGGCTTTACTCATAATGTTTAAGGCGAAGTTTCTTCTTCGTTAAATTGTTATATGGTTGGAATTGGAAAATGCTACATGTAATAATTCTAAAATGTCTTGGATAATGTGATACTTGGCAATTGTTGTGCTCATGTTTAAGCTCTTGCATCATATACTTTGCACCCATTAATGAAGAAATACATAGAGCTTGCTAAAATTTGATTTGCATATTTGATCTCTCTAAGGTCTAGATAATATCTAGTATTGAGTTTTGAACAACAAGGAAGACGGTGTAGAGTTTTATAATGTTTACAATATGTCTTTTATGTGAGTTTTGCTGCACCGTTTCATCCTTGAGTTTGCTTCAAATAACCTTGCTAGCCTAAACCTTGTATCGAGAGGGAATACTTCTCATGCATCCAAAATCCTTGAGCCAACTACTATGCCATTTGTGTCCACCATACCTACCTACTACATGGTATTTCTCCGCCATTCCAAAGTAAATTGCTTGAGTGCTACCTTTAAAATTCCATCATTCGCCTTTGCAATATATAGCTCATGGGATAAAATAGCCTTAAAAACTATCGTAGTATTGAATATGTACTTATGCACTTTATCTTTTATTAAGTTGCTTGTTGTGCGATAACCATGCTTCTGGGGAACGCCATCAACTATTCTTTGTTGAACATCATGTGAGTTGCTATGCATGTCCGTCTTGTCCGAAGGATCTATCACCTTAATGATTGGAGCATGCAAATTGTTAGAGAAGAACATTGGGCCGCTAACTAAAGCCATGAATCATGGTTGAAGTTTCAGTTTTGGACATATATCCTCAATCTCATATGAGAATAATAATTGTTGCTACATGCTTATGCATTAAAGAGGAGTCCATTATCTCGTTGTCCATGTTGTCCCGGTATGGATGTCTAAGTTGAGAATAATCAAAAGCGAGAAATCCAAAATGCGAGCTTTCTCCTTAAACCTTTGTACAGGCGGCATGGAGGTACCCCTTTGTCACACTTGGTTGAAACATGGCATTGCGAAGATCCGGTAGTCCAAGCTAAGTAGGACAAGGTGCGGGCACTATTAGTATACTATGCATGAGGCTTGCAACTTGTAAGATATAATTTACATAACTCATATGCTTTATTACTACCGTTGACAAAATTGTTTCATGTTTTCAAAATAAAAGCTCTAGCACAAATACAGCAATCGATGCTTTCCTCTTTGAAGGACCATTCTTTTACTTTTATTGTTGAGTTAGCCTACCTATCTCCCTCCACCTTAAGAAGCAAACACTTGTGTGAACTGTGCATTGATTCCTACATACTTGCATATTGCACTTGTTATATTACTTTATGTTGACACTATCCATGAGATATACATGTTATAAGTTGAAAGCAACCGCTGAAACTTAATCTTCCTTTGTGTTGCTTCAATACCTTTACTTTGATTTATTGCTTTATGAGTTAACTCTTATGCAAGACTTATTTATGCTTGTCTTGAAGTACTATTCATGAAAAGTCTTTGCTTTATGATTCATTTGTTTACTCATGTCATTACCAATGTTTTGATCGCTGCATTCATTACATATGTTTACAAATAGTATGATCAAGATTATGATGGCATGTCACTTCGTAAATTATCTTTGTTATCGTTTTACCCGCTCGGACGAGCAGTAACTAAGCTTGGGGATGCTGATACGTCTCCAACGTATCGATAATTTCTTATGTTCCATGCTACTTTATTGATGATACCTACATGTTTTATGCACATTATATGTCGTATTTACGCATTTTCTAGAACTAACCTATTAACAAGATGCCGAAGAGCCAGTTGTTGTTTTCTGCTGTTTTTGGTTTCAGAAATCCTAGCAACGAAATATTCTCGGAATTGGACG
This sequence comes from Lolium rigidum, assembly GCF_022539505.1. Taxonomy (NCBI): domain Eukaryota; kingdom Viridiplantae; phylum Streptophyta; class Magnoliopsida; order Poales; family Poaceae; genus Lolium; species Lolium rigidum. The sequence continues at coordinate 279,047,358 of NC_061509.1, forward strand.
AAATCAACGCCCAGGGTCCTATTTTTGCACGAAGCTTCCAGAAGACCGAAGAGGAGTCGAAGTGGGGCCACGAGGCGCCGCCACCATAGGGCGGCGTGGCCCAGGCCCTGGCCGCACCGACCTATGGTGTGGGGCCCTCGTGTGGCCCCCCACGTTGCCCTTCCGCCTACTTAAAGCCTCCGTCGCGAAACCCCTAGTACCGAGAGCCACGATACGGAAAACCTTCCAGAGACGCCGCCGCCGCGAATCCCATCTCGCGGGATTCAGGAGATCGCCTCCGGCACCCTGCCGGAGAGGGGATTCATCTGAAAGTGCATGGACCCCCCATGTGTGGTTTTGGTAATTAATGACAATCCCTATGGACTAATGTTTGCATTGAGTTATATTAATAGGAGTTGTCCATAGGCAATTCTTGAACCATTTGTTGGCTTCAAGGTTGCAATAAGAAGAAATTGATGAAGGATATCAAGTGTCAAGTATGTCTTGAAGATGAAGATGAAGTGAGCCCTCAAGTTACTTCAAGACATCAATATGATGAAGAATGAAGAATGAAGTGCAAGTTCAAGATGAGCCATCTCGAAGAGATCATTTGCTTGAGTCTTGCCATCCACATGGTGGTCATGGTTATGTGAAGATGCGCCGAAGAAGAAGCTCTCCCGTGGTGGATTATGGGGGAGCAATCCACAAGACTTCGCCAAGCAAGCACAAGCAAGAAAGGCGTTCCATCTTGTCGAGGTCAAGATCGTCGTCATCAAGCTCAAGTGGAATGCGCAAGTATAAGGTTTGCTCTTGATAGGGTTTCTTTCTCACCGGTCTCATAGTGTAGTTGGAGACCGGTTTATAGTTTAGTTGCCGTACTATCAAGAGGGCTCTCGAGTAAGTAACTCGATCGTATCGTTCGGAGAGAGCTCAAACCTTTGCATCCTTGCATCATCTTTCTTGGTTGTTATTTGGATCTTATCCATGTGATGTTTTAGAGCTTGTGCTTATTCTCATGACAAGCTCTAGTTCATTGAGAATGGTTTTTCCATGGGCAACTTGTTGCATTTTCAAGATTGGAGGTTTTACCGGTATGTCTTTTTGAGATAGGTCAAACCTTTCATCATTTGTTTCTATCCTCCTTTGCTGGACTATGATGTTTCTATGCATATTGTTGTAGAGCTCGTTGTTGTGATTTCAACGAGCCCAAGATCATCGAAATCGGAGTCCGGATGCAAAAGATATGCCCGTTCTAGTTTTGGTGTTTCTGCAGTTTGCCTAGGCCGGATATTTTGGAAATATCCGGGCCGGATTATCCGGGCAGGATATTTCGGAAATATCCGGCCCCCCCGAAATCGTCTAAGGACCTGGGGAATTGCTGCTCAGTATTGGGGCCGGAAATTTGCCCGGATATTGTCCCGGTTTTGTCCCAAGGCCGGATTATCCGGGCCGGATATTTCGGAAATATCCGGCCCCCTCGAAATCGTCTAAGGACCTGAAGAAAAGCAGCTCTGGACAGGGGCCGGACTTTTGGCCGGATTTTTACCAGGTTTTGTACCTGTGGCCGGATTATCCGGGGGGGCGGATTATCCGGCCCTAACTTAGGCCGGATTATCCGGCCCTGGTTTTGCCCAACGGCTCGATTTTCTTGGGGGGTATAAATACCCCCCTTCTTCCTCCTTGGGCTGTTGCTTCTTCCACTCTCTCTCTCCTCCATTGTTGTTCTTGAGAAGCTTGCCCTATCTCTCTATCCCTCCATGATTCTTGCCCCCATTTGAGGGAAAAGAGAGAGGAGATCTAGATCTACACTTCTACCAATCAAATCCATCTCTTTGTGAGTGGAACTCTCTAGATCTTGATCTTGGTGTTCTTTGTGAATTCCTTTGTTCTTCCTCTCTTATTCCCCCAATAGCTTTTGTAGCTTTGTTGGAATTTGAGAGAGAAGGACTTGAGCATCTTTGTGGTGTTCTTGCCATTGCATTTGGTGCATAGGTTTGAGTTCTCCACGGTGATTCGTGGAAGTGAAAGCAAGAAAGTTGTTACTCTTGGGTTCTTGGAACCCTAGACGGATTTGAGGCCTTTGTGGCGATTTCTTGGGAGCCTCCAATTAAGTTGTGGATGCGTGCCCCAAGCTTTGTGTAAGGCCCGGTTTCCGCCTCGAAGGAAATCCCTTAGTGGAACCGTGACCTAGGCCTTTGTGGCGAGGGTCACCGGAGATTTAGGTGAGGCGCCTTCGTGGCGTTCGGTTTGTGGTGTGAGTACCGCATCTTGGGGTGAGGCCTTTGTGGCGTTGGTGTGCATCGAGCAACCACACCTCAAGGTGAGCCTCTTGTGGCGTTCGGGAGCACTAAGCAACCGCACCTCTCCACCGGAGATTAGCACTCGCAAGAGTGTGAACTCCGGGATAAATCATCGTCTCCCGCGTGCCTCGGTTATCTCTATACCCGAGCTCTTTACTTATGCACTTTACCTTGTGATAGCCATCGTGCTTGAAGTTATATATCTTGCTATCACATAGTTGCTTGTATTGCTTAGCATAAGTTTATATATCTTGCTATCACATAGTTGCTTGTATTGCTTAGAATAAGTTGTTGGTGCACATAGGTGAACAATAGTATATAGGCTTTGGGCTTGACAAAGTAAACGCTAGTTTTATTCCGCATTTGTTAAGTCCATCTCGTAAAAGTTTTAAATCGCCTATTCACCCCCCTCTAGGCGACATCCGTGTCCTTTCAATTGGTATCAGAGCAAGGTCTCTCATTCTTTGGCTTCACCGCCTTGAGAGTAAAGATGTCGGTTAGGGGATTAGATCACAATAACTTGTTTATATTTGATGGCACAAATTATGATCTATGGAAAATTTATGTGCTTAATATTTTGCGGGTATTTCCCCGAACATGGAGCGATTTCTTGACATGGGTTTTTATTCTCCTAAGGATCCCCAAAATTTATCTTATGAGGAGAAGAAAAACTCTTGTCTCGATGCTCTTGCTTCTCATGTGTTTTCCATTGTTGTGAGCAATGTAGTTACTTCTTCAATCATGCCTTTTGGGAGCGCTCATGAATTATGGACAAAGCTTCAAGATAAATATGATGTGTCCAAGATTATTGAGGATGATTGTATTGCTTCCACTTCCGGCCGTGATGAGTTCTCATCTTCATCCACTTCACCAAAGTGTGTCAAGACACAAGGTAATGATATGGTGAGTGGCGATGAAAATTGCAATGTTGATATTGAGCTTACTATTGATGATTCTTCATCTCTATCTCATTGCAATGCTTCATCTACGGACTCAAACACATCTAGCACTAGAAATGATTTACATGCTTGTGTTGATAGTCCTTGCATATCATGTGTAAGTTGCTTGAATAAATCTAATGATGATATGCTTGCATTGTCTTGTGGCCATGATAAAAATGCTTCTATTTCCTCTAGTTGTTGTGTGTCTAACAATGTAGAGGAAACCAAAGATTCTATTGGTCAAGACAAGATCTTGAAAGGAGCCTCAAGTAACTCCTCATCTTTATCTCACGGTCCTCATATATGCCTTATGGCCAAGGGTTCCACGGTACCTCCTACCATGGAACCTAATATGTCTCGTGGTGATAAGGATGAGGATGAATATGAAGAAGAGGATTGGGTTGTCTCTGTACGCGATAAGGGTAAGAGCGTATTTAAGGTTATTTGCAAAGATAAAATTGCTAGAACCCACTTCTTTGAAATCTTGACTACCGCTATTGAGAGCCAAAAACTTATTTGGATGCATGAGAACACCATTGATAAAAAGGGTGCTCTTGAACGAGAGTATGCCGATGATGTAGCATCATTAAAAAATGAACTTGAAGAAGAACAAACCATCAAGTTAGCTCATGAGGCTATCATATCAAAGGAAACACCTTGTGAGCCTCATGTGGATACTAGCACTACTACTCAAAATGCTATATTACCATGTGCTAGTCCTAGTAATTCATCCACTCATAATATTGCTAAATCTTGTGATGAATTATCTTCCTTGCCTTGTTGCTCTAACAATGAAGATTCTACTTCCTCTAGTACTTGTGTTGTTACTAACCATGTAGAGGAAATCAAAGAGCTCAAGGCCCAAGTCACTTCTTTGAAGAATGACTTGGTAAAGAGTCATGAAGGGAAATGCAAACTTGACACGATGTTAAGTGTGCAACAATCCCCCAATGACAAGAGTGGACTTGGATTCAAATCCAACAACAAGAACAAGTCCAACAACAACAACAACAACAAGGGCCAAGTACAAGTCAAAGACCCGGCCAAGATTGTTTGCTTCAAGTGCAAAATTGAAGGGCACCATGTTAGATCTTGCCCTTTGAAGAAGAAGCAAAAAGGGAAGCGGCCTCAAGCTCAAACTCATATTCAACCTCAAGTTGAAGAAATGCCACTTCCCAAGAAGAAACAAGCCAATGCTCCCATTGTGGAGAAACCTAGTGAGAAGAAGAAGAAGAAAAGAACTTGCTACATATGCCGTGAGAAGGGCCACATCTCCTCCTTGTGCACTATTGGTACCTCATCCAACTCTATCACCATTGATGATGTTTATTCTCTTCGTAAGGATGAGGGTGGCAATGTGTTTGCCAAATATGTTGGTGCTCAAAGTGGTGTCAAGAAAAGAACCATTTGGGTTGCCAAGCCTATTGTGACTAACATCTTAGGACCCAACTTAGTTGGGGACCAACAATCCAAAATTTGATCAATAGGTGCTTGTTGGAGGGCATTGGAGACTTGGCTACATCATGAAGAATTAAGGGATCTTCATCATTTATATTATATCAAGCCAAGTCTTTTGATTATCTTGCTACTATCATATATCCAATGTTCCTCCTTGCGGTAACATGTTCTCAACTTATTTATATTGAAAGTTACTCGCCCCTTTGCATGTGTTAGTTTCGTTCCTAACATGTGTTTGTATATGTTGTGCTTCCTAATAGTTTTGCTTGAGAAATCAAGTCTATGCATGTTGGGTTGCACACCATGTATTTGTGTTTGTGTTGGAGCCTCTTTGCATCTTGTTGTATCTTATATGGCTCTTATGAGCGATTAATGGACAATCCCATTTTGGGGGAGTGATATTCCTTTGGGAATTTCATGATCCTAAACAATGTGTGTACATGAGGAATATCACTTAGAATTGATATTGCGAGATTATCTAGTCGCTATGTGGTATGTCATCTTCATGAGAAATTCAAATTCTAATGTCCATTAATATCTCTACTTGGATCTTATTTGCCTCTTGTGAAAATAAATTCCTTATCACATTATGGGGGAGTAATAAGCTTTGTGCATATTACAAGCCTAGAAAATGTGAACATTTGAGGTTGTGTCACATAGAATTGATACCGTAAATTATCTCTCTCCTATGTGGCATGTTTGCTCAAACAAGCTCCAATTTGCTTAAATGGCTTCATTGCTAATATCTTTGTGGATCTTATTTGTGAAAGTTCTTCTTGGCATGGTTTTTCACAACGTGTCCCTCAATACATTTTTGGAAAACCATGTGCTTCAAGTCATACTATTAATTGCTTTGCATGTTGGTATGAATACTATTAATTGCTTTGCATGTTGGTATGAATACTATTAATTGCCTTGCATGTTGGTATGACTAAATGAAGCTATCAAGAAACTATCTTTGCATGATGGTTAACTCTTATCTTTTACCATATGCTTTGTTTGTTGTAAATATGATCTTATGTATACTCACAAACTACCACCGGAAATATTTCCTAATACCTCTTGTCCTAGGACAATTGGTAATCAATTATGAGGTAGATATTTATTGATCATATCTACATTGGCTCTTGTATTTATATTGCCTTATTTATTGCCATGAATTTGTTGTGCTTTGACTCCCATGTGTCTTCCTTGCATCTTATGGATCTAAGTTGTCTATTCAAACTTTCTTAGCATTGTTAGAAGATATAGGTAGCGTGATGATCCTAGTTTTGTGCTTTTTGTATTCATATAAAAATCCTTGATAATGCACCAAACTTGGGGGAGCTCTTCTATATTATTAGAATGCTTAACATCTCTTGATCTTTATCAAAAATTTGGTTTTGGGAGACATAAAATTTTCTTTTTGATACTTTGTGCCATCATAAAAAGTGTCGAGGGTTTGGTTTATTTGTTGGAACCTTGCTCTCTTGGAAGTTGGTTATCTCATTCCTTTGTGCTTAGGTTTAATTAGCTTCTTATAATGAGATAAGTCTTTGGAGTCAATCTTGTGTTGATTTGATTCTTTGATATAATTTGGACAACCATTGTCTCTTGGTTTATTTGGTGTTTTGTCCAAATTATATCTTTCTTTGGTTCTTGAAAGTATTGTGCATGCATCTTTAATTTATGTCTATCTTATGGCATGTGTTACTTTCTTTGATCCAATATATAGGGTAAACTCCATCAAATCCTAATTTGGCTAAGATGTGCATGAAATTCAATTTCATATCTATATGCACATAGTATTGTGGAGTTTGTCCTATATGTTGTAGTGTGTCTAACTACTTTGGACCCAATTAGTTTGGGGACCTTTTTGTACTTACCTTTGTGTTAGGTACAATGGATATGCATTGAATGCTTGTCTCACTCTTGGAAAGAAGTGGTAACTCAATGGCAACTTGAGGCAAGCTAGGATGGTCAACGAACACATATCTACTACATCCACACCAATGCTATCTTGGTAACAAGTATCTTCTCATGCATACTTTTCTTGTATCCAACCTTATGGTTGCATCTTGGCATGAATCTCTTGATTTGCAAATATTGTGCTTCTTGCAAAAGTCTTAACGAAACCTCTTTATTGCAAATGTGAGTAATTTGAGATGAGTACATATGTTGGGAAGTATATAAAATCATGCTCATGATTCACCCATCCCATCTATGCATATCTAGCAATTTTATTGCATATCAATTCCTCAAGCCTCTCACATGTGCAATATCGATTAAAGTGCAAATTGAGTTATTTCTTTTAGTATCCTCGTTTGTGATACTTGTTGCCTTTCTCAAATGCATCCCAACTATCTTCTATCCCTTGTTGATATTTGTGATGTATTTTAGATGGTTGTGGTTGAAGTTCATGAATGTACAATAAGACAAAATTGAGCCTTTGGCCATGCCATTAAGCAAAAATTCTTATTGGTATATTGCATGACTTCATTTTGGGATATCATACTATATTTCTTGAGTATCCATTTTGTGTGTACATGTTTCTTTGTGGATAAATATCTTTGTGATATTGCTCACTTAGAGAAACTTATACACATAAGAGATGATACATCTCCTTTTGATATCTTATTTATTTATTGCATGTTGATTGGTCATGCTAAGCAATATAATTCATTGAAGACTATGATGATGCTTTTTGCTCATCCTTGCAATAGTCTTATAATATGCTTTATCATGCCTTTCACATATCCTCTTGGTTGAGCCTTTTATTATGGTACCTCCTACTTGTTGCTCAACCATTTGTTTGTTGCAAGTGTTAAGCTTAATTTTCTATCTATGATCTATTGCAAATGTTTGTGTTTTAAATGGTAATGAGGGAGTGAGGATTCCATGTTATGCATATTGTATTCAAATACAACATTTTAATTTATGCATGTACCTTGGGGAGCTTCCTCATTTAATTTAGAGCACTATCTTTTGGTGATCATTAGAGTTTGATTCACTTGGTAGATTTTGTTTTTGAATGATATTATGGGAGTGATGATTCCATGTTTGTGCACTTTATACTCCAATGCAAATTGTCTTGTTTTGTGCACAAACCTTGGGGAGCTTCCTCATATTATTTAGAGCAATCTTCTTGATCTTATCATAATATCTTTCTTTCTTTTGGTATCTTCTTTGTGGTTCATTTGGTTGCTTGCTTCATTTGTTGAAGCTTCTTGACTTTGTTATCTTTTTGCAATCTTTGATCCTATCTATGGTGTGACTCCTTCCGAATATTCGTAATTGGATATGTGCATTTGATTCCACTCAAATTATGAGAAATGCACACGCTATGGAGGAACTCTCACTATATTGGCCTTCTAAATTTTTCACCCATTTCGGCAATTGGTGCCAATGGGGGAGAAGTTTGGAGGGTTTAAGGGAATTTGGTTATGTCTTTGCTTTGTGCTTAAGCATGTGCCTTTATTGCATTGCATCTTGTTGCTTTGCATAGTTGAATATTTAGAGGAAACTCCACTAGGCTTTGAATGCCAATATATGCAATGAAAGTCAAGATCATTCACACATGCATATATTATGGGGGAGTTTGCTCTATATATTCAACTTGTTTGTTACTTAAATTCCTTATATAAACCCTCTCAAAGAGATTGTCATCAATTACCAAAATGGGGGAGATTGAAAGTGCATGGAGCCCCCATGTGTGGTTTTGGTAATTAATGACAATCCCTATGGACTAATGTTTGCATTGAGTTATATTAATAGGAGTTGTCCATAGGCAATTCTTGAACCATTTGTTGGCTTCAAGGTTGCAATAAGAAGAAATTGATGAAGGATATCAAGTGTCAAGTATGTCTTGAAGATTAAGATGAAGTGAGCCCTCAAGTTACTTCAAGACATCAATATGATGAAGAATGAAGAATGAAGTGCAAGTTCAAGATGAGCCATCTCGAAGAGATCCTTTGCTTGAGTCTTGCCATCCACATGGTGGTCATGGTTATGTGAAGATGCACCGAAGAAGAAGCTCTCCCATGGTGGATTATGGGGGAGCAATCCACAAGACTTCGTCAAGCAAGCACAAGCAAGAAAGGCGTTCCATCTTGTTGAGGTCAAGATCGTCGTCATCAAGCTCAAGTGGAATGCGCAAGTATAAGGTTTGCTCTTGATAGGGTTTCTTTCTCACCGGTCTCATAGTGTAGTTGGAGACCGGTTTATAGTTTAGTTGCCGTACTATCAAGAGGGCTCTCGAGTAAGTAACTCGATCGTATCGTTCGGAGAGAGCTCAAACCTTTGCATCCTTGCATCATCTTTCTTGGTTGTTATTTGGATCTTATCCATGTGATGTTTTAGAGCTTGTGCTTATTCTCATGACAAGCTCTAGTTCATTGAGAATGGTTTTTCCATGGGCAACTTGTTGCATTTTCAAGATTGGAGGTTTTACCGGTATGTCTTTTTGAGATAGGTCAAACCTTTCATCATTTGTTTCTATCCTCCTTTGCTGGACTATGATGTTTCTATGCATATTGTTGTAGAGCTCGTTGTTGTGATTTCAACGAGCCCAAGATCATCGAAATCGGAGTCCGGATGCAAAAGATATGCCCGTTCTAGTTTTGGTGTTTCTGCAGTTTGCCTAGGCCGGATATTTTGGAAATATCCGGGCCGGATTATCCGGGCCGGATATTTCGGAAATATCCGCCCCCCCGAAATCGGCTAAGGACCTGAGGAATTGCTGCTCAGTATTGGGGCCGGAAATTTGCCCGGATATTGTCCCGGTTTTGTCCCAGGGCCGGATTATCCGGGCCGGATATTTCGCAAAATATCCGGCCCCCTCGAAATTGGCTAAGGACCAGACGAAAAGCAGCTCTGGATAGGGGCCGGATTTTTACCAGGTTTTGTCCATGAGGCTGGATTATCCGGGGGCGGATTATCCGGCCCTTACTTAGGCCGGATTATCCGGCCCTGGTTTTGCCCAACGGCTCGATTTTCTTGGGGGGTATAAATACCCCCCTTCTTCCTCCTTGGGCTGTTGCTTCTTCCACTCTCTCTCTCCTCCATTGTTGTTCTTGAGAAGCTTGCCCTATCTCTCTATCCCTCCATGATTCTTGCCCCCATTTGAGGGAAAAGAGAGAGGAGATCTAGATCTACACTTCTACCAATCAAATCCATCTCTTTGTGAGTGGAACTCTCTAGATCTTGATCTTGTGTTACCCTCCAAAACCCCCCGACGGGTTTCGGTTAAGCAACACGAAGAGCCGGGAAGCTCCCAGGGCCGCTTAGTGGATCCCTGGCACCTCGCGTCGTCCCGCAAATCTTCTGGCGCGCGTCCTGGCGGTTGCTAGGGCGTGCCACCCGACCTATACCCGGTCGGGAAGGTGTTAGTGCTTCGATTGTTCCCGCATGGTAGACACGTGCACATTAAATACGAGCCTTATCGGCTCTCGGGTTTCCCGTGGATCGGCTCAAAGAGCCGATCGCCCCATGGTCCTTGATGGATTAGCAATGGCATGGGGATCCTGCCTCGATCGGGACATAGCTAAAACGATCCACGACAGTTTAGGGTTTTCACCGCATAATCGGAACATCCTACGTGCGATCGGGCCTAGCAGCTACGAGAGACGATGCAAACTACCCCTACGAGAGGCCTAAAAACCAACATGTGTTGACCCCGGAACATCCCTCGCAGGGACGGTAAACATCATCTAACGCACCACCGGATCGTCCGACCCCAGCATAAGGCCTAACTATGCAGATATTAAACTAATCCTCGCAGATGCAGAGGAGCAACTATAACGGATCGGATCTACTAAGCATGATCCAAGCAAGATGCTGCCCTTACGTCCGGATAGACGTAAGGGCAGCTAGATATACAAGGGTTGCACTACGATAGCATATTACGTGAAGAACAATGCTAACCCTAACACATCTAGTGATAACTACGTTGCTCGCCATCAAAAAGGCTTCAGTACGAGTAACGCATGAACAATACTAGACTTACGCTGCCTAGATCGCGAGATGCGATCTAGGCAGCATGATGCTTACCGGTAAGAACCCTCGTAGGAAAGGGGTGGCGATGCGCCGAGATTGGTTTGTTTTGGTTGAACGGTGATTGTCCTCCTTTTCCGATAACCCTAGATACATATTTATAGTCCAAGGGACTTTCTAATTGAGGCGTGCACCTAACCGTGCACGGGCCAGACTCTATCTCTTTACTCTAAATTACAATGCGATCTAATATGTTACAGATACACGGGCAACTTGGCCCAAACTCTTAGCGCAAGGCCGCTCCAAAGATGCTTCATGTATACGTCCTTCAAGCCCATCTTCACTTACGGCCCACCTCCTGATTTGGCCAAAATCGGGTGGTAACACATGCCCCCCTGGTTTTGATAATGTTAGTTGCAAAACCATCTGTTTTCCTCGAAGGGTCATGTCGTGGCAGAGCAGAACCGTCGCAGTTTTCTTCATGATGACGTTTTGCCTCCTCGCCTTCTCTGCACGACTTGACGGTTCTGGCACCACGTCCTCGGGAACTGCTTAAGCATTAAACCGTATATTCCCCCTTTTATTCGGCCACTTCCTGTAGTTCTCTCCCTCATCCTCCTGGCACTAGCACCTCCAAAGAAAAACCCTCCTGCGCCACCATGTCTTCCTCTTCGTCGGACCTTTCTGCGCAGTCCTCCCCCTTCCGCGAGCCGACGCCGGAGTGGAACCCGGAGGAAGCTCATGCGGCCAACATCCGCCGCGCCATCGAGGCCGGGGACGAGCCAAGCCATGACTTCTCTATCTGGTCAGAGGACGACCAGTCCCTGACCGAAGGGGAGAGCGACCTCTGCTCCCTCGTTAATGCGGAAGCGGTGGAGGAAAGCGACGCCGACCGCCTTCCCTGGGACGGGGCCCCCTCCTCCGAAGAGGAGGAGCAAGAGGAAGAGGAAGAAGACGACAACTCCTCCGACGAGCCGCCGGCCAAGCGCCATTGCCCTTGGCCCGGCAATCTCAGCGATTTCGACAGCGACGACGACGACGCTGACGAAGACGAGGACAACGAAGGTCCTGCCGGCGGTCGCTACAGCAGCGACGATGAGCCGGCTGGGAGCAGCGCCGACGACGGCGATGATGGCGACGACGACGAGGGCAGCAACGGCCCCTAGATAGGATCTTAGCCTAGGGCCAGCAGTAATAGATGGGGCAATGTAGCCCCTAGGGTCTCCTTTTGAGAGCAATCAGCTCTTTATGTAAGAACTCCAGTTTATCAATGAAGAATTTCCCCAATTCGATTCTCTTTATGATAATTTAGCCGATTGCCCTTCATGCTGAGCCTGCCGACTGCCAATCTGGTCGTCGCTTAAGGAGCCGATGGCAATGCATCGGACTCTCATGGCAAATTCGAGGCAGATCCACCGGACCTCCGCCTCCCGGACGGGCCACAATCGTGCAAATCCTAGATCCTGGAAATGCAGATTCAACTGAACGGAATGTTGGACTTTAGCGGCACCCCCATCTTCTGGATCCTCTTGGCCTTCTAGAGGTTTTAGGACTATCGTTAGAACAACGCCGGTACTGAAGCTAACATTTTTTGCGGAACAGGCATTATTCGCCCACAAATGTCCTTGTAATGCTTCATTTCTTTGTAGTCACACCTGGTCCAAAGCCCGTCAGCGATCGTCGCCTCCTCCCATTACCTTCTGCAATAATTCACCCTCTCTCGACGAGTTGTGATGCAGAGCAAGCCGATTTCAACCAAATCGGCTCTACAGAATAAGGAACCTTAAGGGTGAGCTTCCCCCCGAGCCTCAGTCCTGGCGAGGATAAAAGCAGATCAGCCGATTGGGCCACCATCGGCTCCTCAATTGCAGCGCTGTATTAGCTGAACTTCACAAAATCGGCTCTCCAGATCATTGATGTTTCAGAGCTAGCTGCCCCCCGAGCTACTCCAAGTTAAAAACAAGCCGTGAACGCTTATGTTCAAGGGGCCGGCACCTTGCTGTTTTGATTGGTTCATCCTCTTGGGCAAACTGATGCAGCTTCTGGTGCGAATGGTTCAGCTCCAGGAGATCATCGGATGATCATCGGTTGTTCTCATGACCCTAACCTGATCGCAGGCTTGCGTAAACACTGTTGATTTGGTGATGGCTGCTCCATAAGACTTCTGCTTATAACCACCATATCCTTTGAGTCGACGGCCAAGCGTCGGCTTCGCCCCATGAGACCTCAAACAAGATCATGACTCTTACCAGCCAACCCAACGGGCTAGCCATCTGGTTCCGGGCAGGTGCCTATAATAGAGCCCCGTGTGTGCCACTCAATTGGCTTGTATGTGGAAACTGATATTTTCTGGCAACGTCAGCACTGTTCCTCAGACAAGCCGTGACGCATGGCCAGCCGATTCCGAAAAAATCGGCTTCCTATAGCGAAGTATCCTTTAGGGCCAACTGCCCCCCGAGTTTCTTCCGTTCCAGCCCTGCGTCTCGCCGATCATATTGGCTCATCATTTTTTTTGGCAGGTTGATGCAGTTCCCGGTGAGGATGTTTCCCTGATACTCTTCCCCATTTTGGGCGTGACATGTCGTAGCCGATCGCGACCCGATATTGCCAACACAATGGTCCGCTTGGGGGTTTGCTAACTGGGGAGAACCGCCGGTATGTTTGCCCTTCAGTGGAGCCTTGCTGCCTGATGACTGCTCCATTAGGCTCATGCGTGTGACGGTCGCATCCCCTGAGTCGATGGCCGTGCATCGGCTTTGAACTCTTAAGTCGATGCCTGCGCATCGGCTGTGCTCAAAAATTTGGAGTTTTCGATTTTTTCGTGGCCGATTTGTTTATGTATCGGCCCCCATATTTGAGCTGTTCCTGCTGGGCGTTGGATATGCATTCCCAACTTCGTATCCCCCATCTTATCCATCTTTGTGCCCCCCCGAGCCGATTCTGTCAAGTAATTGATGGTATCGGCTCTTCAGACATCTTAGGATCAATGCCAAACACAGACGAAGGTATGTTGAAGATAATTTTGGCCGATTGCGGGAATCGGCCTCCTTTCCCGTTGCGAGGTTTTGATGATGATTTGCAACTTCCTATATTTTCATTGTAGCTACGTGGCCTGCTAAAGATGAGATCCTTTGCTTTTCATTTTTTGAGGGCCGATCTCAGAGATCGGCCTTGCCACGTATGTCCAATGTCTTGGACATGCTACTCCGTTAGGCCGGTGGACAAAACCAGCCTTACCCCATTTTTCGAGGCTTCGATCCGCTCACAACCCTCTAAGCTGATCCCAGAGAGCGGCTCTTGGTCGTCTGCTTCCCACACACTCATGGCAGCTAGTGATATTTCAATTGAGTCATCCGCCTGGACGACTTCCACCTCATCTCCATCCCACTGTATGATACATTGGTGCATTGTAGACGGGATGCAACAGTTAGCATGAATCCAGTCCCTTCCCAATAGGACGGCGTAGTTGCTTTTCCTGTCAACGATGAAGAACGCAGTAGGTATGGCCTTCCGGCCTACAGTAAGTTCTACATTCAGAACACCTTTTGCTTCGACGCCTGGCCGTTGAAGTCGCTTAATGTGATGTTGGTCTTGATCGGATCGTCGTTGGAATGCCCCAACCGACGTAGCATGGAATACGGCATTATATTGACTGCCGCTCCGGTATCAACCAACATCTTGCTGATAGGCTGCCCATTGATGTAACCCTTCAAGTATAGGGCTTTCAGATGCCTGTAGTTTCTATCTTGTGGCTTTTCAAAAATAACTGGCCGTGGACCGCAGTCGAATTGAGCCACTGAAACTTCCTCGTCGCTTGGAGCGCGAAACTCTGACGGGAGTATAAATACCATGTTCGTATCAGCCGATGCATTTGCATCGGCACCAGCCGATGCCTGTGCATCGGCTTTCGCCTGTTTGGGGCGCCATATTTTCTTTGGCGGGCGCGCCTTCGTTTCCATGGCTTGCTGGATCTTCGCGGCCAGATCGGGCCGCGCTCTTCGCAACGTGTACAGGTACTGTGCCTCGGCTTCTTCCAAGTTTCGCAGCCGCTGCACCCGACGCTTCTGAGAATGGCTGAGTCCATCCGGGCACCACCTTGGACGGTGATACCTATCCTCTTCTCCATCGGACTCCTCGAAGTCCTCTTCTTGAGATGACTCAGCTCGTTTACTCTGATGTGGGAGAGGTCCTAGACGCTCGAACACTGAAACTTCGCTCGCCCTTCTCCTTTGTTGTGTGCATTACGGCGGTTCTCGATTGTTGGCAATCGGCTCATTCTGAGTCCCGGCAATGTTTGAAGAAAGGACAGTCCGGTGCTTGTCCACATTGTCTTGCTCCCTTGACCTCTCCGCTGGCGCGACGTTCGTACCCGTCGTTGGTGCCGTCTGTTCGACGATACCTCCTATTCTCGCATCGGACCGACGATGTTTCTCATCGTCTTCGTCGTAACGTCGACGTCGGTCGTACTTGCTGCTCATATTTGTTGAGGAGATGTACGGATAATGGGCGCCGATACCGTATGCTTCTCACCTCCTCCTCGGTCGGGTACCGTCTATCGTCGTCTTGGGGCCGGTCGTGTGGAACGGCCTCCTCTTTGTCTTTGCCACGAGAGTGGGCTTTCTGCTTTGTCCGCGCCATGGCGAATCACAAACCCTGCCATATTGACATCGAAAGAGAACCCTGGTTCTCTTATGGAGGGGCTGAGATCTACCGTATTGACGCCACGCGACAGACACGCATTTCCTCTGAGCTTGATGTCGTGAGGACGGGTTGTCTCAGAGGAGCCGATGAGTTCGGCTTCACGGATGGCCTTCAGCTCATCGTATTTCTCGTGCTCCGCAGGGA
Source organism: Lolium rigidum (assembly GCF_022539505.1). NCBI lineage: Eukaryota > Viridiplantae > Streptophyta > Magnoliopsida > Poales > Poaceae > Lolium > Lolium rigidum. Next base: position 279,062,851 of record NC_061509.1, read on the forward strand.
GATCCTTGTATGCGATCTGCTCCTCTGCCATCTCGGATGTCGGTGTTGACGTGGATGTTTGCAGAAGAGGTCCCACCGGGCGTGCCAGAATGTGTTACCCTCCAAAACCCCCCGACGGGTTTCGGTTAAGCAACACGAAGAGCCGGGAAGCTCCCAGGGCCGCTTAGTGGATCCCTGGCACCTCGCGTCGTCCCGCAAATCTTCGGCGCGCGTCTCGGCGGTTGCTAGGGCGTGCCACCCGACCTATACCTGGTCGGGAAGGTGTTAGTGCTTCGATTGTTCCTGCATGGTAGACACGTGCACATTAAATACGAGCCTTATCGGCTCTCGGGTTTCCACTGTGGATCGGCTCAAAGAGCCGATCGCCCCATGGTCCTTGATGGATTAGCAATGGCATGGGGATCCCGCTTGATCGAGGACATAGCTAAAACGATCCACGACGAGTTTAGGGTTTTCACCGCATAATCGGAACATCCTACGTGCGATCGGGCCTAGCAGCCTACGAGAGACGATGCAAACTACCCCTACGAGAGGCCTAAAAACCAACATGTGTTGATCCCGGAACATCCCTCGCGGGGACGATAAACATCATCTAACGCACCACCGGATCGTCCGACCCCGGCATAAGGCCTAACTATGCAGATATTAAACTAATCCCTGCAGATGCAGGGAGCAACTATAACGGATCGGATCTACTAAGCATGATCCAGCAAGATGCTGCCCTTATGTCTGGATAGACGTAAGGGCAGCTAGATATACAAGGGTTGCACTACACGATAGCATATTACGTGAAGAACAATGCTAACCCTAACACATCTAGTGATAACTACGTTGCTCGCCATCAAAAAGGCTTCAGTACGAGCAACGCATGAACAATACTAAGCTTTACGCTGCCTAGATCGCGAGATGCGATCTAGGCAGCATGATGCTTACCGGTAAGAACCCTCGTAGGAAAGGGGTGGCGATGCGCCGAGATTGGTTTGTTTTGGTTGAACGGTGATTGTCCTCCTTTTCCGATAACCCTAGATACATATTTATAGTCCAAGGGACTTTCTAATTGGGGCGTGCACCTAACCGTGCACGGGCTAGACTCTATCTCTTTAATCTAAATTACAATGCGATCTAATATGTTACAGATACACGGGCAACTTGGCCCAAACTCTTAGCGCAAGGCCGCTCCAAAGATGCTTCATGTATACGTCCTTCAAGCCCATCTTCACTTACGGCCCACCTCCTGATTTGGCCAAAATCGGGTGGTAACATCTTGGTGTTCTTTGTGAATTCCTTTGTTCTTCCTCTCTTATTCCCCCAATAGCTTTTGTAGCTTTGTTGGAATTTGAGAGAGAAGGACTTGAGCATCTTTGTGGTGTTCTTGCCATTGCATTTGGTGCATAGGTTTGAGTTCTCCACGGTGATTCGTGGAAGTGAAAGCAAGAAAGTTGTTACTCTTGGGTTCTTGGAACCCTAGACGGATTTGAGGCCTTTGTGGCGATTTCTTGGGAGCCTCCAATTAAGTTGTGGATGCGTGCCCCAAGCTTTGTGTAAGGCCCGGTTTCCGCCTCGAAGGAAATCCCTTAGTGGAACCGTGACCTAGGCCTTTGTGGCGAGGGTCACCGGAGATTTAGGTGAGGCGCCTTCGTGGCGTTCGGTTTGTGGTGTGAGTACCGCATCTTGGGGTGAGGCCTTTGTGGCGTTGGTGTGCATCGAGCAACCACACCTCAAGGTGAGCCTCTTGTGGCGTTCGGGAGCACTAAGCAACCGCACCTCTCCACCGGAGATTAGCACTCGCAAGAGTGTGAACTCCGGGATAAATCATCGTCTCCCGCGTGCCTCGGTTATCTCTATACCCGAGCTCTTTACTTATGCACTTTACCTTGTGATAGCCATCGTGCTTGAAGTTATATATCTTGCTATCACATAGTTGCTTGTATTGCTTAGCATAAGTTTATATATCTTGCTATCACATAGTTGCTTGTATTGCTTAGAATAAGTTGTTGGTGCACATAGGTGAACAATAGTATATAGGCTTTGGGCTTGACAAAGTAAACGCTAGTTTTATTCCGCATTTGTTAAGCCCATCTCGTAAAAGTTTTAAATCGCCTATTCACCCCCCCCTCTAGGCGACATCCGCGTCCTTTCATCATCTCCCGGAGGACTCTTCATTGCCATGATCGCCTCCGGAGTGATGAGTGAGTAGTTCACCCCTGGACTATGGGTCCATAGCAGTAGCTAGATGGTCGTCTTCTCCTAATTGTGCTTCATTGTTGGATCTTGTGAGCTGCCTAACATGATCAAGATCATCTATCTGTAATACTATATGTTGTGTTTGTCGGGATCCGATGGATAGAGAATACTATGTTATGGTGATTATCAATCTATTGTTTATGTGTTGTTTATGATCTTGCATGCTCTCCGTTATTAGTAGAGGCTCTAGCCAAGTTTTTGCTCTTAACTCCAAGAGGGAGTATTTATGCTCGATAGTGGGTTCATGCCTTCATTGACACCTGGGACAGTGACGAGAAAGTTCTAAGGTTGTGATGTGCTTGTTGCCACTAGGGATAAAACATTGATTCTATGTCTAAGGATGTAGTTGTCGATTACATTACGCACCATACTTAATGCAATTGTACTGTTGCTTTGCAACTTAATACTGAATGGGGTTCGGATGATAACTCTGAAGGTGGACTTTTTAGGCATAGATGCAGTTGGATGGCGGTCTATGTACTTTGTCGTAATGCCAGGATTAAATCTCACTATATTTATCATATCATGTACATGCATTGTTATGCCCTTCTCTATTTGTCAATTGCCCGACTGTAATTTGTTCACCCAACATGCTTTTATCTTATGGGAGAGACACCTCTAGTGAACTGTGGACCCCGGTCCTATTCATTACATCGCATACAATCTCTTGCAATACTTGTTTTCTTGTTTTCTTGCAAACAATCATCTTCCACACAATACGGTTAATCCTTTGTTACAGCAAGCCGGTGAGATTGACAACCTCACTATTTCGTTGGGGCGAAGTACTTGGGTTGTGTTGTGCAGGTTCCACGTTGGCGCCGGAATCCCTGGTGTTGCGTCGCATCACATTTCGCCACCATCAACCTTCAACGTGCTTCTTGGCTCCTACTGGTTCGATTAAACCTTGGTTTCTTTCTGAGGGAAAACTTTCCGCTGTGCGCATCATACCTTCCTCTTGGGGTTCCCAACGGACGTGTACATCTACGCGCATCACATAGCTTTATTTGCAAGTTCACTTGGATTGATATTGTTCGCTGCAAATTCTCCATCATGGGTAAACCTCGCGATACTAAAGTCGTCATATTACCATCCACTACAAGAAAAGGTACAACTCTGAGTACCTCCGCTGCTCTTGATTCACCATCTGTGATAAGTCAACTTGTTTCACCACCACAAACTTCACGTGTTGGTATTTCTGGTGAATCTGAAAATTCCCCTGATAATTTTGATGATGCTTCTAATGTGCTTGATAATACTTGTTCATTAGGTCCTTTTCTAGATGCTACAATTGCTAGGTCTAGACAAATTGAAAATACTGAAACTCCTAATGAAAATACTGTTACACCTGTTAATTCACCCGAGATTGATGATCTTGATGAAGATTATGTGGAACTTGATGATGATTTTATTGATAAATGCAATGCTACTACTAGTACAAGTAACCTTAAAAAGCTTATTGCACAACATGCTGTTAGATATAAACCGTCTCCTGATCCTAAATTTGCCACATCTCCTATAAACATTAAGGATAAATATTATGACTTTTCTCTTGATTTATCTCATATATCTATTGTTGAGAAAACACCTTTTTGTGGTACTGAAAAAGAGAGTGATGTAGAGCACATGAATGAGCTTTCTACTTTAAGTAGCTTGTTTTCTGATAATGTTAAGATGCGTACTTATTTTGTTGCTAAGATTTTCCCATTCTCATTAAAGGATGATGCTAAGATTTGGTATAATAATTTGCCTCCTGATTCTATTGATAGTCCAAGTTGTTTGCTTGATGTTTTCTTTCGGAAATACTTTCCCGCTAGTGCTCAACATATGGCTCTGCAGAGAATTTATAGTTTTGATCAAGAAGATGGAGAGAAATTGCACTGAAGCTTGGGCAAGATTTTGCTCTCTTATTAGAGCTCGGCCTGGACATGATTTGGAAAAACATGATTTACTTGATATATTTTATAGTGGACTAATCATTGAGTCTAGGGCATACCTGGATAGTTGTGCTGATTGTGTTTTCAGGAAGAGAACTCCGGACGAAGCTGAAGAATTATTGGTCTACACCTGAACCAACTCCGACACCAATACTGAAGAAGAGGGGTATGATTGAATTAAATGATGAAGATATGAGGGAAGCCAAGAAATCTCTTATGGAGAAAGGTATTAAATCTGAAGATGTGAAGAATTTGCCTCCAATAGAAGACCTATGTAAGATAATTCCCCCTTCATCCACAATCGAGGTACATTCCCTTCAACGCTTTGATAGAGGAGATATCCCGTATTCAAAACATCCTGATCAATGTTTAGATGAATTTTATAATTATATTGTTAAGCAAAATAATTTTAATATGAGACTAGAGAATCATCTAATGGAAAATTCTCAAGCTATTGGTAAATTGCATGATATTGTGGAGAGAACCTCCAATGATGTTAAGATGCTTGTTAAACATTTTAATATGATTCAAACTCAAATTGATCAACTTACTAAAGTGCAAAATGACTTGTTAAAAAATACCCATGAAGAAAAACATGCTTATGAAGTAACAACTAGAGGCGGTGTTTCTACCCAGGATCCTCTATATCCTGAAGGGCACCCCAAAAGAATTGAACAAGATTCTCAACAAACTAAAGAAACTAGTAGTCCTTCTAAGAAAAAGAAGAAGAAACATAAAACTGTTGTAGAATCCTCTCGAACTCGTTAATGATCCTAATAGTATTTCTATTTCTGATGCTGAAACTGAAAGTGATAATGAACATGATGAAGATAATGATAAGAATGATACTCCTGATAAAGAAGTAATTGAAAAAGAACCTGAAAAGCATGCTAAAAATAAAAAGTACACTAAAGAAGATTTTATTACAAAGAAACATGGTAATGAAAGAGAACCTTGGGTTCAAAAGCAAATGCCTTTTCCTGCTAAGAAACTGAAATCAAAGGAGGAGGAACATTATAATAAATTTTGTGATTGGATGAAACCTTTATTTTTGCAAATCCCTTTGACCGATGCTATTAAATTGCCTCCTTATTCAAAGTATATGAAAGATATTGTCTCTAACAAAAGGAAAATTCCCAATGAGGAGATTTCCACTATGCTCGCTAATTACTCCTTCAATGGTAAGGTTCCAAAGAAGCTGGGAGACCCAGGTATTACCGACTATTCCTTGTTCTATTAAGAATAATTATGTTAGAACTGCTCTATGTGATTTGGGAGCAGGAGTTAGTGTGATGCCTTTTTCTCTTTACAAGAGACTTGATTTAGATAAGTTGATACCAACTGATATATCTTTGCAAATGGCTGATAAATCTACTCGCTATTCCTGTTGGTGTATGTGAAAATGTTCCTGTTCAAGTTACTCAACATTGCTTGATATTAACTGATTTTGTTGTGTTGGAAATGCCTGAAGATGATAACATGTCTATTATTCTTGGAAGACCCTTTCTTAATACTGCAGGGGCTGTTATTGATTGCAATAAAGGCAAGGTTACTTTCAATGTTGATGACAAGGAACATACTGTCTATTTTCCCAAGAGGATTGATAAAGTATATGGAGTTAATACAATTTGTAATGTGAAAACTATCAAGGTGGGATCCATTGATTGTCGTATATATGAGCCTAAAGAAGAATATCAAACTCTTGTGATTGGATCTATATCAATTCAATATAAGGTAACATGATTGATTTGAGGTTTATTTCTTCTTATGTCATATAAAATTTATTTGGTAGCAAGACTTGATCAACCTTGTTAACAAGTATATTTTAGTGCATAAGAGAGCTAAACAACATTTCTTTCTTTCTTTCTTCCTCCACTTGTTTTACTTGCTGTAGCACTTTTTGTTTTGCAATATGCTTTAGTTGTTTAAGATTTTAGAAATCATTTTCCTCGCAGAGTAATAATTGCTTTAACACCCGTAAATGTGCATTTTTCGAAGTTCTCAAAAATTTACAAAAATTATACTTGGTAGTCTTATTTTTCGAAGAGGCACTCGGGAGCACTCGGGGATGACCGAGTGGGGCACCCCGGGGTGGCACCCCACGAGCCGGCGTGGCCAGCAAGGGGGGCGCGCCACCCTGGTGTGTGGGCCCCTCCTTGCCCCACTTCATCATCTCTTTCACTCATTGCACTCTCTCTCCCGAAAAAACTCGTACTCAGTTTCTCCCACTCGCGTTTCTGCTCAAGAACTCGAGATTTCTCGATCTCTTTGCTCAGCCCAGATTTCTGTCGTAAATTTGGCACATTTGCTCTCCGGTATGTGACTCCTTTAATTATCCAATTAGAATTTTGTTTGGTTGAGTATATCTTGAATATTTTGCTGCTGTAGGTAACATGTTTAGTGAGCTTGCATGCTTGTTCTAAGTGGTAGAAACTAGTTTTGATGCATGTTTAGTACTCTAGCAAGTTCCTATAGTAGTTTTCCTCAATTATATACCTTGAAATCAAATTTTATAATGATTGTTGAAAAATTTCAGAAAAGGAAAATGAACAACTACAACTTTGGAGAGGTGTTCGAAGGAGAGACGACGAGCACGGGGAGGCCCTCAAGGGCATCCACTCGGATTAGACGATCCTATAATGAGGACGTGATTGCACCAAGCTTCGATGAGGACAATGGAGCCCCTAATGCTTCACCTTTTCCATGTTATAACTTTTTGAGCAATGCAGGGTTGCTGGATAATTTCTTGACTCTCCTCAGAAAGGCGGGTTTAACCGCCTATATGGAGGATGATAGGAAGCAATACTACATGCTTACTAAAATCTTTGTGGAGAGCTTCAAGTTCAACAACAAGCACTTCCACCCGACGGTTGCATTCAAGATCTATGGTAATCCTGTTACTATGAAGTTGAAGGATTTTTGTGCTGCATTGGATATCGCCCCTGCAGGTACAACAAGGAAGATCGAGGACAACCCCAGGGTTTTGCTAGAGCTCTATCAAGAAATTACAAATGACGATTGCCGCACCATTCAGCGTGGCAAGATAAGAAACATTCAACTCCCCGCCATTAAGTATTTTGCTTATTACCTTATTACTAGCATTCTTGGTAGGGAGAACACTAGTAATATTTCTAGTTATCATCTTGCTTTCTTAATTGTTGCACTCACTGGAGAGACACCTTATCATCTTGGTGCTCTTGTTGCTCGTCGTTTGTCTAACATGGGGCCTATTTATGGGGGAATAATTGCATCGCGTATTTTGGCACGTCTAGATCTTCCTCTTGATCCTACTGATGTAGAAATACCACCTGTTAGGTTAGATATTGCTGCTATGAAGAGTCACCAATTTTTCACAGCTGACTCTAGTATGATAATATTGTTTATAGAATGTTATTTGCTGACGGGGATGAGAGGGAAGTCCTCTTGCCCCAAACATATTTGTTCAGTGTTGGCAGGAAACCATGGTCGCGCTCTAAGGAGGAGGTGGATGAGCAACTGTTACCACCCGATTCTGGCCGAATCATGAGGTGGGCCGTAATTAAAGATGGACCTGAAGGACGCACACATGAAGCATCTTTGAAGCGGTCTTGCGCTGAGAGTTTGGGCCAAGTTGCCCGTGTATCTGTAACATATTAGATTGCATTGTAATTTAGATTAAAGAGATAGAGTCTAGCCCGTGCATGGTTAGGTGCACGCCCCAATTAGAAAGTCCCTTGGACTATAAATATGTATCTAGGGTTATCGGAAAAGGAGGACAATCACCGTTCAACCAAAACAAACCAATCTCGGCGCATCGCCACCCCTTTCCTACGAGGGTTCTTACCGGTAAGCATCATGCTGCCTAGATCGCATCTCGCGATCTAGGCAGACGTAAAGCTTAGTATTGTTCATGCGTTGCTCGTACTGAAGCCTTTTTGATGGCGAGCAACGTAGTTATCACTAGATGTGTTAGGGTTAGCATTGTTCTTCACGTAATATGCTATCGTAGTGCAACCCTTGTATATCTAGCTGCCCTTACGTCTATCCAGACGTAAGGGCAGCATCTTGCTGGATCATGCTTAGTAGATCCGATCCGTTATAGTTGCTCCCTGCATCTGCAGGGATTAGTTTAATATCTGCATAGTTAGGCCTTATGCTGGGGTCGGACGATCCGGTGGTGCGTTAGATGATGTTTACCGTCCCTGCGAGGGATGTTCCGGGGATCAACACATGTTGGTTTTTAGGCCTCTCGTAGGGGTAGTTTGCATCGTCTCTCGTAGTTGCTAGGCCCGATCGCACGTAAGATGTTCCGATTATGCGGTGAAAACCCTAAACTGTCGTGGATCGTTTTAGCTATGTCCTGATCAAGCAGGATCCCCATGCCATTGCTAATCCATCAAGGACCATGGGGCGATCGGCTCTTTGAGCCGATCCACAGGGAAACCCGAGAGCCGATAAGGCTCGTATTTAATGTGCACGTGTCTACCATGCGGGAACAATCGAAGCACTAACACCTTCCCGACCAGGTATAGGTCAGGTGGCACGCCCTAGCAACCGCCAAGACGCGCGCCAGAAGATTTGCGGGACGACGCGAGGTGCCAGGGATCCACTAAGCGGCCCTGGGAGCTTCCCGGCTCTTCGTGTTGCTTAACCGAAACCCGTCGGGGGGTTTTGGAGGGTAACACATTCTGGCACGCCCGGTGGGACATCTTCTTCGACATCTACGTCGACATCCACATCGGCATCTTCGGCAACACCCACGTCAACATCCGCGTCAACACCGACATCCGAGATGGCGGAAGAACAGATCACGTACGAGGAGCTTCCTCCTGATCATAAGAAGAAGTACGACGAGTTGAAAGCCATCTGTGAAGCCGAACTCATCGGCTCCTTTGAGAAGACCCGTTCGCACGGTATCAGGTTCAAAGGATTCACGCCACAAGGCGCCCTCGAAGGGATAGATCTTTCTCTCCCTTCAGATGAACGTACCGCAGCCCCTGCGACGGAGATCAACTATGTGGTGGCCCATTCACTGCATCGGCACTCTGAGAGCCTGGTGAATACTTTGGAGCGCGTTGCGCTCCGTGTGGTGCAAGAGATCATGGAGCGTCGGTACTCCCCTTCAGGACCTGTTCTAGGGACGTACCAGGGAGAGATGCAACTCCACACCAGGCCGCCTCTGCCGTACGCAACAGCGGCTCCACAGCAACAAGGCTCACCGACATACGTCGTCCACAAGATTGGGGGCGATCCGGGCGACTATCAATTCCTACACGAGCCGCCCAAGGAGATCCCACACGGATACGTGTGCACGTACGTACCGGACTGCAACAACTGGACGCAGGCGATCCAGGCTCCACCAGGAGGGATTGCCGGAGCAGGAGCACTTGTTCTGGCAGGAAGAACAACTGCAGCAGCGGGGAGTCTAGGAGCAGAAGCTGAGAAACAAGCGTGGTTAGCCAAGTATGCCACTGCCCCAGTCCATGAAAGCTCAGCTACTACTACCTCCACCGCAGACCAGATCAGCGCGGTCTTGAGAGACCAATTCGGCATTTTGCCGAAGAAGAAGACAATCGGCTATTCCAAGCCGTACCCAAATGAATTTGACCTGATCCCACTGCCACCTAAGTACCGGCTCCCGGACTTCACCAAATTCAGTGGGTTAGAAGGGTCTAGCTCCATCGAGCACGTGAGCCGATACCTGGCCCAGCTGGGCATGGCTTCGGCATCAGATCAGTTACGGGTGAGGTGCTTCTCGCAATCCCTCACCGGTCCAGCTTTCGGGTGGTACACTTCTTTGCAGCCAAATTCAGTGCAATCATGGAAGCGAGTGGAGGAACTGTTCCACACCCAATACCATTCGGAAACTACCGAGGCTGGTATTGCCGAACTAGCACAGGTTCGGCAGAAGCGAGGAGAGACAGTGGCTGAGTACATTCAGCGTTTCAGAACTGTCAAGAACCGATGCTATTCGGTTCATATAACTGAGAAGGAAGCAGTCGAGCTGGCCGTGGCAGGCCTTGCGGCGTCATTCAAGGATCTGACGTTCCAAGTCGAGTACAACTCGGCCGACGCACTCGGTCGATAGACCGACCTTATATGAGCAGCGCCATCCGGAACTCGTACCAAGACAAGTTCAAGCGCGCGATCAGCCTGGCCAATGCCGATGAAGATGAAGATTCTACGGAAGATCAGGAAGTTGCAGTAGCCGAGTGGACTCGGATGCCAGTGCCTGTGTCCTGCCAATGGGTGAATCCACCAGGGCCTCCAAGAGGGTTGGACTTCGACGTGACCAAGACTGAGCAGATCTTTGATCCGCTGCCGAAAGAGAAACAGCTTGAAGCTACCCGAAGGCCACAAGATCCCTACGGCACAGGAGATGAACAAGAGGCCATACCGCAAGTGGCATCATACGTTCACGCACACCACCAACGACTGCAAAGTACTGCGCGCACAAATCCAGATGGCGATAGAAGCAGGCCGATTAACTTTCGAACAGTTTGCCATGAAGGTAGACAGGCGTCCGTTTCCGGACGTCAACATGGTGGACCTAAGCCACTCCATAAGAGAACCAGGGTTCTCTTTCGATGTCAATATGGCAGGGCTTGGGAGCCGCCATGGTAAGGACAAAGCAGAAAGCAGCCACTCTCGTGGCAAAGATAAAGAGGAGGCCGTTCCACGCGACCGGCCCCAAGGTGATGACAGACGGTACCTGACCGAGGAGGAGGTGATGCATCTCCTCAACAAATATGATCAGCGGTACGACCGACGTCGGCGCTACGACGAAGACGGTGAAAGACATCGTCGGTCTGATGCAGTCAGGAGGTATCGTCAGCATGACAGGAGCGACGACGGGTACGAACGCTACGCCAGAGGGAGGTCAAAGGAGCAAGACAACGTGGACAGGCACTGGGACTGTCCCTTCTTCAAACATTGCTGGGACTCAGGAATGAGCCGATTGCCAACAATCGAGAATTGCCCAGAATGCACACAGCAAAGGAGGAGGGCCAACGAAGTTTCAGTGTTCAAGCGCCTAGGACCTCTCCCACCACATCAGAGTAAACGAGCTGAGTCATCTCAAGAAGAGGACTTCGAGGAGTCCGATGGAGAAAAAGATAGGTATCACCGGCCAAGGTGGTGCCCTGATGGACTCAGCCATTCTCAGAAGCGTAGAGTGCAGCGGCTGCGAAACCTGGAAGAAGCCGAGGCACAGTACCTGTACTCGTTGAGAAGAGCGCGGCCCGATCTGGCCGCGAAAATTCAACAAACCATGGAGACGAAGGCGCGCCCGCCAAGGAAAGTATGGCGCCCAAAACAGGCGAAAGCCGATGCACAAGCATCGGCTGATGCCGATACACAGGCATCGGCTGACACAAACATGGCGTCCGTGGTCCTGATGGAGTAGCACGTCCAAGGCATTGGACATACGTGGCAAGGCCGATCCCAGTGATCGGCCCTCAAAAAATGAAAAGCAAAGGATCTAATCTCTAGTAGGCCACGTAGCTACAGCAGAAGTCCAAGAAGTTGCAAACCATCGTCAATCATTGCAACGGAAAAGGAGGCCGATTCCCGCAATCGGCCAAAATTATCCTCAACATACCTTCGTCTGTGTTCAGCATTGATCCAACAGATGCCTGAAGAGCCGATACCATCAATTACTTGACAGAATCGGCTCGGGGGCACATAGATGGAGGAAACATGAGGATACCAAGCTGGGAACGGATGCCAAATACCCAGCAGCTCAAGGTTTAAAAATGGAAAATCCAAAAAAATTTGAGCACAGCCGATGCGTAGACATCGACTTAAGGATTCAAAGCCGATGCACGGCCATCGACTCAAGGGATACGACTGCTACGAGTAGCAAGTAGCAAGGCTCTGCTGAAAGGCAAACACACCGGTGGCTCTCCTCGAAGCCCAACAGTGCTGGCAGAAGCGGCAGGCAACCCTGGCCAGAGACAAAGTACAGCATGAACATGCAGGTCAGGCTAGGGTTGTGAGAGCACCCAATGAGTGTCCAATTGAATCGAGCTGCACTTTCACTAGAGGCTGCATCTTTAAGCTGGAGAAGCTCGGGGGGGGGGGGGACCTCACTTTGAAGGTTCTCTACTGATGAAAGCCGATTGGGTTAAAAATCGGCTGATGCTACACTACAATGGGGAGGCCGATGGTGGCCCATTCGGTAGATGCACTTTCGTTATCGCCTTGACAGAGGCTCGGGGGGCAGCTGGCCTCGAAAATTCCTCATTCTGAAGAGCCGATGGTGTTGAAATCGGCTATCCCTGCATCGTAACCATGTGGAAAGGTGGCGAGCTGTTACAGAGGAAAACCACCAGGGTTGGCAGGAGAAGTTTGAAGGAGGGGCCATCATCGTTGATCAGGCTCTAGACCAGTCCGTCGCTGCAAAGAAACAGAGCACCACAAGGGGAGCTGTGAACAAATAGCGCCTGTTTACCAGAGTGTCAGCTTCAACATCAAGGTTGGCAGCATCGGGCCAAGAAGCTTTCCTGGGAGCATTAACCCAGGAGTTTTGCTATCAGGACGAACATCCCGATCGGATGATTTTAAAATCTAAAAATCCGAGGGTATCCAGGCTGCGCGTTGGACCCGTTCGATTGGAGGTTTGGGCCTGAATGTCATGGATTGCGAGTTAACATCTAAGGAGGCGACTAGATCGATCTGTCCTGCAATCCATTATGAGAAGCTGGTGCATTGCCATCGGCTCATTAAGCATCAACCAAGGAAGAATCGGCTAAAGCGACTTGCAAGAAATCGGCGGAGTTCAATTGAGGAAATTTTTTCATTGATGTTTAAGATTTCTTACACACAACGAGCTGATTACTCGTGAAAGGAAGGCCTAGGGGGATGCATTGCCCCTTCTACTACTACTGATCCTATTTGGGATCTTATCTAGGGGCCATCGTTGCCCTCATCATCGCTGTCGCCACCGCTGTCGGCGCTTTTGGCGGGCTCGTCGTCGCTGCTGCCGCGATCGCCAGGAGGACCCTCGTTGTCCTCATCGTCCTCGCCAACGTCGTCTTCGTCGCTGTCGAAGTCACTAAGGTTGCCTGGCCAAGGACAGAAGCGCTTGGCCGGCGGCTCGTCGGAGGAAGTGCTGTCCTCCTCCTCTTCTTCTTCCTTCACCTCCTCGGAAGAGGTGGTCCCGTCCCAGGAAAAGCGGTCGTCGTCGCTTGCCTCCACCACTTCTTCATTGGCAAGGAAGCGGAGGTCACTCTCCTCGTCAGTTGAGGACATGTCATCCTCGGACCAGATGGAGAAGTCATGGTCCTCCTTGTCCCACGCTGTTGGGGCAAGAATATCGTACGCCGCCTGCGTACCCCACTCTGGTGTTGACTCCCGGATGGGAGAGGACATATAGGAGAGACCCGATGAAGTGGAGGAGGAAGAAGAAGAAGACATGGTGGCGGAGAAGGGCTTTTGGAAGTACTGGCACGAGGGTGATGAAGAAAGGGACTACCGGAAGTGGCCAGATAAAAAGGGGATATGGTGGTTTAATGCCTAAGCAGTTTCCAAGGACGCGGTACCAGAACAGTCAAATCGTGCAGAGAAGGCAAGGAGGCAAGACGTCATCATGGAGAATACTGCGACGGTTCTGCTCTGCCACGACATGACCTCTCGAAGGAAAGACATATGGTTTTGCAATTATCATTATCAAAACCAGGGGGGCATGTGTTACCACCCGATTCTGGCCGAATCATGAGGTGGGCCGTAATTAAAGATGGACCTGAAGGACGCACACATGAAGCATCTTTGAAGCGGCCTTGCGCTGAGAGTTTGGGCCAAGTTGCCCGTGTATCTGTAACATATTAGATCGCATTGTAATTTAGATTAAAGAGATAGAGTCTAGCCCGTGCACGGTTAGGTGCACGCCCCAATTAGAAAGTCCCTTGGACTATAAATATGTATCTAGGGTTATCGGAAAAGGAGGACAATCACCGTTCAACCAAAACAAACCAATCTCGGCGCATCGCCACCCCTTTCCTACGAGGGTTCTTACCGGTAAGCATCATGTTGCCTAGATCGCATCTCGCGATCTAGGCAGCGTAAAGCTTAGTATTGTTCATGCGTTGCTCGTACTGAAGCCTTTTTGATGGCGAGCAACGTAGTTATCACTAGATGTGTTAGGGTTAGCATTGTTCTTCACGTAATATGCTATCGTAGTGCAACCCTTGTATATCTAGCTGCCCTTACGTCTATCCAGACGTAAGGGCAGCATCTTGCTGGATCATGCTTAGTAGATCCGATCCGTTATAGTTGCTCCCTGCATCTGCAGGGATTAGTTTAATATCTGCATAGTTAGGCCTTATGCTGGGGTCGAACGATCCGGTGGTGCGTTAGATGATGTTTACCGTCCCTGCGAGGGATGTTCCGGGGATCAACACATGTTGGTTTTTAGGCCTCTCGTAGGGGTAGTTTGCATCGTCTCTCGTAGCTGCTAGGCCCGATCGCACGTAGGATGTTCCGATTATGCGGTGAAAACCCTAAACTGTCGTGGATCGTTTTAGCTATGTCCTGATCAAGCAGGATCCCCATGCCATTGCTAATCCATCAAGGACCATGGGGCGATCGGCTCTTTGAGCCGATCCACAGAGGAAACCTGAGAGCCGATAAGGCTCGTATTTAATGTGCACGTGTCTACCATGCATGAACAATCGAAGCACTAACACCTTCCTGACCAGGTATAGGTCAGGTGGCACGCCCTAGCAACCGCCAGGACGCGCGCCAGAAGATTTGCGGGACGACGCGAGGTGCCAGGGATCCACTAAGCGGCCCTGGGAGCTTCCCGGCTCTTCGTGTTGCTTAACCGAAACCCGTCGGGGGGTTTTGGAGGGTAACAGCAACTGAAGATACAAGGCTTCCACCAGCAACATGACTCCAAGGACGCTGAGCCCTCCTACGACTACACCGTCACGTACCCTGTTGCTTCTTCCAGCACATACCTAGAACCGGGTCGTTCTTCGTCATACTACGGAGACACCACTTCATGGGGACCGTGGGAATGAACTCCACTTAGGCCAAAAGCCTAAGCTTGGGGGGAGGTATACCGGCATCACTCATTCTTTGCATATTATGGTTGCTGGATACTTGTACATACTTTTTTAGTTTCTTAGAGTGGTTTTCTAATGAGAGGGGGATGATATTTGGGGAAGTGCTGTCCAAAAACAGATTCTGGGCTGTTACCAAAAAAATTCGTATGCACAGCTAGAACGTTATTTTGAGTTGAAAATTTTTGAGCATGTCCCCCAGGTTGTTATCTAACTTTAATTAGTTGAACACTTTTTGAATTGAGCAATGGAAGATTTTTGTTAAATTCGATTTCTGTACTGCTGTCAGGTTTTGGCAGATTTCTGCCATCCTGCTTTTCTGTGTTTCTGTTAGTTTGCATTCTCTTGTTTTCGCTTTGTTTCTTTCCTAAAACACAAAAAGACCAAAAATATTTCTGTTGTTTCTCTTCACCATTTGTTTATTTGGTTCTTTGCTCTTATTTTGCTTTATTTGCTATCGTTGGTTTGCTATGAGAAAACCCAAAAAGATTTTGTTTTGTTTTCTTGTTTCCTTTCGTTCTTGTTTCTAACCCGAAAACACCAAAAATATTTGTTGTTCTTCTTTGGTTTTGTAAAGTTCATTAGGGAGTTCAGAGGTCTCCGGTGGTTGGAGCTTGGTTTCGTTTCATATTATTATTCAAGCTGCACAAGTGAAAGGCAATAATGACGATCTATGGCAACTTGACTGGTAAGAGGCTGGTATGAACTCTATTTGTTTTCATTTTTGTACATACACTCATCCATGTGAGCATGCTTAGTTGGTTCATGTGAGGTATATGTCATTTAATGAAAGTCTAGTAGTTTATGATCTCTCATGATTAGTTCCAATCTATTAATAATGAGTAGCATGTCATGAATATTCGCTTGCATTGTTTTATTCATAGATCAGTATGACATTGTGGTATCCTCCTCTGAATAATTCACTTGAATCGAGTTGGCACGTGCTCACGCATGCATATGACTGAACAAAAGTCAATTAAGCCTCGATGATCTACTTTGCTTCAGAGTTCTTGTATCACTTTTATGCCTCCGTTAATTTTATTTTGTCGCAAGCATGATTATGATAGTTAATGCTCTCTTGATTGTCGCTTCCCAGTCTATTGCTAGCCTCCACTTGTACTGAGCGGGAACGCTGCTCGTGCTTCCAAACACCTGAAAACCAAGTTGTTCCAAAGTGTCCACCATAAATACCTATGCATGGCATTTCAAACCATTCCAAGTAAATTCTCATGTGCTACCTTTAAACCTTCAAACTACTTCTCAATTTGTGTTAATGTTTTTTAGCTCATGAGGAAATATGTGGTGTTTTATCTTTCAACCTTGTCATTTACTCCGGACAGACTTTCACCAATGGACTAGTGGCACATCCGCTTATCCAATAATTTTGCAAAAAGAGCCGGCAACGGGGTTCCCGGCCCCAATTAATCAACCTTCATTAATAATTCTCTTCACGTGTTTTGCTCCGATTCATCGGTAAGCAACTTAACACCGCAAATAGACACTTCCCCATGGTATGTGAATGTTGGAAGGCACCCGAGGATTCGGTTAGCCATGGCTTGTGTAAGCAAAGGTTGGGGGGAGTATCATCCATAATGAAACTAAAATACATGTGTAAACAAAAGAGAAGAGGGATGATCTACCTTGCTGGTAGAGATAACATCCTTCATGGGAGCCGCTCTTGAGAGTCTGGTTGGCGAGGTGGTTAGAGTACCCACTATCATTCGTTGACAACAACAAACACCTCTCAAAATAATTTTACTTCTGTCTTTGAAAAATGAAAAGCTCTAGCACATGTTAATCCCGGCTTCCCTCTGCGAAGGGTCAATCTTTTACTTTTATGTTGAGTCACCATCCTTTCTTTGAGCACTTTCTTGAGAGCATGACTGTCATTCTTAGTATAATATGCTTGTCCCAAAATATGATCAGCTGTGGTATAACTTTGATGCTTTTATCTTTGACAATTTTTCTTCTAGTCTTTCTATGAACTTCAGAGGTGCCTGGGCATTTATGTTTTGCTACAAATACAGGTAAGCGAGATACCACTTTATCATATCCTTCTATGAACATTGCAATCCTGCTTATTGAAGTGTTTCATGATGCTTGTTATTAGTTTGTTGGTATCTCTTTTATGATTGACACAGTTACTAGATGACTTTATTTGCATGTACCTTATTATAAATTGCTTAAGCACTTGCCATATCATGAGAATATTTACATCATATGAAAAAATGTGTTCGTGAAAGTTCTTTTATCGCACTCAGTTGTTAACTGAATTGCTTGAGGACAAGCAATAAGCTAAGCTTGGGGGGAGTTGATACGTCCAAAACGTATCTACTTTCCCGAACACTTTTGTTATTGTTTTGCCTCTAATTTGTGTATTATTGGATGCAACTAACACGGACTAACGCTGTTTTCAGCAGAATTTCTCTGGTGTCTCGTTTTTGTGCAGAAATCCAACTTTCAGGAAAATCCTCGGAATTTATGCGAAAGGTCCTATTTTCCCGAGAATATTGACGGAGCCGAAGGGCAAGCCGGTGGGGGCCCGAGGCCCCCACACACTAGGCCGGCGCGACCCGGAGAGGGCGCGCCGCCTTGTTGTGTGGGCGCCTCGGCGGCCCCCGACGCTCTCCTTTGGACTACATATGCCTTTCGACCTAAAAACGCCGGGGGTTCGACCATATTTCCGGAGACCATCCGAGTACGCCGCCGCCATCGCGAAACTCCGCCTCGGGACCAGAAACTCCGTTCTGGCACTCCGCCGGGACGGGGAATTGGAGGGGATCTTCACCGCCATCACCACCGACGCCTCTCCATCGACCAGCCATGTTTCCCCCATCCATGTGTGAGTAATTCCCCCGCTGTAGGCTGAACGGGATGGTAGGGATTGGATGAGATTGATCATGTAATAGTCACAAGATTGTTAGGGCATGGTGCCTAGTATCCAGTAGATGTTACTTTTATGATATTGTTGCAACTTGTTATGCTTAATGCTTGTCACTAGGGCCCGAGTGCCATGATCTCAGATCTGAACATGTTATTGTTTCATCATGATATGCATTGTTTTATGATCTTACCCGCAAGTTGTATACACACGTTGTCTGTCCGGAACCCGAGGCCCCAAAGTGACGAAATTGGGACAACCGGAGGGGAAGGCGGTGATGTGAGGATCACATGTGTTCACGGAGTGTTAATGCTTTGCTCCGGTACTCTATTAAAAGGAGTACCTTAATTTCCAATAGTTTCCCTAGAGGCCCGGCTGCCACCGGCTGGTAGGACAAAAGATGTTGTGCAAGTTTCTCATTGCGAGCACGTACGACTATATATGGAACACATTCCTATTGATTGATTAGTACTTGGATACTGCTTTATTATTATCTGCAAATGCCCTACCATGATTGTTATATGAATTCTCTCATCCATGCAACGCCCGTTCATCCATCCCTGTGCCTACAGTATTTTAATCCTGCTGTTTACTATAATCGCTACTGCTGTCTTTATTTCACTGCTGCTGTTATTTCACTACTCCTACTGCTATAAAATTGTTGCTACTGATAAACTCTTGCGAGCAAGTCTGTTTCCAGGTGCAGCTGAATTGACAACTCAGTTGTTAAGGCTTATAAGTATTCTTTGTCTCTCCTTGTGTCGAATCAATAAATTGGGTAATACTTCCCTCGAAGACTGTTGCGATCCCCTATACTTGTGGGTCATCACCGGGGCGCCGTTGAGTTGGCGGCCGTGGAACCGCCAGGCCCAGGCGGTGCTCGTGCCGATGAGGCAGAGGGTGTCCCTAGTTTTGGAGGGCGTCCCTCCGCATGCCTCGGACCTGGCGACCATCGAGGACCTGCTGGGCAGGAGCTGCGCTGTCGAAGTGGTGGCGCCGGAGACCAAAGCGAGGACGGACCTGGCGCTGTTCAAGCTCACCGCTTGGACATCGCAGATTGAGGCCATTCCGGTGGCCAGGACTCTTGCGGTGCCGGAGCCGGTTTCGGGAGGAGGAGGTACGGAGCGCTCGGCGGCGGATGCGGTGCGTGACGGTGCGCGGTCGGCGTCGCAGCGGCTCAAGACTCTGCAGTATAAGGTGCTCATGCATATCATGCGTATCGAGGAGGAGGCGTTGCCGGACTTGGACACGGAGACAGGAGCGGGTGTCGCTGGCCCTGGGGGCGCTCATGGCAGGGGCCCGAGAGGTGGGCCTGGAGGAGGAGGAGACGGTGACCACCAGCGCTCCAGAGACCTGGCCTGGAGAAGGGGCGTGCCGGATCGCCGGCGAGGGCCTGGTGGAGTCACGGAAAGAGTGCATGGCGGAGCAGCGGTTAGGCGGGAGGTTGGTGGCGATGACGTGGCCTCCCCTGCACCACATGTCTAGGGACTTCCATGCATGGAGAGCCCGGTCCCACTAGTGGCAGTGGCTGCTCTGGACAGTCAAAAAGCTACGGCGGTCTCTGCCAAAGCTGGAGTGTGCCAAGGGGTGAGAGAGGAGGGTGCAGCCCGGATCCGACCGTTGGCGTCAGATGGGGACGGTGCGGGATGCGCTGGGCTGGCACAGCCTTTGACCACGTCCATGCAACCACTGGGCGGTTGATACGTCTCCAACGTATCGATAATTTCTTATGTTCCATGCTACTTTATTGATGATACCTACATGTTTTATGCACATTATATGTCATATTTATGCATTTTCTGGAACTAACCTATTAACGAGATGCCGAAGAGCCGATTCTGTTGTTTTCTGCTGTTTTTGGTTTCAGAAATCCTAGTAAGGAAATATTCTCGGAATTGGACGAAATCTTCGCCCAGGGTCCTATTTTTGTACGGAGCTTCCAGAAGACCGAAGAGGGAAGGAAGTGGGGCCACGAGGCGCCGTCACCATAGGGCGGCGCGGCCCAGGCCCTGGCCACGCCGACCTATGGTGTGGGCCCCTCGTGTGGCCCCCCACGTTGCCCTTCCGCCTACAAATAGCCTCCGTCGCGAAACCCCCAGTACCGAGAGCCACGATACGGAAAACCTTCCAGAGACGCCGCCGCCGCGAATCCCATCTCGGGGGATTCAGGAGATCGCCTCCGGCACCCTGCCGGAGAGGGGATTCATCTCCCGGAGGACTCTTCATCGCCATGATCGCCTCCGGAGTGATGAGTGAGTAGTTCACCCCTGGACTATGGGTCCATAGCAGTAGCTAGATGGTCGTCTTCTCCTTGTTGTGCTTCATTGTTGGATCTTGTGAGCTGCCTAACATGATCAAGATCATCTATCTCGTAATTCTATATGTTGTGTTTGTCGGGATCCGATGGATAGAGAATACTATGTTATGGTGATTATCAATCTATTGTTTATGTGTTGTTTATGATCTTGCATGCTCTCCGTTATTAGTAGAGGCTCGCCAAGTTTGTAC